>NC_041383.1:209923403-209930406 GCF_002162155.2 Triticum dicoccoides
CGGGGACGCGGCAGCGCACGGGCGGGCGGAGGCGGCGGGCGGGTCGCGCGGGCCCGGCTCGGGCCCCGCGGGCTGGCCGCGCGGACGACGGTGGGAGGCCACGTGGCGAACGCCGGTTGGACGAGGGGGCGTGGGGCGGACGTGTCCGGCCGCCGGGCGGACACGTCCGGCGGCTGAGAGGGAGAGAGGCTAGGGTTAGGGTAGGAAACATCCACGAATTTCGGGGGAGAGGGCATATAAATAGGTAGAGGGAGCTAGGAGAGTCCAAATGAGGAGCGGTTTTCGCCCACACGATCGTGATCGAACAACCGAGAGCATGGAGGGGAGTTAGCTGGGTTTTGGGCCACTTTGGAGAGGTGTTGGGCTGCAAAGAGAGATGGGCTTTACGGTTACGCGGTTAACCGTTGGAGTACCAAACGACCTCCAAATGGCACGAAACTTGACAGGCGGTCTCCCGGTGGTATACCAAGGCCGCTTGGCAAGACTCGGTCCATTCCAAGAACGTTTAACACCCACACACGAAATCAAGGTCTGAGAGGGGCGACGGGCGCGCGCGAGAGGTCCGGACTCCGAACGGACAACAGAGAGAACCGGCGGAACCCGAACAGATGCAAGTTTTGACAAACATGCAGATAAAATGCAGATGATGACATGGCAAAATGCAACACGCAAGCAAATGACATGGCAATGACAGCGAATAACTGAAGGACACCTGGCGCATCGAATCCGGGGCGTTACAACACTCCTCCACTAACAAGAGATCTTGTCCCGAGATCTTAGGACCGAGATGGAAGGGAAAAGGGATGAGGTGAAACAAGAACTCAATAGAAGAAGAAAAGAATCGAGAGCACTCAAGAAGAAGAGAGGAACGACGAGAATGACGAGAATCGAAAGCTCACAGAATCAGATAGACTATGAAACCACTCTGGTTAGAACGAGATGAGAAACGAATAAGACTAAAAGGATTTAGGCAAAACTCCGATTGGACATGGAAATAATAGAACATGAGCTTGAGAAGATGGAATGATTCTTGATGAAGACATGGCACAAAACTCCGGAAAGAATTGAAAGAGAAATTGAATGAAAAGAATTTAGAAGGATTGAATGGAGTTGTTGAGAAAATCAACAACGAAAAAATAAGCTTGGTGTGGTCTTATAGGTTACATCTCAAGATCATAAGGTGATAACCGACCACAAACGGAAATGATTGGATAGCTGAGAAGAACGAAGACATGCAAAACTCCACTTCAAAAGAATACGAAGAATTAATTGCACTTCGAGATGCGAGAAGAAAAGATACTTGAACTCCACCAACGAGAATCTTGATGAACTCTTGAAGAATGAATTAAATCATAAAGAACCACCATGAAGAACTCCGGTAACAAAAGGATGACGAGATAAAATGAAGGATGAAAGAATAAGATGATCGTTGCGATGATTTAGATGGAGGTTCCAACGAAAGGGCCGAGGAAATTTTGAACTCCGGGAAAGAAAAGATGAAAACACTTGGAATTAGAATTTATTCATCAAGAACAAACTCCGAAGGAAGGGATTACTCACTTGGATGAGATAAGAATAAGATTTATTGTATGCTTATCCTTCATCAAATTAAATTGATGACAAGCAATGGATTCTTCATACTACTTATTCTTCTTGAAAAGGATTAAGGGGAATATAGCACAAAACTTGAGAAAGTCTTCATGAACCACCGGTAGGATTGAAAGAACGAATGGATTAAAATGATAAACAAGGAAAAAGAATCTTGAACGAACCACCGTAAGAATTTGGAAATGACTGATGAAAGAGAAGGAATCACCGGGAAGAATTAGAAGAACCAATAAGCAAGAGGGGATTTATATGCAGAAGAACAAAGAGATCATGATCTGATTAAAGAATACTTGAACGAAGCACCGGGATAATTGGATAACAGTAGCTGAAATGATGGCCTCCGGTGAAAAGAAACATAAATCAACTTCTGACATACTCCGGATGGTTAAGAAAAGAATATCTGACAAATGGAATAATCCGAGAGGATAACATGAAGCTAGAACCACGAATCTTCGAGAGAATGGAAAGCAAGGAGGTTGAGCCAACAATGCAAATGATTTTAAATCGATCTTGGAAAAGCATCTGACTGATGAAATACATTCTTACGTCACACTTGAAAAGAATTAGGAATGGCTCCGGAATAATTAGAAGAGTCAGGTAAGTTCCTGGAAAAAGACCTGTGGGTTAGGGCCCACTGAAGAGATAACACCGTTGAAAAGGATTGTTGACGAGATGGATGAAGCACTGGAACAATTGAAATATTTGAATGAGGTGACAACCTCGAATTAATTCAAACACAGACAAATCTCCAGAGATTTCTAGAGCACTCCGGAAGGATAAAATGGCGAGAGGCAAACGAGCAGGGAGAACACTTCGAAGGAAAGGAATATGATTAACCCGAAAAACTTGAATTGAGTCCACCGGAAAAAGAAAGGGATGAAGAATGACAAACAAAACGAGAATTCACCGGTTGAAACAAATGATGAAAGACTGAAGAGGCTTCACACGAATGAAATTGATGCTCGAAAGAGACTCAAACTCAACTCCGGGAAGAAAAGGGTGGGAGGGTGGGAAAACAAAGGAAACTTGGAAGGGGAAACCGACGAATAACTTGAAGAGAAGACACAGGTTGAAAGAAAGCAAAGGCTTCACACGAGTAGGATGCATACTCGTTTACGAACTCCGGTTCTGAGAAGAAGAAGGGTGGGCGGGTGGGAAAGAAAACAGCTGAGGATTGAACTCAAAGATGAAGAGGCTCGAGTCAACTTGACAAGAAATGCACCGGATGAAAAGAGCTGAGAACCAACGATCGGAAAACCAACTGCATGAACCTAAAGAAAATTTGAAGGGGAAGAGAAGTAATTCAAAACACCTACGTCAAGATTCCTTACCAGAGCGACGAAGGGGTAGAGGAGTAAAAAGAATTCCTACTCTCCAATATAACTAGACTCCGAAAATAGTTTTCTTCTAGACTCAACAACGACCAAACTACACGATCAATCAAGGGGGCTCCTAGGGTCGGTCGAGGCTCTGATACCAACTTGTCACGCCAAATATGCGACCCTATCCAAAAGGAACTCGAAGGTCCCACCAAGGATAGACCCGCATATTGAAACGCTTTTGCAAGGTGGATATCATTACATCAACATTACATAATAGATGGGGATACATACAAGGGGCATACAATGCCACACGAATACAACATCCTCATACATAAGAGCACCATCCGACTACAGATGAAACACAAACAGAAGCTCAAACGACATCCACCCTGCTAGCCCAGGCTGCCGACCTGGAACCTATCCCCTGATCAAAGAAGCAGAAGAAGAACTCAACGCAAAGCAAGCATCGCTCTCGCGTCATGATCATCGCACAACCTGTACCTGCAACTGTTGTTGTAGTAATCTGTGAGCCACGAGGACTCATCAATCCCATTACCATGGGTATCAAGACTAGCAAAGCTTAATGGGAAAGGAAGGGGTCAAGTGGTGAGGCTGCAGCAACGACTAAGCATATATGGTGGCTAACATACGCAAATAAGAGCGAGAAGAGAACAAGCGGAACGGTCGTGAAGCTAACCATGATCAAGAAGTGATCCTGAACTCCTACCTACGTCCAGCATAACCCAGAAACCGTGTTCACTTCCTGGACTCCGCCGAAAAGAGACCATCACGGCTACACACACGGTTGATGCATTTTAATTCGGATCTGGTGTCAAGTTATCTACAACCGGACATTAACAAATTCCCATCTGCCTATAACCGCAGGCACGGCTTTCGAAAGATTATACCCTGCAGGGGTGTCCCAACTTAGCCCATGATAAGCTCTCGCGATCAACGAAGGATATACCTTCTCCCAGGAAGACCCGATCAGACTTGGAATCCAGGTTTACAAGACATTTCGACAATGGTAAAACAAGACCAGCAAGACCGCCCGATGACCGACAATCCCGATAGGAACTGCACATATCTCGTTCTTAGGGAAACACCGGATGAGCAATCTGTACAACTAAAACCAGACCTCAAGTTTCCCTGAGGGGGCGCTGCAAAGGGCTCTAGTTCGGACCAACACTTAGACAAGCACTGGCCCGTGGGGGGGCTAAAATAAAGATGACCCTCGGGATGCGTGACTCCCAAGGGAAAAAGGGGTAGGTTAGGAAAATGGTAAAACCAAGGTTGGCCTTGCTGGAGGAGTTTTATTCAAAGCGAACTGTCAAGGGGGTCCCATAAATCACCCGACCACGTAAGGAACGCAAAATCCGGGAACATAACACCGGTATGACGGAAACTAGGGTGGCAAGAGTGAAACAAAACACCAGGCATAAGGCCGAGTCTTCCACCCTTTACCAAGTATATAGATGCATTAATAATATAAGAGATATTGTGATATAACAACCAAAATCCTGTCCACCGTGGAGCAATCTTCAACTTCACCTGCAACTAGCAATGCTATAAGAGGGCTAAGCAAAGCGGTAACATAGCCAAGCAACGGTTTACTAGGAAGGGTGTCAAAGGTTAGAGGTTCATGGCAATTTGGGAGGTTTGAGGAGCAAAAGATAGGTAACGCAGCATAGCGATAGAACGAAGCAACTAGCATAGCAATGATAGTAGTGAGATCCAGGGTAGCGGTCATCTTGCCTGAAATTCCGCGAGGAAGAAGAATGAATCCATGAAGAAGATGAACGGATGAAGCCGAACCAACCGTAGACGAACGAATCCTCACGATCGCAACGAAACAGGAACTATCGAAAAGAAGCACACAACATAGTAAACACACCACTCATAGACAAAGACATGATGCACAACAAGCATGATGCATGACAAAGCTACATGGAGCTACAAATGGCAAGAGATGATGCAAACAAGAACAACACATCAAGGCAAGCTTAAATGAGGCCGGGAACAACATATAACAATTCCGGTAAGTCCTCATATGCATATTTCGAAATTGGTCCAGATCTGAACAAACCTTATGTTCAAGTTGTTAAACAGCAAGTTAAGATGCACCAAGATGATCTACATGAGATTCTAGTCGAGTTACATATAAAGTTCATTTAGTTCGGAGCTACGGCCTAGAAGATATGAGCAAAACAAGATAAACATGGCATTGATGCAAAATGCACCCAAACATCAAGCAAACACCTCAAAACAAGGATTCAATATGATAATATGAAACTACATGCAATATCAAGCAAGTTTCATATAGGGCACACTCAAAACGGAGCAATGGTGCAACACACGCACTCTATACAAATTTAAAGGACAAGCTATCCAAAACAGCAACTAGGCATATTGCAAGCATCAAAACAACATGCTACCGGACCTCAACAAGTAAACAAAAGGCATGGGCATGATGTAAAGATAAAGCATTACAAAACATGAACACTGAGCTATCTCCAGAAATCACTAGAACATGCTCAAACACACATGGAAAGATTGCAAATAATAACAATTCAGACTTTGCAGAAAATAACATCAGGTTGCAATGTTTAGAGCTATCAAACAACATGTTACAGGAACTTATCATGGCAAACAAAGGCATGGCATGAATCTACTAATTGCATAGATCAAAAGTCCTTTACTGACCATAAGCCAAAAAGGATCAGAAAATATGATGGCACCCACGTAAACATGGCGAGTTATAATACAGATACAGACATGGCAGAAACAGAATTATGAAGGCATGTAGATGAGCTTGTACCACTCACCACAGAGCAATACATGGCACGGCAAGGCACCCAACAGTAATAAGGCATGTTTGTGAAGCTAAGCATGGCAATAGCAAGTTCATAGGGTGCATGGATCACTAGGAAAACATATGGCAACAACTGAACTTAATGTTAACATGCTGACAGCAACATTATCAAGCAACTTTGAAGCAAGATATGAACAAGCTACAGCAAGCTATAATTGCAACCAGGGGCATGGATGTGTAGAGCATGACATGTAGAACAAAACACATTTAGTGAACATCTCCAGATTATGCATAGAATGATTAGTAGCAACATGTTTATATAGCATCACGAAATAACAGGTTCAGCCTAGCGAAACAGCAACAACAAGTACCCTACTTAACAAGCTCGATTCACTCACCACAAGTCACTCCATGACAAGATAAGCATAGCATCAGCAAGAAGACATCAACAAGTTCATAGCATGCAAGGATCGACTACAACAACCTTGGCAAAATTGAATAACAAGTAAACAATCTGCCAGGAAACATTTTGAAGCAAAAGTAGAGCACGAAAATGACATGCTAGAATACTCCATAATTGCAAACAGGGGCATGAATGGATAGACAAAAACCACATGTTCAAAACACCCTTACTGAAGTATCTCAAAATATGCATGGACCTCTCTGTAGCATCAAGTTTACATGGCATCAAAATAACAACAGAACAGGGACTAAAATCAGCAACATTACGATGCCTAGTTTGCATGCTTGTGCTAGTCACCACATTGATCACAAAAATACATGGTAAGCACCTCCGTAAAGAAGACATGGCATAGTTCAAAACACATGTAGACATCAACCTCATAGGATGCACACATCAATCATGGCAAAAATGAAAAAAGAGCTCGTTCTGTTAACATACAGCAGATACCATTAAGAAGCACTCTTACAACGATGATTCAGGCATCAACATGAGCTCAAATGAAAATGACGCAATGGAATGAAATGATTACTCATTGATACGAACAATTTGACATATTACACGCACGAAAGGAGCTATGGATGCAGAGATACGATGCGATGAACATTGCATGATTGTGACAAAATATCAGGGACTTAGTGGATTTTCGGGGAAGGGGAAAGTCAACCTTCGTGGATCAGATCTGGAGTTCGCCAGAGACGGGGCCGGAGGAGGCGCGGCGGAGGCGGATCCGGCCGGTCCCATCCCGGATCCGGCGGGGGATGACGGCGAACGGGCGCGGCTCTGGCGAGGGAGGCGATG
>NC_041383.1:209930774-209945211 GCF_002162155.2 Triticum dicoccoides
CGGACGACGTCGGGAGGCCACGTGGCGGACGCCGGTTGGACGAGGGGGCGCGAGGCGGACGTGTCCGGCCGCCGGGCGGACACGTCCGGCTGCTGAGAGGGAGAGAGGCTAGGGTTAGGGTAGGAAACATCCGCGAATTTCGGGGGAGAGGGCATATAAATAGGTAGAGGGAGCTAGGAGAGTCCAAATGAGGAGCGGTTTTCGCCCACGTGATCGTGATCGAACGACCGAGAGCATAGAGGGGAGTTAGCTGGGTTTTGGGCCACTTTGGAGAGGTGTTGGGCTGCAAAGAGAGAGGGGCTTTACGGTTACGCGGTTAACCGTTGGAGTACCAAACGACCTCCAAATGGCACGAAACTTGACAGGCGGTCTCCCGGTGGTATACCAAGGCCGCTTGGCAAGATTCAGTCCATTCCGAGAACGTTTAACACCCGCACACGAAATCAAGGTCTGAGAGGGGCGACGGGTGCGCGTGAGAGGTCCGGACTCCGAACGGACAACAGAGAGAACCGGCGGAACCCGAACGGATGCAAGTTTTGACAAACATGCAGATAAAATGCAGATGATGACATGGCAAAATGCAACACGCAAGCAAATGACATGGCAATGACCGCGAATAACTGAAGGACACCTGGCGCATCGAATTCGGGGCGTTACAGCTCCCCATCCACACAAGAGCGACTACGCGAGCCATCTTAAGTTCTCACCGATGTAGTGACCCGCTTGGAAGATCAGGTTGTGAAGGCTCGCCCGCTTGTCGAGGAGAGGAGTCGGAGCCTCCTTGGGCGTGCACTCTCGCGCGTCTTCAGTAATCTCCTGGACCGCGATTCCCACTTCGATTTCAACACCGTGCTCGCCCCTGTGCCCGCGGCCACCCAGGACAAGCTCGCCAAGTGGGTGGATGACTATGTGGATGCCTTGGTGAAGAAGCTGGCTCCCGAGGATGACACGGCCGTGCTCATGCCCGGAGCGGATACGGGCAGTGGCGACGAGGAGGATGGTTGTCGAGGCTCCGGTAGCGCGGGTGGAGGCGACGAAGAGGATGCGCTTGGCTAGACCTGTAGTTCTGATTGCTTTACCCTGTATACAAAACTTGGAAGTTCCCTCGTAAGAGCATTTTCAAAAGGGGGGCCCCTTGTGATTGTGATGTACATAATTATCTTTTGGCCCCAGGAGTCTCGATTGGGCCTTGACGTTGTAGAAACATTTGTACACCCGAGACATGCCTAACATGGGCTCGTGAGGGCCTGGCTCTTGCAAGGGGCCCTGTTGACCTGCCCTGGAGTGCCTCGCGACGAGCCAATCGCCAGATCGTAGTGAGGTGGGCGCGGTGGAGGCCGCATCCTTTAGCCCCCGGGAGGAAAGCGATCAATCCCTGCGCGCACACCGTACCCAGCCCCCACTTGCGGGGCGCTCGAGGGCAGAGCGACAGTCATGAGTTCCAGAAAAGTGCAACGACAAAAGGCAAGAGAGAAATGCAAGATGAGAAAAACTCCCCCCATTTTTATAAACGCACGAGAACCAAACTGCTTCAAAAAGCCGACGAACAAGTACAAAAAGGAGGCAAAAGCAAATGGCCGTGTCCGGCGCCTAGCCAGTCTTCTAGTCTTCTCACCAGCACGGAGCTACGTGCTTCCACTAGCTGGGCATAATCATTGGGGACAGTGTCGATGGCCAGCGCGAAGCATGGTGCTTCCACTAGGACGTGGGTGGGAGCCCCTGTGAGGCCCCAGGGCGGCGCACATGAGACTCCGGGGCATGTACATCCCCACTCATTATTACCTGAGAGTGTCACTAGCGGAGACCTTCACAGACCGGAGCCTTGCTTCATGTCGCTCGACGAGGACACCGCCTTGCGTTGCCCCCGACCACCGTTGGGGAGACCGGAAACCAGGACAAGACCAAGGGGCAAGGGGGACACTAGCGGCGTCCTCGGCGACCATAGGCCCCCCATCGGGGGGAAGGGCTCACCGACGCCTTCCCCGGCGGGGAACCTACCTCCAGGCAAGGCCTTTCTCCGTGCAGTGCGAGGAAGGCCCTGCCAATGGGCTTCCCCCGTGCTGCCCCCAATGCCCTTCGTGCTCCTATAGGGGATCTGCCGTCCTAAGAGTCCTGGTGGTAGCCGCACCCTGGTTCACCTACGATCCATGGTCAACGTAAGCGTGCCCCTATGGCGTTAGTTGTACCCAGAGGTTGTCTCCGTTGGATATGTTGGCGGGGCTCGGCGGTGGCTCGAAGGAGATTTCGGCTTCATGTATTTCCAGCGCCCAGCCTAGCGTGGGGGATCGGCTGGGGCCGTCTCCTGGCGCATGCCTCGGGTACACCGCGACGGGGACGTAGGCTTCCGGGCTGGCTGCGCCAGAAATGTTGCCTGGCTGCCTCACGTTCCCGCCTTCTTCAGTCGCCCTCTGGTCCTGTCGACCAGGGGCCGGTGCCCCAGCGTGGCCCCTGGTGATGTTGCCCGGAGCAGCCCCATGCCTAGGTGGCACGTTCGAAGGGGTGCGGGCTGCTCCGTGAAGCTGGCCGGCGTGGAGAGGCTCTTTAGGGGCCCTGGGAGGGACGCGTGGTTGTTTCGGGGATGGGCGCGCGCCCCTTCCACCGCCTGTGACGTGGGCAGGGTGCAGAATGGCGCTGCATCCCTGCACGCCGCATCCAGTAGCTCGGCGAGTCCTTCCAGCAGGGCGTCGCGACCGCTTTCCAGCAGCCTGCACCTCAAGAGCTCTCGAGCCACGATGACCGCAGCCCGCATGTTTGCCTATTCCCTGCGTGTGTGTGGTGCGGTTGCCGCTGCGTAGCTTGCAGATCACGTGGCGGCGCAGTTGCGGCGTGACGCCAGTGGGGAAGGCTGCGCCCCGTGCCCCCCGCAGTCGGCCGCCCCAGGCGGAGCACGGGCCGCGAGTAGGGCGGAGTGGAGATCCTCCTCATCGGCGGGCGTCGTCGTGGAGGCCCAAATAACCCACTGCTCGACATGCGCCCTTGGGCCGTTGGCCATGGCATTGGTGGAGCGGCGGAGGACTCGTGATCCGACGCACCTATACCTGGCGCGCCAAATGTCGGATTACGGGTTCTGCAAACCCTTGGAAGGATCAAACTCTGGGGTGCGTGCGGAGATCTCAACCTACCCAGCCTGCCTACTCGCGATCCTCCTAGGCCTAGCGCGTCGAGCTCGAAGAGACAAAGAGACACAGCAGTTTATCCTGGTTAAGGCCATCTTGCGGTGTAATACCCTACTCCAGCGTTTCGGTGGATAGCCTCGAAGGGCTGAGGATGAACTAGTATAGTTGATGAACTGGCCTTAGGAGGTGAGGTGTTCTTGAGCTCAAGAGAGCTGGTGAGGTGGTCGAGTGATAATGGATCTGATCCCCTCTATGGTGGTGGCTAAGTCCTATTTATAGTGGCCTTGGTCCTCTTCTCAAATGTCGGCGGGAAGGGATCCCACAATGGCCGGATTTGAAAGGGGACAAGTCGTACAACTTATCCTGACAAAAGTAGTCTTCGCGTGCGAAAATCCCCTGGTAGTGACGCTGCGGTGGGCTCGGTGATGACCTCCGTGCCGTCGTCCCAGCGGTCTTGGTCTTGTTGCACCAGAATGGAAACCTTTAGCTTATTCCTCGGGACTCCGCGCCTGCGGCTTGCCTCCCTTGCACCAAAGAGGAAACTGGCACTCTGGCCCACTGGCGCCCTCCAGGCCTTGGTCGTCATGGCTCACGTCAGCTGAGCCTCGTGAGGTATACCTTGCATAGAAATCTCCGCCCCTCGGGAGCCAGCCTGAAGAGGCCGAAACCCTCGGGGGTCTTGGCGTCGTCCGCCTCGCGAGGCTTGGCCCCTCGCGAGGGTCTTGAGCTGTTGATGTCGAAGGTGGGCCATACCAGGCCGTCGATTGAGCCACGTGGTGGGCCGCAGGCAGGCAAGTCTGCATACCACCATATCTAGAACGCCGACAAGCTGGGCTGAGAAAAGCAAGTAGGCCTCGGTTCGGTATTCTCCAAAAAAAGAATTGGGCTAGCCATTTTCAGAAAGAAAAAAAGATATCAACTGGGATCGTCATGTGCTTATAAAAACATTAGCATGGGCTAGACGGGCCACAGCCCCCGCACATCACACAGTTGAGCTCTGTCTCTGAAACTAAAAAACAACTGGGCGAGTTGTTGGGTCCCTGGTGTTATCCGCTCATTGTGTAATTTTCTCATTTATTGACTACATTGAAAATGGCGTGGGACCTAGTTGTAAAACAATTAGGAGGAAGTATTTTTTGGCTTGTAATAACGAGGCACCTGCTTGTGTAATGCAATGACCTTGGTGGGTCCCTACTGTCAGCCTCTCCATGTGCAATCATCTCCTGATTCCTCTCGGTTGTTGACCATGTTGACAATGCCAGACGGCGGCAGGCACAGCGAGCGAACCAAGGCGGAGAACGATGTCGAGGCCTCGGACGGGAACGAATAGGAGCCGTGGGAGATGCGGCAGTGTAGTGGCAAGCGGAGGGGAGTACGAGGGCAACAACATGTAAATCAAGCGTACAAATGGTAGAAAAAGCCCAAGGATTAATTGTTCATCAAATTTAGACAAAACCCAGATTGAACATGGCAATAACATCTAACCCAACCACTGTTTTTCATAGTCACAAACAAACGGATAGGTCTGATCCATAAAATCAACATCATGTGCAAAAAAAATTATTGGAGGATGACTACAAGTTGTTGTAAATAGAAGCCGAGCATGTTTAGGAGCCCATTTGTCCACCATAAACTTCTTTTTTTCTGTTCAACATGGCCGTCCGTGAGAAATCTCTTGTTGAAAAACTTAAGCCTCATGGACAATAGTAACCTCACATTCAACAGGAAGAATGTGACAAAGCTTCTTTTGCCTGGTTGGATGCATATCCTTCCATCGTTATTGTCCTCAAACAAATGTCCTGAGAACTGAGAAAATCCTGATGCTTATTATGCCACCAATTGGTTATATGTTTTTCTTCATGTGTTAGTGCCTAAGTGGACATGAAGATTGAAACAGTTAAGGTTTGAAAAAAGAGTATGTCGAAAGAGCGACAACTGAACGGTTAATTCTAGTACAATATACACACGCGTTCAATGTGCATGAAATCATCACCTCTATATATAAATTCTATAGACACCAAAAGCATCGCAGCAAGCCAATAATTATGTTCAGATCACAACTAAACATTCTGATATATAAGATCTTAACAGAATCCAACAGTATTGGTAGGCTATCCATGGACGAACTCTTCATTGAGCATATAACATAGTATTAGTACCCAAAGTGTACTCCAAGATGATATAAAACTTATGCGCACAAATGAAAAATGAAACTTATGATTACAAATGTTTAGATGATAATATACGGTACCTGAAAAAGTGAGGAGCCAGACACCAGTTTGCCGTGATCATTAAACGGATCACGAATTACACCCAAGGCTCCAGTTTGGGTGCACAGACGACAGTTATTTGCGAAGGTTTATAACAATAATCAAGGAGCAACCTTTGAAGTGAAGGGGCATCTTCGATGATGAGCTGTTGTCTTTCAAAACAAATTCCAATTTTTTTAAGGTGAGGCGACTTTATTTGGAGACAACTGATAGGGATTTCTATTCCTAAAATAATCAGCGAGCGCTCCAGGGCAGGGCAAATGGAGCGGATGATGCTGTGCAGTGAGGCCTCCCACAAATAAACAACCACAAGCGAAAGTTTTTTTTAGTAGTGTGAGTCGAAGCATTTGTACCAGATCCTCTGGTAGATGGCATCGGGCGAAGGTGGTGGTGGGAGAGAGGAGGAAAACCACGAGATTGACAACGGAGGTGTGGGCACAAATTCTTGGTGTTTGGTTCGTGGTATGAAACTTTCGTGGTAATGGTAGAACTCAAACTGCTGGAGTTTTCGAATTCAGGGGATGTCAGCCAAGCGTCCACCATGCAGGGTATGGACAACAGGTAGTGTGTTGGGATGAAGAGGCATTGAATGGGGCCCTGCTGGTGAGAAGAGATGATGGCTCTGAGGAGATCAAATTCAGGAAGCACAGATATCTGACGGCAGCCGTGATTGAGGGGTGCGGTGCGCCATAGAGGGCGCCACCGAGTTGAGAGGACTTTTGTGCGGTAGCAATGCTTGGTGGGGAGAAGCGAGATGATCTCCCCAAGGATGTCGTCTGGGAGATCGCCCATGCGGTCCACCAGAGATTCTACAGGTTCCTAAGATCCCGCTGGGGGGGCTCGCCGCTTCTCCCCGCGCTGCCGGGTGCGGGATCTACAACCGGCGTCACCGCTGGCGGAAGCCTCATCTTCTTGGTGCTAGGGCCAGCCGACTCCGGTTTCCTTGCGGGTGTCGCGCCGAGCTCACAGGTTTAATCAGAGTAGCCAGAGACGAGCCTAGTGGTAGTGCGAGTGGGGAAGAAGGAGGGCTGGGGTTTTCTCTAGGAGTGGAAGAAGAGGAGCAGTAGTTTTTCGTACGAGTGAGGAAGAAGGTGAGAGGGGGTTTTTTGTATGAGTGAGGAAGATGGGGAGCGAGGGTTGGGGGCGACGGAAGCAGGAGAGTCTAGCGATCTGCAGTATAAGTGGAAGCAAGGAGTAAGGAGGGTTTTTCTAGGATCACCCCCTCTTTAAGAAATATGGGCTTTGCCTCGCAAATAAAAACAAATGGGCTTTAAGATGGATAGGCTTTTGTATCGGCGTAGTCGATTGCCCGTGTTTCATGCTGGAGGCCCTTAACACTAGAGGCAGCCCATTAGAGACACTCTCCAACTTATTGCCCATTCGAAAGAAAAAAAGAGACGACTCTATCTTAATTATGGCTCCTCATTTGTAATATTTTTTAACTTAAAAAAAGTTATAGCTCCTTTCCGGGCTGGCTTGGCATCCACCAAATTAGAGGATGGTGTACTGCATGCAGACACTCACACTGGTCGTAGCGCGGCAAAATGAGGGGTCAAATAACATGCCCACAATATACATAGATTGTAAAGGTTGACACGCTAACATTCAAACTAAGCTTCACAAGATACGGTATGCATACTAGCTAACATTCACAAGCACTTAAGTTCAACATGTTTACGCATCTAAATGGTTCACAAGACTATAACCAAGACAAAGTTGTGAGAAGGTGTAGAAATAAAGAGAAAATGATCGGTGCTTCTCTGAGCAAAGGGCCTCCCTACACACGCATTAATTTCCTCGGCAGGCTTCTTTCTGCTCAATGTTACGTGCACTTTGAGCATGTTGGCAACACCACAGCTAGCTTGATGGCTCATCTTGCAATTTACGCTAACACATTGAATCAAACAGAGGAGGCAATAGAGATCACTCAACATCAGGCCATTTTGCGCAGTTCCACTAAAATCATCTTCATTATCTTGAATGTGAAAAGATAGGAAAGCGTTGTACTTAAATGGTGTTGCAAAATAGTACCACATATCAATAGCTCGGCATCACAAAACACGATCATCTGCACGAAGGGGATACTGACCTGCGTGAGTAAGACTATGCATAACTTTATAGGTGGTTAGTTGATTTCCACCTTGGGATCTCCTATGATGGCATGGAGGAAATTCAATCCAATCGATGAGCGTAATTCCTTCCGTGTAGCTGTAGAAAATTTGTCTGACTAACCCCAATATCTTTTTTGTGCAGTTCCACTAAAATAATGCACCACCGTTTGCACGGCCCCTACTCGCCGGCCATGCCTTCAATAACTAGGTCCCTTTTATCTTGCGTTGATGGCACGGCTGCAGTGCTTGTTTGCTCCTCCACACATGACAGGCTCGTTCCATACTGCAAACAGCAAGTCAATGTATGAATAAGCTTATTTCATCTTGCGTTAGTCATTCTACCTAGTTATGAATGTAAGAATACCTGGAACACCGTGAGGTCAGCTGACAACAGATTCCACTAAAATTGAGGTTTGTGCTTCCGTTTGCACAAATAGACACCATATGGAGATACAGAACCTGTTTGCACAAATATAATCGGCAGCGGCCTCCCGTGTTCTACTTCTCCTTGATGATGGCGGCGGGCGGGGATGTGTTGGCCGTTACCTCGTCGACATTTGCGGTGGCTTCTTTCTCTGCCTGCATCACGCGGCTATGTGCATGTCGATGGCGGATGACACAGTCGCAGGCACTGGAGGCACTATATGATGCGGCAGTGTCAAGGGTAGCGATAATGCCTGTATCGTCGTGCTCACTAACAAGCCGACATGGAGCAAGTGAGCACCTTGAGCTGTATTGGAGCGGTCAGCTACGGAACCATGTGCTGCCTTAGTGCGGCAACTACCTCCAACGGGCTAGGCGAGGTAGGTGCAGCAGCGAGCTACCTCGCTCGTAACTGTCGGGCTCAACGGGCCACCTAGACAGCTTTTATGTCAGAGAACTACTCTTCCTGCTCGTTGGATGCCGCCGAAAGAGTGGAGAAAATGGTGGAAGGAGGAGCTTGGCCGGCGTCCTGCTCCTGAACGGATGTGTGTGGCCGGAGTGGGTTTATTGCAATCCATGTAGGTTTCTTTATCTCTATTCTATACTCTTATAAAAATAGAGTTGGTGATGATGGTGTGCCTGCCATCCTGCAATATAGGTCGTCCGATTTATATCTGACGGATAGGAAGGAAACTATGGCAATTTTGCAAAAAGGTACCCACATCCCTCTCCACATTTGCAAATAAGGCCTTCCCTCGTTCACCTTTTCTCCCACAAGATGAACTAATACAAATGCATCTTGATATTCCGTGCAACGCATGGGCATCTTGCTAGTAAATGTAGGTTTTTGAATGCGGCGAGGAGGTGAGTACAACTAGGAGTGCAGTGGGTGGCGCCGTCGGCCGACGCACCACTTCAAATGGCGGACGCAGTGAGAGGTCACGCCCGCCCTTACCCCCTTGACCGTGGACCTTGACCGTGTACGCCTGGCTTTGAGCGCAACATTATCCTTGACGGTGTACGTCCCCTTGTGTCCAGATATGAGATGCCACATGTACCAGTGGCGTGTTTGGTTCACTGGCTCGCACCTGGCTCACATGAGGCATGCAAAATCCAGCCCGTTTGGTTTTCTGTATGGCATCCTCGGCTTGTCCCGCCTCATGCAAAGAGACCCCTCTCAGCCAGGCTGAGAGGAACGAAGGAATCGGGTGTTTCCCCGATGCAGCCCGTGTCTGCACCCATGGCTCTCACTTAAAATGAAATTTTACGTAAGTTTGGTCTCGATACCTTCCAGATTTACATCCAAACTGCCATCACAGCGTCCCCAATCTCTCTTTCCTCTCCTCTGTCACGGATCAGATTAGATCGAGCAATCTCCACCTCCTCCACCGAGGGATCTCTCTTGCGCTGCCGCCGCCGTCAAGAGCGCCGCCGCCGAACTCAAGAGCGACGACGCCGCCCTCAAGAGCGCCGCCGCCCTCAAGAGCACCACCGTCAAAAGCGCCGCAACCGCCCTCAAGGGCGCTGCCGGTTCGAGCTCCCCCGTCCGCCTCAACCCCACCATCGGTTCGTGCTCCATCCTCCGTTGTGACCCTGCCCGCCGACGCCCAGATGGTGAAAACGCATCAGATGCGTGTGCCCGGCATGGGAGATGCCTTGGTGCTGGTTTGGCCTGACAGAATTCCGTCGACGTCATGCTTTGGGGAAGTAGCTGTGGATTTCTCATACAACCTGCCAAACAACATCTCACATTAGCCTGCCCCACAGCATGCACACAACCAAACATACATCTCAACTCATTTTTTCATCGTCTTAGCCATGCTAGACTCAACCAGGATGGTGGATACGATGCAGCCTGAGGCTATGCAAGGAACCAAACACGCCCCAGATGAATGACTCCAAGTTCGGCCACCGTGATGCTAGCTGCGATCCGAGGAACATTGTTGGAGATACCCCCCCCCCTCAGTTTTCCTACATTGGTCGTTTGATTGATAGGATAGAATGCTCTGGATTTTCCCCCTATGTAACCATGTTTTAATTGGCAATCTAGCATCCACTCCAACTTGTTTTTCACTTCCATTGTTTTTTCTATGTCAAACACTCTATTTTTTATGGGAATACATTATTAATGCTATGGGATTCAAGTGGACATGCCACTCCAATCCTTTATTTTCCCTATTCCTGCATTTTAAGTTCCTACGAGGAGAGTACTTGCTCTAATGATGTGTCCTTGCAAGAGCCGCCTGTATTAATTAACCATGCTCGAGAAAGGTGGACCAGTTTGTCTATAGTATACTACTGTACTAGGTTAGTAGGTGACCTTGCGCTTGGCTCTTCTCCTCTTCTGGAAGTCGAAAAATAATGATGGTACTACAGTAGTACTTCTAGAAATCTAACACCAAATGAACTGTCGCACGTCCACCACTTGTAAGCAAAAGTTTCTCTTCGTGTTGCGAGCCACCACATACGCGTTGACGTGGGAGAAGGCATAGTAAGAAAGCTTCTCGTTGTTCTGCGAGTTGATGGGACACATCAAAGTTGTTTAGTACTCTCTCCAAAAAGGGCTGACCATGTCCATGGCTACCATCCTGTGCTCTGTCATTGAGTATGTGTACTATTCATGTGCCATCAAGGAGAAAACATATTGCATAGTACTAGGTGCCATCGAAGTGCATGACCCACTTACGCACTGCTTATCTCCATTTTCTTGCATGACACGTGCACCTTGATGCTAGATGTCCCGCATGTTGGCAAAAGGATGATCAAAGCTCACATCAAGAAAAGAGTGGAAGAACATAGATTCCTGACGACCGAGAAGGAGCAAGGAACCTCGCAGTGGAGCGTCTGCACTCATAATATTTTATATTATTCAGCGATATAAAATCAACCAAATCTCTCGTCTAGCTGGTTCGCGCGTTTTCCCCTATTTTTTGCCGCCTGCCTACCTATAGAACCGCATCGTGACGGCCAATTCCTCTCCAAACACCTAGGGAGGTGGTTGAACGGAACAAGTCTAACTTGTTTTTAGTGCGTACATTGACGTGGCATCGAAAGGGCGTGATAGCTGACTCTGGAAAAATAATTGACTACCACATTGGCATACATGAGCATGGGGCCCACTTGTCAGCGTGCTGGACAGAGGAAGGAATGCAAGACAAAATGGAGCGTGGAAGGGTGTGAATCGATTGGCTCACGTGCGATGACCACTGGAGCAATCCACCCAGATTGTACTACGTTAAAAAATTCGTGCAAACACAACCGGTTATACTATGAGTAGGTGACCGTGTGCTCGGCTCTTTGCCTCTTCCGGAAGTCGAACAATGATGATGGTACTACAGTATATATACTTCCGGCAATCCGACACCGAATGAACTGTTGCACGTCCACCGCCTGTATTAAGCACACTATCGTAAAGCAAAAGCTTCTCCTCGTCCCGCGAGGCACCACGCGCACGCGTGAGCGAGGGAGAGGTCGTACTAGTGGTAAGCAAAGCTTCTCCTTGTTTGCGAGTTGATGGGACACATCAAAAGTAGTGTATTAGTCTCCAAAAAGGGTTGACCATGTCCATGGCCACCATCCCGTGCTCCATCATTCAGTGCGTGCACGATTCACGTTCTATTGATAAAATAAAGTTGTTTACATGCCATTGAATAGAATAACTTAATTTATAAAAAATGCACCACCGCGTCATGATCGAACTTTGATTCGTCCACGCATGGTTCCCATGAACTACTACTACACTCGCCAAATTATTTGGTGACATGCCTCTTTCATACAGAAATGAGCTCACCGTGTACCCGCGCGTGAGTATTAGGAAAGAGGCAAAGAGTACCTGCGTCGGTGCCTGCATCTCTTCTCTTCGTGCTCATATTCCTTTTAAACACAACAGCCAAGTGTAGTTACATCATACATGGCCAACCCACATTATCACCATATTTCTTGGCCTCCGTGCGACACCTAGCTCTAGTAATCCACCAGCCCGTATTGCTTCTTGCTCCTCGTCTCTCTCAAAGTGCAGCGGGCTGGCGATTTTGCCATCTATTGAGGTTAGTTAACTCATCACATGTTAGCGACATGCCAAGAGCATTCTAAAAAAATTACTGTACTCTATTGTTATGCCAAGAAGAGGAAGCGCTTTGACCGACGGACCAGACGAGACATGTGTGTCATGTCGCGAGTGAGTCCAGTTTCTCGTTTTGAACTTGTTTTGGTTAGTAGTAACACTTGGTTTTGACTATTGATAATATTTTATATAGAGCCTAATGTATTCTTCGAGGTTGCCTTTGACGATTGATAAGATTTTATATAATTTGAAAATTATATCATTTGAAGATCATTTCATGTTCCGTTTCAAAAAAAAGACCCTTTCACGTACGAATTTGATGGTATGCTTTAAGAAACTTGCATGTCCTATACTGCTCATGTTTGGATACTCTAACTTAGCTAGAGGTTAGACTAACTCATGACTAACCCTGAACTAACTCTAGCCAAAGAGGTGTTTGGATGACAGGGTTAGATTGACAATAAATGCACTTGATGGAGAGAGAAAAGTGATTTTTTAGTGGGCCCCACAAGAACTAGCTCCAATTAGCACCACTTGGCTAGCGGGATAGAGAGAGAAAAGTGATTTTTCAGTGGGCCCAATGAGAACTATCCCCAATTAGCACCTCTTGGGTGGGATAGGTTTTTTTGGCGGGTTTGGTGCAACTTGCTCCAATTTAACCCTCATGTTTGGATACTTTAGGGCTATTTGAGCCCCAAGTAGCTCAAACTAACTCTAACCCATGGAATCAAACAAGGCCAAAGTTAGTCTCGGAAAATGCATTAAGCCCTATATACATGGACAGACGGAGTACCTGATACTAGCAAACGATCACCATTAGTAGTAGTTCATTGGTTGGTTTTGATTTTTGATTCAGTTGATGCGCTGCTACCATCAAATATTCACGTGTGATTATTTCTAGAATAGAAAAGGAGGTAGTACTTACTGTGGGAAAGGTGAAGTGATGTTTGATTTGCCCGAGCAACTTATTACTCTAGGAACATTGGAGTACCAGTGGATTCAAGGAAGATAGAAATGATGGTTGCTTTGTCCGAGCAACTTACTGTGGCGAAGGTGGGGATCTGTGATTTGACTGCTCACTAGTCATTATTACTGCGGTGCAACGACTAAGGTGAATCTTCCCTGTAGTTGTGCACTCAATATAGTTGCATGGCAGGTGGAGCCGGATGAAGGATGTCCCACATGTCGGCAAAACGAAGTTGAATTGTTTCTGGCATTACTATCAATCCTTCAGGATTTGTTTATATGTACGCATAATTTTCCAGCATAATGAAAATGGATAGCCCTGTTTGCAAAAGGAGGTAGAAAGGAAACAATTACTGCCTAATAACATGAGTTGAAGACACATACGCTGACGAAAAAGAAGCATATTCCATGTAATAAGGGAAAGATAGCAGCATGGTGGTTTATCAAAAACGGTTTGAGGATGAGATTACAAAATGGAAAGTACACCGGCCGAGATACATTTTAAGCAAACAACTAAAGAAGATCCACATGCAGGATTTTCCACATGCAGCAACGTGGGAACATGGGCAGTGGAGCAAGGCCGAAGGAAGCTGTACCTAAGGGTCTTCGGGATGTAACCAGGAGGGTGCCGGTGGCCAGGATCTGCGCATACTGCGGCAGTGAGCAAGTGGCGAAGGCCCTACCACGCCGGAGCTTAGTCAAAGAGAACGACAGATACCACGGATCGGGACGTGCTGCCTCAACACCGTCAAACGGAGAAATGATGCACATCCTCCCTTTCCATCAGCAGACAGGATGTGGCCGGATCAGTGACCAACGGTGAGAGAGAGAGGCCACCGTTGCCTTGTGAGATAGTGTGACAAGAGACAAACCCCGGCAGGCAGGCTCCATTGTATATAGTGGAGCGGATTTTTCTTTTCTCCCGACAAAAATCATTTTATACTAACGCGTCAAGTCAAACTTTGTTCCATCTATGCATGGTATAGGACCCTCCTTCGAGTAAACAACCGCTACACATGTCAAATTATCACGTGGGCTTCCTTTTCGTACAAAAATGAACTCCACCGTGTACCCACGTGGGTGTGGCTGGAAACGAGACGTGAGTACGTGCGTTGTGTGTGCACCTCTTCTTTAGGTGCTGGTACGTATGTGGGTGGGTGTCAGAGAGATGGTTTGTGCGAAACAGAGGCAATGTGTCGATGATATCTCAAACAAAAAAAGTAACATATGCAATGTGTGTGAAACAGAGTCATGGATATATCATATAAAGAGGGAGCAATCCACGAGAAGATAGTAGAGGGATCATCCGCATGAGATATCGATAGAATTGAAAACTGGGATGAAGTGTGTAGGTGCGCGATCGATAAAGAGTGCCATCGAATTTGTGTTTGCCCACGTCAAAGATACAGGGCGGCTGGCCTATTGGAATGTGAGAGGGCAGAGGTGCAGTTTTTTTCTGTGGCATGGATACCTACCTACAATGTTCGA
>NC_041383.1:209945779-209986250 GCF_002162155.2 Triticum dicoccoides
GGGGGGCTGAGACCTAACTATAGAGAGGTAGATTGACTAGTGTATGTGTGGAGAAGGAGAGAGACCTAGATATGTATTGTGGGAGATCGTCGGCATCCATTCATATGTGTAGCATAGGCATAAGGTTGGGAGAAAGACAGAGGTAGAGTGTCGGAGGGTTGGTGGTGGAGTTGCTTCTCACGAATGCTGGGAGAGGCCTGCTAGACAGATGGAGGGTACGAGTGCAATATCAATAAGAGAGCGGATGCCTGTCTGTCTATGCTCGTGTGTGTGAGAGACGGGTCGGAAGTTATGCAAGGATGATGAGGGGGGACGATATGGTTTTGGTAAGCAGATGTAACTACATAGGAAGATCAATCGTCGTGTGTCCAAGAAAGGGAAAGCCATAACTAATGAGGTAACTCGATCGGTGCATGGGGAAAAGAATTATAGTCGACCTAGCTATATGTAGGGAGATCAGTACGTATACATCCATGCATGTGTTAGAAGCAAATAAGGTCCGGAGAGATGGACAGGTGGAGAGGGGTGCCGCTAGTAGGTGGTGCGAGAGACCTACTCTGTCGAGAGGGAGGAGTGTGCGAGTATGAGATCGATGAAAAGAGGGGCAGGAGTGTGCACCTGCGTGGAACCGTATTGGACATAGGGGGGCATGGACGATGAGAAGAGAAGAGGGGAAGTGTGTGTTTGTGGTAGGCGCACTTGGCTAGAGAGGTATATCGACCGGTGTGTGCCGGAAAGAAGGAGCCGGGGGGCCTACGCACACCGTGGGTGAACGACCTAAAGAGAAACGAATGTGCGCGATGGAGGGGACGCTGAGGGAGGGTGAGAGGGGGCGGGTGTGTGCATGCACGATAGAAAGTTAGCGCTAGATAGGTTCAAAGAGAAGAGGATCGTGAAGGTGTAAAAGACAAACAGAGATCATAATTCATTATAAAATAGTGGATTCAGATATTTGAAGAAGATATCATAGTGTTTTAAACCGACGCTTGCATGAATGAATATATATAATGGTGATACACATGGTGTGGTTATGAACATGTTATACCACATATAATATATAGAACATTGATTATAATTTGGGATAATGTGTGGCTTTTGCAGCTCAGGGCTAAATACTTGTCATAATGTAGGGGGCGGGGCACTATACTTTGTGTGATAAACACGGTGTACATATGGAACATGGTTTAGATTATGAATATCTAGTTAGTACATCAAATGTACTATTATTTGGAATCAACATCAAGTGTATTCAAAAATTTAAATTAGAGTTCATATCGTACACATAGTTATCTATCTGCATAGTAATCATGTGGTGTGTTGTTAAGATAATACATGAATGTTGGTTTAAGTTGGCAACAATCATGATTGTAGATTCTTATTCAAACAGAGAAATGAATTCAAATTTGGTTCGAATTGCAGCGGTAGTATAGAAATTTGGAATGCACTAAATGTTGGTATGAGTAGGTTACATGCATTATACAGCCAGCAAAAAAATTTAATTGGACATAACATGGATTCATAGCTTTCAATAGCATTTGTGCAGTAAAACAGGACAAGACTCTCTCTTTGTGTGGTGTGAATAGCTTTATTTTTCCCCTTATTTTCATTAAGGGAAGGGTGAATTGGTTTGGTACGTACAATATTACACGTTAGCCTTGTTATATCCCGAAAATTCAAATACCGTGCTCCCAAAACTCACGCCTTCACAACCCGAGCTTGCTATCCCGAAATTACAACGCGCGCGAAAACTCCCTCCAGCTGCCAAATCCCGACACATGAAATCCCCCTTCTAACCCTGAGCCAAAAGGGCCGCTAGTTCAAATCAGTGGAGGTAAATTGGTAACACACCCTACATTTTGGACAAGCACGTCCCGAAGTCATGGTTCTCCCTCCCATCTCCTCCTTTTCGCCATAAGAAATCCCAGGCCGCCATAGCCTCGGCTCCAGCCGCGAAACCCCACCCTCCTCCGTTCGCCACCACACCGCTGCCCAGCTGGAGCCTCTTCCCAGACGATGTCGTCCACCACAACAGCTCGATGTCCCTCATCCACCTCCCTGGATGAGGATCCGTCATCGATCTCATCGTCCCGCCGGTTCAGCCGCCCCGTCCTCCACCTCCAAGGAGCTGCTCCGATGATCACCTTGTCTATCGCGGCTGCTCCATCCCCATAGCGTCGCCTTAACTTGCTCCATTGGGACCGCAACATCCTCACCGACTCCTCGGACGAAGCCGAGGCCTTCTCGGTGCCCTAAAGAGGTTGTACACTCATCGCTTTGCACCTTCTCCTTAACTCAACCTCCCAGTACCGATGGTGCTCCATCCTGCACCCCCATGGCGCGGCTACCTTGAAGCCGGCGCTGCGGGCAACATCTCCATGGAGGCCCTCCCCCAGTATGAGGGCCCTTCGGCGGCGGCAACCATACTAGCCAGATCTGCTGCTGCTCCGGCTCTCGCTCGCTCACTCACGCTGCTGCTCTACTCACCCCTCGCTCGTGCTGCCGCTCTGCTCTTGCTCTTGCTCGTGCTGCTGATGCTGGTACATGGGCTGCAGCAGCTACACGAGTTGTTGCTCTGGCTCTAGTTCATGCTGCTCCTCCAGGCGCTGCTGCTCCGGCTGATATCTCTACTATGTTCCCCATCAATCGGCTGCTGATTTAGATCACTATTTCTCCACTACTAGTGCTTGAGCAGAGTAAACTACATGTGAAGTGCCTCTGTGGTACCAGTGCGTTCAGTTTCGACAGTAACATTCAGATTCCACAGTAAATTTTGGTTTCGACAATTAAGTCTAGAGTCAACAGTTTTTACCTCATCTGTTGTAGTCAGGTGTTTTTTGGTGATGTAAATTTTACATCTATCACTTTTTGGTAATGTATTTTACATCATGTATTCGAGATGCTATTAGAATCCCCCTTGAGATTAACAATGTCTGTCTTGTACTGCTTCAGCCTCGACGTCTTACGGCTCGTCGCAGCTGCTCCAACGATTGAACCATCCATCACAACAAAGCAGTGCCCTGGACGCCGTCTACAGATTCCTCAGATCTTCCTCCACACACCTCCGATAGCCACCTCGGCCTCAACTTCTTCGGTGACCAACCAAATGTTTCGAGGTCGACATGGATATGGCAAAGAGTTTGTGCACTTGTCGCATCACTTATTACTCTACATTCATTTCAATCCAATAGGGCTATTTTGGTTCAAAGGAAAAACTGAGGGAAAAACGTAGCAATAGGAAATTTTCCTATGGCATTCTACTATTCAATTATTCATGCATTTTGTTCAAAGGAATGGAGCAGAACATTCACCTGGAGCTACTTTTCAAAATCCTATGCATGAAAACAAGACCAAGTGCATTAGTGGCAGAATAACATTCTAACTGTACACGCTTTCATATGGCTTCACTTTAATTTGGCCATGTTTCTTTGCATTCCTCTACTCTTCCAATTCCTGTGAAGCAAACACCCAAGTTGACAAAAATCATGTGTTTCCAAATGCTCTGTTTCCCACGTGCATTCCTATCCTATTCTGGTGTTTTTCTTATCCCTGCGTTTTTAGAATCCTGCAAGCCAAAGGAGCCCTTAGAAAATTACTTCAGTTATAGGTAGGTGTCGAAGAAATCTTTGTGTGGTTTGTCCTGCTCTTGCCATGATGTCTTCCACCTCACCTGAGATGCTCCATTGACAGAAGCATCCACCAAACCAGACATCACGACTCCTGACCGTCTTTCACCGCCTCAGATATCCTTCCCTGCCGCGGGCACCCACCGCAACGGCATCACCATGATCGACTTAACACATGAACCTAAGGAGTACACGGGTCCACAAGATAGGTCGCACTCTTTTGTTTCTGCTTATATTATGCATTGCTTAATATTAATTGCTACTTTATTTTCCTGTTCACCTCTTAGACTCCAAGTCGGGTCCAAATTAATGTTCAAACTTGAGTTTTAAAATTTGTTGCGGGGCACATATCGAGGTAGCAATGAATAATATCTCTATCTATTATCTGGCACATATCAAGGTAGCAATGAATAGTATCTTTGCCTATGTTGTTCATCTTGGGTCGGAAACAAATAGTAAAGCAATGATCATCTGTATTTTATTAAATTAAAGCTATCATCAGCCTGCTATCATTATTTTTGGATCCATCCACTGGTTGTTACCATCACTCTAGATTTCTGCATGCTCTCCTTACATAATCTCACTATATTTTTTCGTATGCATGTCAGATATTGTACACAGTCATGCTAAACATGTAGAGAAAAATAGAAGAGTTTTGCGCGGCAATACAATGTCATGCAAACATCGCTCCATGGTGGGTTCAATGGCAAATCCTTGACCCCCTCCAGATTGTAATCCAGAGGAAGATATCTGTTTTGAGGCGGATTCAGACACAGCTGACCACTCCTATTTACCCCCCCCCCCAAGGTGTTTGCTCTAACTTGGCATGATGTTGTTAGTCATATCATGCATATGTTGCCTTGTAGTGCCTAGTTTCGACATCATATATGTCATCTGCTTAGTTTAGAAATGTTCTGTAATGCCACCTGTTTAGTTTCTATATCATATATGGGAATTATGCAGTCTCATCTATTTTAGCCAGCCATAATATATGTGAAATATGCAATGCCATCCTGTTTAATAAGGCATCATATATTTGAATGATATCTTGCCCATCCTTTTCTTCATTACATTTCCATTTGTCGACAATGTTTGTACATTAAAGTACTTTTCCTGTGGATCAGCCATTTGAGTGGGTGATGGAAAAATCTGGAGTGAAAACGAGGTCTTCAGAGCAGACAGTGCTACCTGTTGAAGCATATCTTTTGCTGGGTCGTGATAGCTCCTCAAAGATGGAGTCAAAGATTGATGACCAGTCCTATCCCCCATCGAGGTGTATGCACTAACTTGGCACGGTTATACTGCTCATATCATGCATATGGTGTCTTGCATTGCATAGTTTAGACATCATATAGACAATATTCAACACCATGTTCTTAGTTCAGACATCATATATGTGAATTTCCGCTGCTTAGCATATAAATCACATATGTGAATTAAACCATGTGATCCTGATTACTTAGATAACATGTATGTTAATTATGTCATGCGGACCTGTTGACTAAAGACATCATATAATTATCTCATGCCATCATGTTTAGTTAGTCATCATATCTTTGAATTATGTCATGCTATGTATACAGTTTAGATAGACATCATATATGTGAAATTATGTCATGCTATCCTTTTTAGTTAAACAATAATACATGTCAACTATTTCATGCCCTCTTTTTTCCACACTATCTATTGCATCTGTCTCTTATACAATGTTTGTACATTCAACTATGTTTCCTGTTTATCAGCCATTTGATTGGAGCGGGTGATGGCAGTATCTAGCAGAGTAAAAACACGGTCTTCAAATAAAACAATGCTACCTCTTGGTGGAGATAGCACCCCGGTTATACTTGCACGAGAACCAGCCCTACCACACATAACCCAGACTCTCACAGATTGTACCCCTACTGCGATGGACAGAGAACCAGCTTCAGCCAATCTAACCCCAAGCCGAGTTGATAGTAACCAAGTTCCTCTTGACACAACACCATCTCCACCATAGAGCTCCCAAACAAGAGCAGTTAGTAAGGCAGCTCTAGTGCCGAAAGCGCCAGTACAACCACAGCGAACCCCAACTCCACCAGTTAGTACACCTATTCCTGTGGAGGAAGCACAACCGGCCATTCGTAGTTTAGCATCTATCGCATTTGATGTTCTTAATCCTATGTGTGTATGTTCCCATCATGGAAATATTATACTGAAGATGAAGGAAAATGCGAGTTGAAGGTGTTTGTCTAGGAGTTATGTGTAAGTAATGTTATTCATGGCAATTACTTTGCTTTGTCCCATACATTCTATCACCATGATGGTTATAACACAGCAAATTTTCCCATTTTTCTCTATACAAAAGGACTGATTTGGAAACTTAGGATGAGGTAACCTGTGCAAATACATCTTCTATCTTCAAGAATTCTTGGTGGCAGTATTGGAATTACCTGAAGAAAACGTACTTCACTCGCAAAGAAATTCATCAAATTCCCTTACATTCTCCTGAGACACATTTACTGGACGATGACTGGGAACTCCTTGTTCTGTACTGGTCCTGAACCAAGAATGTGGTGAGGTCTATGAGCTCATTTTTTATTTTTAAGTACTATATGCTTACATCTTAGTGTACTCTGTTCATGTAGAACAAGTGCTTAAACCTGAAGAACAAATGTTCACATTTAAGATTCCATTGTTATCGTGCATACTGCTTTGCTCTTGTATCATTGTATTTACTCATACAAACTTATTTTTAAATTGAAGGATCCAATCGAAACTCCAATGGCACAACAGGTATGTTTACGCATGTTTCTTTAACAGGTTTGCTCTTATAAATAGCTCTGTTGATTTCAATTTTAATTGTGTATACAGTTGACTTCTCATATCATGCACATTACTAGCATCACAACAGAGCCAATAGTGTTGTTGTACATGTAGACCCGTGGACCCATCTGAAATCTTGTTGTGATGTGTAGTTTTCCACGCTTTGTATTCTTTCAGTGCTGCTTTGTCTTGAACTGATATGATTTGAACCATGTCTCTATTTTGATTTGGCAAGACAATGCAGTGACCATAGGACATAGATATATGTTTGTTTGATGCTTTTATTATGTACTACTTGGCAATAGAAGACTGGGTAGTTTAATCATGTCCACCTTACAAATGAACTGGTTCACCAAAATGAGTTTCATATACTAGTACATGCTAAACATTTTATGTGTCTGCTTGTTTCTTCTTTTAGAATGTTGACAGAATACTGGGGAAGAGTGCCTAATTAAGCAATGGTAATGGTAGTAATGCATATAAGGTTCAGGATAGTGAGACATCCTTGTTGGTCTCCAACAAAGCTGATAAAATAGCTAAGGAAAACTATCTTGAAGATAGTGAGACAACCCCAAAGTCCTGTCTTGGTTTAGTGTTCGAGTTACTGGCCACTACCGCTGGCACAAGCTATTCAAAGTCACTGTCTGAATGAGTTCGGGTTCTTGAGTCTCAACTACAAGCTAAAAGACATCGATCATCTGTGCTGTGACAAGAAGCCGAAGGACTGTGAAAGTCCCTGGAGCATTCATATGCATACTTTTTGGTGCAACAGCAAGCGTTGGAAGATTT
This sequence comes from Triticum dicoccoides, assembly GCF_002162155.2. NCBI lineage: Eukaryota > Viridiplantae > Streptophyta > Magnoliopsida > Poales > Poaceae > Triticum > Triticum dicoccoides. Next base: position 209,952,994 of record NC_041383.1, read on the forward strand.
TTAGCGCCAAACAGGACAAAGCTAATAAGCTTGCTAAGATTATTGCCAGCATGGTGGATACCCAGGACAACGTTTCTTGATCTCTTCTGAAGTTGTTTCAGTTATTGACTTGTTTTTTTGCCGTCTTTTTTTGCACTGCTAGCCAATTTAGACGGCCAGTTTATGTAATATGCTACTTTGTTCCCTATATTGACACTAGTGGCGAACTTTGATGCCCAGTGGATGTAATATGTGTAATAGCTGTAATAGCCTTGCGTTAGTTGCTTGCTTATATTTCCTTATTGTCTTGTTTAGTTGTTTGCTTGTAATCACTGCAATTCTTTTTCCGCATTTTTCTAGTGGCCACAATAACCTATTTTTTAACTAGGCCACAATAACCATGGCAACGCACGGACTGTTGTAACCATGGTCCTGCTACCTTTTGTAGTGACCATGGCCCTCCATGGGTTGTACAATCCATGGGCTTTCTACGGGTTGTAGGATCCATGAGTCTTCCATGGGTCATAGGATCCATGGGCCTTCTACGGGCCGTCTAATCTATGGGCCTTCTATGGGCCGTATAATCATTTCACCAAACATGGGTCGTACTATTCGTGGACCAATAACGGTCCACAAAATGGGCCGTAAAAGGGCTAGAGTGGAAATCGTGTGTTTTATGGCCTGACCATAACGGGCCATTAATAGGCCGTATTTGATGACGCTATGAAAATAGCCCAACGAGTTAACGGGCCACAAACAGACTGACTGTAACCACGGGCTGAATTTGGCCCACAAGCAGAACATGCCAGTAACGGGCCGTAAGTAATAGAATTCTGGAAATAAGCCCAAGAATACATGGGCCCTTATAAGGCCGAAAGACACGGGGTGGAAACGGCCGATGGAATAATGGGTCGCTAATGGGTATAAAGCGATACACTATTCATTATGGGCCAATTTCATCTCGGCCCTTTAATGGGCCGAAAGTTACAAAGGGCCTCGTATGGGCTGAAAGACATCATGGGCCATACATGGGCCGGAAGTTACAACAGGATGGAATCATATTGGACAGCCCATATGATGCTATTGGGCCAAATTCCAGTAGGCCATAACGGGCCATGAGTTAGCGGGCTGTAAATGGGCTATATGCGAACAGGCCGTTAACAGGCTTTCCGTGGGTCGGCCCACTACCTTTTGACCAAGTCAAACGGGCGGCCTTTTCTCTTGAATGGGCCTTTGTTGGGCCATGCCACATGTCGACGTATCATAGGCGCCTTCGGTCCAATGAATAGATGCCACCTGTCCCAACGGTGAGCCGACACGTGGTTCCTCTGGCCATTGAGAATTTTACACATGGAAAATCCCCATTGGTTTGGGCTGTTAACGGGTAATCGGGTCCAACCCAGAACTTCATAGCTTAACAGAGACCCATACGGTGGATGCCACGTGTCGGTCACCCTTGATGAAAGCACTTCTATGACCCGCGATTTATCATCATGGAACTAGACACTTCCGTGATGATAATTTTGGTAATGTCATGGAACACTTCTACGATAGCACATGTATGACTATCTTTATTCTATCATAAAATCGTCATAGATGTACATGCATGATAGAAAACCTGACCTACTGTGACAAACATGTATCATCACAGAAGTCTACTTTTTGTAGTGATACTGTTGGGAAGACTTGTCTCAAGTGTCCATTAAGACATTTGAAGGCACTTGCAAGCGTCCCGCTGGGCTGTCCGAGTTGCAACATTGTGTCCAAAAGCCGAATGAAACTTTGAGAGATTACATCCAGCATTGGATTACACTTCACCATCTGGTTGAGAATGTTTCAGAGCACCAAGAAGTCTGTGCTTTCAAGGAAGGCGTACGATACAGAGGGCTCACACTGAAATTTGGTCACTCCGAGGCCATGACTCTGAATCGGATGATGGAGATATCCACTCGATAAGCGAATGGCGAAGAAGAAGATCGACTCCGTAATGGCAACGGGAAGACAGTTGACCCCGACACTGGGGGCGGAAATCCCAGTCGGAAGCAGAAATGCAAGGCTGAAGCCACAGGTCAGGCTGAAGCTGTAGTGGTGAATACCCAAGGAAAGTTCAAGGGAAAGCCCAAAGGGTCGTGGATACCTTAGAAGATCAAGGACCAGTCGGGTCAGGATGTCCTGGATTTACCATGTGCCATCCACACGAAGAAAGGTGAAGAGGGCAACTTGATTTTTCCCAACACACCACTCGACAATGCAGATTCCTTATTCAGTAGTTCCATGAGGGCCAGCAGAGTGAGAAAGGATCTAATAAGGATGAAGACAAAGATGAAGAAAAAGCATACAATTACCCAAAGGTCAATGAAACCCTGGAGATTTTTGCTGACGTTGAGAGCAAAATTCGACTGTAAGTCATCAACAGAGAGGTGAACATGGTTGCTCCGGCAACTACAACATACCTCAAGTGGTCAAAGAATCTTATCACCTTCAACCAGTCGGCTCATACAGCTCACGTTGCTACCCCTGGGCGGCAGGCTTTGGTGGTCGACCCAGTCGTTGGAGGCACTTGACTACGTAAGTTCTCATGGATGGTGGCAGTGGTTTGAACATTCTGTATGCTAAAATCCTACAAGGGATAGGCATTCCGATGTCTCGACTCGGTGAGAGCAACATGTAGTTCCACGGAGTCATCCCAAGAAAGAAGGCGAAATCACTCGGGCAGATTGCTTTGGATGTGGTTTTCGGTGATTCAACGAATTTTCGCAAAGAGAAGTTGACGTTTGAAGTGGTAGATTTTCATAGTGCCTATCATGCTATTCTGGGTAGACCAGCGTATGCTCGTTTCATGGCTCGTCCATGTTAGGTGTATCTCAAACTGAAGATGCCCGGACCCAAAGGAGTGATCACGGTCACTAGGAATAGGCAGAGAGCAGAGGAATGCCTCCAGAAGGGTTCCAAGATCGCTGACAAACAAATGGCAGTGGTGGAACTAGAATACAAGAAAAATGTTGATCTGAGTGATTTACTCCGTTACAAGAAGTCTGCTTCTCAGTCCGCATTTCAGTCGGCTGGCGAGACGAAACCAGTTCACATTCACCCGGAAGATCCCACAGCTGCTCTGACCCACCTCTCAATGACACTCGACAACAAATAGGAAGCCGCACTCATCTAGTTCCTCTGCGAGAACTGGGACATCTTCGCATGGAAAACATCAGACATGCCAGGTGTACCCAGGGGACTTGCTGAGCATCGTTTGCATGTCGACTCCAAAGCCAAACCTGTCAAAGAGCATCACCGTCGGTCCGCTGCGGAGAAGAGGAAGGAGCTTGCTGATACGTCCATTTTGCATCACGTTTACCTACTGTTATTTAGGGTGTTTTATTGCATAATAAATCTTTTTGAAGTAATTCTAATGCCTTTTCTCTCATAATATGCAAGGTACACACATACTGGGAGAATTTCGGCAGCGGGAAATCTGGACCTGAAAAAGCTACGTCAGGCTACCTATTCTGCACAACTCCAAATGAGCTGAAACTTCATGAGGATATTTTTATGGAATAAATGAGGATTTTGGGAGCAAATAAGTACCAGAGGGGGACCACCAGGTGGGCACAACCCACCTGGGCGCACCAGGGAGCCCAGGCACGCCCTAGTGGGTTATGCTCACCTCGGCCCACCTTCGGTGCCCCTCTTCTGGTACATTAGTCATTTTGACCTAGAAAAAAATAAAGAGATGAGTTTCGGGAAAAAGCGCCGCAGTCTCGAGGCGGAACCTGGGTAGGAGCACTTTTGCCCTCCGGTGGAGCGATTCCGCCGGGGGAACTTCCCTCCCGGAGGGGGAAATCATCGTCGTCATCATCGCCAACTACTCTTCCATCTTGGGGACGGCTATCTCCATCAACATCTTCAACAGCACCATCTCCTCTCAAACCCTAGTTCATCTCTTATGTTCAATCTTTGTACCAAAACTATAGATTGGTGCTTGTGGGTGACTAGTAGTGTTCATTACATCTTGTAGTTAATTACTATATGGTTTATTTGGTGGAAGATTATATGCTCAGATCCAATATGCTATTTAATACCCCTATGATCTTGAGCATGATTATCATTTGTGAGTAGTTACTTTTGTTCTTGAGGTCACGGGAGAAATCATTTTGCAAGTAATCATGTGAACTTGATATGTGTTCGATATTTTGATGATATGTATGTTGTGATTCCCTTAGTGGTGTCATGTGAACGTCGACTACATGACACTTCACCATATTTGGGCCTAAGGAAATGCATTGTGGATTAGTTATTAGATGATGGGTTGCGAGAGTGACAGAAGCTTAAACCCTAGTTTATGCACTATACCGTAAGGGACGATTGGGTCCAAAAGGTTAATGCTATGGTTAGAATTCATTCTTAATACTTTTCTCGTAGTTGCAGATGCTTGCGAGGGGGTTAATCATAAGTAGGAGGGTTGTTCAAGTAAGAACAACTCCTAAGCACCGGTCCACCCACATACCAAATAATCAAAGTAGCGAACACGAATCGAACCAACATGATGAAAGTGACTAGATGAAATTCCCGTGTACCCGCAAAAACACTTTGCTTATCATAAGAGACCGTTTTGTCCTGTCCTTTGCCTCAAGGATTGGGCTACCTTGCTGCACTTTTGTTACTACTATTGTTACTTGCTTGTTACAAATTACCTTGCTATCAAACTACTCTGTTACTTACAATTTCAGCACTTGCAGACATTACCTTGCTAAAAACCACTTGTCATTTCCTTCTGCTCCTCGTTGGGTTCGACACTCTTACTTATCGAAAAGGCTGCGATTGATCCCATATACTTGTGGGTCATTGAGGCTCTTTTCTGGCGCCGTTTCCGGGGAGTGAAGCGCTCTTGGTAAGTGGAAATTGGTAAGGCAAAATTATTACTACATGCTGAAATTTACTGTCACTTATTACTATGGAAAACAATCTTTGAGGGGTTTGTTCGGGGTATCTTCACCTCGATCGGAACCAAAATTAGTTACCCCTCAACCTACTGCACCTACTGAAAATATTGAATATGAAATTCCTTCGGGTATGGTAGAACAACTGCTAGCTAATCCTAATGCACGAGATGGAACCGAACATCCTGATATGCACTTGATAAATGTGGATGAAATTTGTGGATTGTTTAAGCTTGCAGGTTTACCCGGAGGTGAAGCTAAGAAGAAGGTTTCCCTTTATCTTTGAAGGGAAATGCATTGACATGGTATAGGCTATGCGATGATATTGGATCTTGGAACTGGAATCGGTTGAAATTGGAATTCCATCAAAAAATTATCCTATGTATCTAGTTCATCATGATCGGAATTATATATATAACTTTTGGCCTCATGAAGGAGAAAGTATCACTCTAGCTTGGGGGAGGCTTAAGTCAATGTTATATTCATGCCCCAATTATGAGCTCTCAAGAGAAATTATTATTCATAATTTTTATGCTCGGCTTTATCGTAATGATCAATCCATGCTCGATACTTCTTGTACTAGTTCCTTTATGAAGAAGACTATTGAATTCCGGCGGGATCTTTTCGAAAGAATTAAATGCAACTCTGAAGATTGGGAACTCAAGGAAGGTAAAGATTCAGGTATTGAGCCTAAGTTTGATTGTGTTATGTCTTTTATGAATACCGATGCTTTTCAAAAGTTTAGCACTAATATGGAGTTGACTCTGAGATAGTAGCTTCCTTTTACGAATCATTTGCTACTCATGTTGATCTACCGAAAGAGAAGTGGTTCAAATATCACCCACAAATTAAAGAAGAAATTAAAGAACTAGTAAAAACTAAATAAGAAACTATCATTTATAATGTTGATCCAGTTGTTCCCACTACTTATATTGAAAAACCACCTTTCCCTATTAGGATGAAGGAACATGCTAACGTTTCAACTGTGGTCAACAAAAGTTATATTAGAACACCTAAACCAGCTAAACAAATCAAAGTAAACCTAGTGTTGCTATTGCTAAGGATCTCTTGGTCGATAATATTGATGGGCATGTTATTTACTTATGTGTTGAAGCTGCTAGAATTGCCAAACCCAATGAAAAAGATAAACATAGACATGTTGTTGGCATGCCTTTTGTCTTAGTTAAGATAGGAGATCACTGTGATCATGGTTTATGTGACATAGGTGCTAGTGTGAGTGCTATTCCTTTTACCTTATATCAAGAAAGTATGAATGACAAAAGACCCACTGAAATAGAAGACATAGATGTTACTATTAAGCTTGCTAATAGAGATACTATATCACCAATTGGGATTGTTAGAGATGTTGAAGTCTTGTGTGGGAAATTAAAATACCCTACTATTTTTCTTTTTCTTGGTTCCCCACAAGATAAATTTTGTGCCATTATCTTTGGTAGACCTATGTTGGACACCATTAATGCTAAAATAGATTGTGAAAAACAAACTATCGGTGTTAGCTTTGTTGATGAATCTCATGAGTTTAAATTTTATAAGTTTAGTAGAAAACCTCATAAGAAAGATTTTCCTAGTAAGGATGAAATTATTGGTCTTGCTTCTATTGTTGTACCTCCTACGGATCCCTTAGAACAATATTTGCTAGACCATGAAAATGATTTGCATATGCATGAAAGAAATGAAATAGAGAGAATCTTGTTCAAACAACAACCTCTGCTTAAACACAATCTGCCTATTGAAACTCTAGGAGGTCCTCCTCCACCTAAAGGTGATAATGTGTTTGAATTAAAACAACGGCCAGACACTTTGAAATATGCTTATCTTGATGAGAAAAAGATATATCATGTTATTATTAGTGCTAACCTTTCAGAGCATGAAGAAGAAAGATTATTGAAAGTTCTAAGGAAGAACCGAGCTGCTATTGGATATACTCTTGATGATCTTAAGGGCATTAGTCCCACTCTATGCCAGCACAATATTAATATGGAACCTGACGCTAAACCCGTTGTTGATCACCAACGTCGATTAAATCCGAAGATGAAAGAAGTGGTAGAACGGAAATATTGAAACTTCTGGAAGCAGGTATAATCTATCCTATAGCTGATAGTAGATGGGTATAGTCCTGTTCATTGTGTCCCTAAGAAGGGAGGCATTACTATTGTTGCTAATGATAAGAAAGAACTTATTTCACAAAGAATTGTTACATGCTATAGAATGGTAACTGATTTGAGAATATTAAACAAAGCAACTAGAAAAGATCATTACCCTCTGCCTTTTATTGATCAAATGCTAGAAAGATTATGTAAGACGCACATTTTTACTTCCTTGACGGATATTTTGGTTTTTCACAAATACCAGTTTCTCAACCTGATCAAGAAAAAACCACTTTTACTTGTCCTTTGGGAACTTATGCTTATAGACGTATGCCTTTTGGTCTATTCAATGCACCTGCTACCTTTCAAAGATGTATGACTGCTATATTCTTTGACTTTTGTGAAAGATTGTTGAGGTTTTCATGGATGACTTTTGTGTTTATGGGAAGTCTTTTGATGATTGTTTAAGCAATCTTGATCGAGTTTAGCAGAGATGTGAGCAAACAAATCTTGTCTTGAATTGGGAGAAGTGCCACTTTATGGTTAACGAAGGTATTGTTTTGGGCCATGAAATTTCTGAAAGAGGCATTGAAGTGGACAAAGCCAAGGTTGATGCAATAGAGAAAATGCCATGTCCTAAAGATATCAAAGGTTTTCGTAGTTTCCTTGGTCATGCTGGTTTCTATAGGAGATTTAGCAAAGACTTTTCAAAAAATTCCAGGCCTCTTAAAAATCTTTTGCAAAAGGATATTACTTTTGTTTTTTATGATGATTATTTGGAAGCCTTCTAAACACTCAAGAAAGCCTTAGTTTCTGCACCTGTTGTTCAACCACCTGATTGGAACTTGCCTTTTTAGATTATGTCTTTTTAGATTATGTGTGATGCTAGTGATTATGCTGTTGGTGTTGTTCTAGGACAAGGAGTTGATAAGAAATTAGATGTTATCCACTATGCTAGTAAAACTCTAGACAGTGCTCAACGAAATTATGCTACTACTAAAAATGAATTCTTAGCAGTGGTGTTTGCTTGTGATAAATTTAGATCCTACATTATTGTATTCCAAGGTGACCGTTCACACTGATCATGCTGCTATAAAATATCTTATGGAAAAGAAAGATGCTAAACCTAGACTCATTAGGTGGGTTCTTCTACTATAAGAATTTGATTTGCATATTATTGATAGAAAAGGAGCAGAGAACCCCATTGCTGATAACCTGTCTAGGCTTGAAAATATTCTTGATGGCCCACAACCTATTAATGATAGCTTTCCTGATGAACGGTTAGCTGCAATAAATGTTTCTTACTGTACACCTTGGTATGCTGACTATGCTAATTTTATTGTTGCTAAATAAATACCACCTAGCTTCACTTATCAACAAAAGAAAAAAATCCTTCTATGATTTAAGACATTACTTTTGGGATGACCCACATCTTTATAAAGAAGGAGTAGATGGTATTATTAGACATTGTGTACCTGAGCATGAACAGGAAAAAATCCTATAGAAATGTCTCTCCGAAGCTTATGGAGGACATCATGCGGGAGACAGAACCGCTCATAAGGTATTGCAATCCAGATTTTATTGGCCTGCTCTCTTCAAGGATGCCCGTAAGTTCATCTTATCTTGTGATGAATGTCGAAGAATAGGTAATATCAGTAAGCAAAAAGAAATGCCTGTGAATTATTCACTTGCTGTTGAACCATTTGATGTTTGGGGATTTGATATCATGGGACCTTTTCCTTCCTCTAATGAGTATACTCATATTTTGGTTGTTCTTGATTATGTTACTAAGTGGATAGAAGCTATTCCAACTAGTAGTACCAATCACAACACCTCTATTAAAATGCTTAAGGAAGTTATTTTCCCAAGGTTTGGAGTCCCTAGATATTTAATGACTGATGGTGGCTCACACTTTATTCATGGTGCCTTCCGTAAAATGCTTGCCAAGTATGATGTTTGTCGTGGTAATATCACGTTAGATGCCAGGGGGTGGCTAATCATGGACGGGGCCAGAAGTACGTCGTCGGGTCCTGGAAGCGGGAGTGAGCACAAGCTCGGACGGACACGAGATGTACCTAGGTTCAGGGCTCTCCTAAGAGATGAATCCCCTACTCCTGCTCTGTGGGGTCTCCGCATGATCACTATATCTCAATGAATACAATGGTGCTCCTAGAGCTGTTGGGCTAGAGGAGGAAGAAGGGCAAGGCTAGCTCTCTTCTCCCCTAGCTGTGGTGTATGGAAATGGTGAGGGAACTAAGGTTGCAACCCTTTGCATGGGTGTGGCCTGGGGGGTTTTATAGGCCAACCCCCCAGGGGTACAATGGTAATCTGACCGGGTGGTAGGTCCCGGCTGTCAGTGTTCGTGGAGGTCGGGTTCTTCGCCGACTGCTGGGACCCGCCTCTGGTGGGCCCTGTTGGCTGCAGAGGAACCGTCCGACAGGTGGGGCCCACCGCCTGCGGGCCCCATTGACGGCTCTTCACTGTTGCACCGTCCGTGCTGATGGAGGCCGTGTCGGGTGCGCCATGGCTACAGTGCCGTGCCGGGCGGGTCGGTGGCCACCTGGCGGTGCTCACTGTAGCCATGCGGCCGGGATTTGGGGGAGGCATGGTACACTATAGCCATGCCTCAACTTGTTTCTTGGTCACGCTCAGACTCCTAGGGATGGGGCGGGCCGCCTGTTAGGAGCTGGCCTGTACCCTTGCCGCCTTCTGGAGGGTGCCGTCACCTGGGGCATGCCATCTTCTGGAGGCCGGCAGGGTGGCACCCGCCGGCTCTGGTTGATGGTCGGGAGACCTGTTGGCTTGAGGGGTGCGGCTTGCCATGGTGTCTTAAAATGTGGTTAAGTGTAGATGAGGCTACCCAGGGTCTATCCCCCCAACAGTAGTCCCCGAAGCTGGTGAGGCTCTATGGCTGGCTGCCGAAGGGCTTCAACAGTTTCCCCTTTAAGGGATCTTTCGCCTTCTGCTCCGTCTGGCTGGGAGGATCCGGGTGCCAGGAGTCGGCTGTAGTCGTGGCCGCCTGGTGGAGTTTGAATCGACAAGGAGGTAGCCGAGGAGGCGCCGCCCGCCACACGCGCGCCACGCGGCGCCCACAGGCCAGGCCGGCCTGCCAGCCCATGCGCGCGACGGGATATCGCTGTAGGCTGGGGGTGCCACTACAGGGTCTCGGCCCGTGCTTGGATCCGTTGCAGCCGAGGAGGGGCGGTTGCCCTTCCATGGCGTATTTATTGCGCCATAACCGCACGAAATACGCAGGGGCGTGTAGGGCGTGGGGCGCAGTTAATCCCATGCCCCCATGTCGCCTCGGCTTCGCCGAGCCGGCTATAAAGAGGGGGAGGAGGAGGGACAGCAGAACGCAGGCGCGCCCCCTCCCACTCTCTCTTCTTCCATTCGTTGTTGCGGCCGAAGTGTTGCTGCGGCTGCCGCTCCTTCGTCGCCATTGCTTCGTCGCGGCCGCGGTTCCGCCAAAGCAGTTGCTCCGCTGCGGCCACTGCAGCGTCCTTGTTACCTCGCGTAGTCATCGTGTCGTCCGTCGTCTTCATCACCGAGCTCCTCCTCGCCATTTCCGAGCCATGGCAAAAAGTGGATGGCTGGGCTCCAACATCCACGACGACCATATTGACTTCCTCCGCGCGACGCGGCGGCTCCCCCGCACCGACAACGTGGGCGTGCACGTTCCACCAGAGTAGGAGATCTCGTCACGGCCGAAGCCCGGTGAGTACGTCGTTTTCCACAAGCATTTCCTTTCTGGCTTCAGGCTCCCGGCTAGTGGTTTCTTTCGCTCCTTCCTCGACTTCTACCGGCTGCAGTAGCACTACTTCACTCCCAATACGGTGGTGCTCATGGAGTCCTTCGTCACCTTCTGCGAGGGGTACCTCAGCGTCTTGCCCATGATTGAGCTTTGGGGTAGATTCTTCTACCTCAAGCTGGGCACGGTGGCGAAGGACAAGCTGGCCCAGCATGGAGTGTGCGTTGCCATGAGGCGCTCAGGAGCTGGCCCTCGCTTCCCGGCCATCCCTCTTCATGAGTTGGCCAAGATCTAGAAACAGACATACTTCTACGTCCGGAACCTCGAGCCGGTCGAATACATCAACCTGCCGGCCTTTGTGCTCGGGCCGCCTGTTGAGCCGCGGGACAACTGGCAGCAATAGTCGCCCAAGAGCCTGCCGGCCCACATCGTCAGCATCCTCGGCCGGCTGTAGGAGATGACGGACCATGTGGGTCTCAAACCGGCCGACCTACTAGCTGGCTACGTCATGCACCGGGTGTCGCCGCTCCAGCTTCGGCTGCACCTCATCAGCGAGATGAGCGGCCGCCGGGATCCCTGCCGGATGTCCACCAAGGAGATGCCGGAGGTGGAGGTGGTTCACCATGTGAACTACTTCTCCAACTGCAAACTCAACAAGGAGGAGTGGCACATTGGCATGGAGTCCTGCAGCCAGGCTAACCCCCCTCTAGCGGTAAGTACCCGATCCAGCTGCTTTTCTCATGTTGCTCTTTTTATTCTACCCTGTCCAGCTGGCCTCGTTGCAGCGCTTCCCAGGCCAAGGCGTGCTGACTGCGGACCGGCAGTGGATGCCGGACCGTGAAGACAGCGATGTGGGCGACCCTGAGCTGGTGGAGGCTGCCATGGAGGAAGGCGGCAAGGAGGAGGTCACCGGAGGAGGCAGCGCTGGGGCAGGCGGCTTCTCGGGTGGCGAAGGAGGAAGAGTCGGCGACGTCCGATCTTGGCCGGACGATGACGAGGATGTCGTGGAGCGGCGCCCACCTGGTGGGGGCACGGGAGCAGGAGTCGACCCCTCAATGCTGAGGCCGGCTGCCGCACCTGGCGAGCAAAAGGGCCACTTGGCGGGGAGGTTTGGCACCAACCCCGCCAAGAAGGCCAAGCAGGCGGACGCCACCAAGCAGAACGAGGCCCAGAAGGTGGCTGCCGCCCGGAAGGGGCCCAAACCCATGCCGTACACGTCCGGGTAAGCGTGCTTGCCACCCTGACTTCATGTTTTTCTTCCTTCTTGATGTGCTTTCTTATCTTTGCTCTCTCACTGAGCAGGACGGCCTTCGCCACCACGCGGGCTCCATTCGCCTCGCTGATGGATCTAGTGGACGGCTCCACGGATGCTCGGCGTCCGGATCCGGCTGCTGCCCTACGGGAGGCGCGCGAGGAGCAGGAGGCCGCGGAGAAGCCGCGGGCCGACGCCCAGGTAGAGGAAGTGGCGCAGGCGGAGGCCCAGGCCGTGGCGGAGGCGGCGACAAAGGCGCAGGCGGAAGACGTGACCAAGGCATAGGCAGAGGCCGACACCAGGGTTGTGGCGGATCCGGCTAGTGGCGAGGTCTTGGAGACCGTCACCCTCGAATAGCCAAAGGTGGATATGGCGGAGAACCGGACGCCACCTGGGGCGCCCGGGGCCGTCGAGTCAGTGTCGAAGCCGGTGGTCCCCAACACCATCATCCCAGAGGTGGAGGAGACCCAATGCATGACGGATGCTGCCGGACAAGGGGCCGGTGATCGCAACCAGCCGGGGGCACCACCAGCCGGTGTTGGGCAGGCGGCGGGTCGGGCCTTAGTGGCGCTCGCTCCTATGCGCCAGCGCGTGACGCGGGCAACCTTGGAGCCAAGGTGGCCTGTAGAGGCCGTGGCTACGAGCTCACAGAGGGCCAGCACTGAGGCCACGAGCATCGCCCCTTTGGGTTGGGTGGCAGGGGCCGGCCCCTCCGCTCTTAACTTGGCGGTGCGGGACATGGAGGGCATGTTCCTTGCCCAGAACGCCACCCTTCTAAGGGCGAGGGAGGAGATGCTGGTGACGCGGTAGCCGTCCGCGTATGCGCACCTCACCTTTGTTATATTTTTTGTCTTGTAATCTTTCGTGGGGGCGCGCCAGCGCAACCACTTGGTGTAGCCCCCGAGTTTCAAGCCGGCTGCTAAGCACGCGGGTTGGAACTCCAAGGTGTTCTTTTCTCTTTCTAAAATGCTTGCTGTTGTTGCAGGACTACCAGAACATGCGGGCGACCGCCTACAACACACATAACTGGACGCTCACCACCCGGACTACTGAGCTGGCACAGAGCTGAAGTGAGTAAGTCGGCTTCCAATGGGGGCACGCCAGCACGCCCACTAGGTGTAGCCCCCGAGATCCGGGCCGACTGCTGAGCAGTCGGGCTGGATCTTCTTTGGGAGCTTGCTTTTTATTTTTGTTTAAGTAGATGAGGATGATTTTTGTCTTCTTCTTGCAGCGGCTGCCGCCCAGTTGAGGGAGCACGTGGCCGAGCTCGAGGGCCAGCTCTGGGTTGTGGGGCAGGAGTGCGACCAGCTGGAGAAGGAGCCGGCGGACCAAGCCGAACGACACGCGCAGCAGGTCCAACAGCTGAAGGCGGACGAGGAGAAACTCAAGGTGGAGTTCGAGACCCAGCGCACGGACGAGGCCGAGAAGGAGAAGCTCCTTCATGGCAGCTACGCCGTGATCGAGGACATGCTCGATGGTACACCTCTTTTCTTCTGTTCCGACTGCTCGCTTGCCGGCTGCTGCCGGAGGCCGTCTTCTAACACCCTTGTCTTCTTATGGATAGAGTTCCTCCCGGGCCTTTCCGTCGCCGTCTGCATAGCCATTGAGGCCCGGCGTGAGGAGTACTGGTGCAAGGGTAAGGAGATCGCGTAGTACCGGCCTCGGACCATGGGCGAACAGCTCGCGGCCGTCCGAATGCGCCTCGAGCCAATGCGCTGCCTGCTCCACCGGCTTTAGTGCGTTGGGTCGCGGGTCTTGGGGGGCTTGTGGCCGGGAGGTCAGATCCCGCGGACACCCAGTCGGACAGCCGACTGGCTGTAGGTGGCGGCCAACTGGCTCGAAGCCTAGAAAGTTCCATGGCGCGGGTTGGGGCTGCCAAGGCACTGGAGTTCGTCAAGACCAGGTACCCTGGCGTGCGCCTGGCATAGCTGGCGACCTTCCGCCAGGAGGCACTGCCGGAGTTGGCGGCAGAGCACGAGGACATCACCATCCGAGCATCGGCTCTCGCCAACTACACCAACGTCGACGTCTTCATCTCGGAGCAGGGAGATGACGGCATCGTAGTTCCTCCATCCTAGTTCAATCTAAACCCATCGGACAGTGAGGAATTGGCAGATGAGATTGCCTCTAGCGATGAAGGCAATGAGGACGATGATGATGAGGAAGGCAGCTACGTCGCCCCAGACGGCGAAGCAACCAGCCGGACTCGGCCCGACCCGACACCGACTGGAGACCAGCCAGAGACTATGTCAGCCGCCGCCGGCAGCCAGGCCGAGACCAGCAGCCGGAAGCCCCGCCAGCCGGAGCTACGCCCGCTGCTGACCAGTCCGTGCAGCCCGAGGGGCCATCTGCCTAGATGGTATGTTATCTTTTCAAGTTTTTTCTGTCTTCGTGCTTGAAAACAATGTCAGTTATGCGCAGTTCCACCCACTGGGGGTGTAATTTTAAACTTGATGAATTTCGCCCTTGGGCCATTTTAGCAATGTATAAAGTTTAAATCCCCACATTCTTGCATGTGTTGCCGGGTTCTAGCTTGAGTTTGCTTTTTCTATCTTTGTCTTTTTCATTTGCCGCCTTCCTTTGGCCACCTCACTCCCAGCCGGACAGCTACGCCGCGGTCTGTGGCCGGGTCAGGGACTTGGCCGTTTAGAACGAGCAAGCTACTTCAGCCGCTTAGAGCGTAGCTGGTTGAGCGAGAAGCCGGCCTGCCGACTATTGAGCAGCCGAACGAGGGAGGCGAAGGGCCGGCTTGGCTTAGTGTCAACATTTTCCTTAGCCATTTTTCGTGTGGACAGAGTTTCCGGACTTTAGCTCTTGGCAGCCGGACAGTCGCGCTGCATGTTGTGGCTAGGTCAAGAGAGGGCTTTGGTGTTGGCACACTATCGTAGTCCTTTCGATAAGTAAGAGTGTCGAATCCAACGAGGAGCAGAAGGAAATGACAAGCGGTTTTCAGTAAGGTATTTTCTGCAAGCACTGAAATTATCGGTAACAGATAGTTTTGTGATAAGGTAATTTTTAACGGGTAACAAGCAATAAAAGTAAATAAGGTGCAGCAAGGTGGCCCAGTCCTTTTTTGTAGCAAAGGAGAAGCCTGGACAAGTTCTTATATAGAGAAAAGCGCTCCAGAGGACACATGGGAATTATCGACAAGCTAGTTTTCATCACGCTCATATGATTCGCGTTCGTTACTTTGATAATTTGATATGTGGGTGGACCGGTGCTTGGGTACTGCCCTTTCTTGGACAAGCATCCCACTTATGATTAACCCCTATTGCAAGCATCCGCAACTACAAAAGAAGTATTAAGGTAAACCTAACCATAGCATGAAACATGTGGATCCAAATCAGCCCCTTATGAAGCAACGCATAAACTAGGGTTTAAGCTTATGTCACTCTAGCAACCCATCATCTACTTATTACTTCCCAATGCCTTTCTCTAGGCCCAAATAATGGTGAAGTTTCATGTAGTTGACGTTCACATAACACCACTAGAGGAGAGACAACATACATCTCATCAAAATATCGAACGAACACCAAATTCACATCTTATATTTACTAATTGGAAGCACCATACGAGGCTTCACGTTAATTCTAGAGAAACAACAATAATAATCATAGGACTGTCTAATATACGCCTAGGATTAAAAGAAATCTAGACGTTTCACATAAGAGTTCTATGAGGTTACGCAATAGAAACATGTCCATCCGCAATTCAAAAGAAGAAAAAAGGAAACGTGTCCTTGACATGTTACGGCCACCCATCAAGGAAAAGTAACAAAAATAGATCCCCATACCCACACATTTCCATGGATCGATGGTCTAAGACTTTGTGCACATAGTAAGTTTCAGGTAAAAAGAGTTTTGGTGCATGCACTCGTGACTACTAATAGCAAGACTTCACCCATGTCCTCAGGAACAAACGTAACTACTCACAAAGCATATTCATGTTCATGATCAGAGGGGTATTAATATGCATTAAGGATATGAACAAATGATCTTCCACCGAATAAACCAACTAGCAGCAACTACAAGGAATAATCAACACTACTAGCAACCCAGAGGTACCAATCTGAGGTTTTGGGACAAAGATTGGATACAAGAGATGAACTAGGGTTTGAGAGGAGATTGTGCTGGTGAAGATGTTGATGGAGATTGACCCCCTCCCGATGAGAGGATCATTGGTGATGACGATGGTGATGATTTCCCCCTCTCGGAGGGAAGTTTCCCCGACAAAACAGCTCCACCGGAGCGCTAGATTGCTTCCGCCTCATGGCGGCGGAGTTTCATCTCGAAAGCTTGCTTATGATTTTTTTATAGGGTAAAAGACTTCATATAGCAGAAGATGGGCACCGTACGGCTGCCAGGGGGGCCACGAGGCAGGGGGCACGCTCAGGGGGTAGGGCGCGCCCCCACCCTCGTGGCCAGGGTGTGGGCCCCCTCTGGTACGTCTTCCGCTCAATATTTATTATTAATTCCAAAAATGACTTCCGTGGAGTTTCGGGACTTTTGGAGCTGTGCAGAATAGGTCTCCAATATTTGCTCCTTTTCCAGCCCAGAATCCCAGCTGCCGGCATTCTCCGTCTTCATGTAAACCTTGTATAATAAGAGAGAATATCCATAAGTATTGTGACATAACGTGTAATAACCGCCCATAATGCAATAAATATCGATATAAAAGCATGATGCAAAATGGACGTATCAACTCCTCGAAGCTTAGACCTCGCTTGTCCTAAAGTGGAAGCTGATATCGAAAAATATGTCCTCGTGTTTAGAGATAGAGGTGTCGATAAAATAAAATACAGACATGTGGGCATCATGATCATTCTTATAACAGTAACACATATATTTATTTTGTCATATGATTTCTTATGCTCAAGTAACAATCTATTCACAATGTCATGTATGAATCAGAAACTTCATTGAAAACTAACAAACTATAATCTCAGTCATTGAAGCAATTGCAATTTATCATAACATCGGAAAGAGTCAATATAAGAGCTTTTCAGCAAGTCCACATATTCAAGTATCGTTTAATCTTTCACAATTGCTAGCACTCACGCAATACTTATGGTTATGGAGTTTTAGTCGAACACAGAGAAAGATAGGGGCTTATTGTGTTGCCTCCCAACCTTTTACCTGAAGGGTAATGTCAACAATAATAGTTCATGCTAACTTACATCCAATTGGATATATATATATCAGGACCTTTCCAACACGAGGTGCTTGCCAAAGGATAAAATAAAAAGGAAAGGTGAAGATCATCATGACTCTTGCATAAGACAGAAAGTAAAAGATAGGCCCTTCGCAGAGGGAAGCATAGGTTGCCATGTGCTTTTATGGTTGGATGCACGAAATCTTAATGCAAAAGAACGTCACTTTATATTGCCACTTGTGGCACGGACCTTTATTATGTAGTCCGTCGCTTTTATTGCTTCCATATCACAAGATCGTATAAAGCTTATTTTTCTCCACACTAATAAGTCATACATATTTAGAGAGAAATTTTTATTGCATGCAACATGACAACTTACTTAAAGAATCTTACTCAATCCATAGGTAGATATGGTGGACTCTCATGGCAAAACTGGGTTTAAGGATATTTGGAAGCACAAGTAGTATCTCTACTTGGTGCAAGCAATTTGGCTAGCATGAGGGGGAAAGGCAAGCTCAACATGTTGGATGATCCATGACAATATACTTTAATTAAGGTGTCCAAGATAGTATATTTATATGTGAGAGCCTCTCTTTCTTTATTAATTCCTATTAATTGCAACAATGACCAAAACTATGTTTGCCAACTCTCAACAACTTTTAATCATCATACTTTTTATATGTAAAGTCATTACTCTCCATAAGATCAATATGATCTCTTTTATTTCTTTTTACTCTTTTATTCACTCAAGATCATAGCAAGATAGCAAAGCCCTTGACTCAACACTAATCTTTATTATATATATAGCTCACCGACTTGATTACATAGAGGGATCATAAAGCAAAACTCAAAACTCAATCATACCAAAACTTTATTCTACTAGATCAAGATATTACCAAAAGGATCAAACTAAGTAAAACGGTAAAGATAGGAGTGATGGTGATACGATACCGGGGCACCTCCCCCAAGCTTGGCAGTTGCCAAGGGGAGTGCCCATACCCTTGTAATTAGTTCCTCGGAGGTGGTGATGATGGAGTTGTTGATGATGTAGGCTTGTCGTTCGTCTTCCAAGGCATAGGCTCACCATCATAAAAGGATGATCGAGTCTCCGGGATCCTCAAATCTGCAGCCAAACTCATCCTCTTGAATCTATATTCATACTCACAGTTTTGGTTTTGCAGGTCATAGATCTGGGCTTGGAGGTGCTCGATTTTCTCATGAATCTTGAAGATGGTCTCCCAAATGTTCTTGGCGTCTCATCATTTGGTTGTTGGTGAACTCCGCGATCATCATTTGGTTGGCGTCGAGTCCGTGTTCCACCATCCCTTGGCACTTGAAAACTCGTTGTTGCATTGCTTCGAGCTTTGTCTCCAAGCTTCCGGTACTCCTTGGTCCCTCAACATCGCGGATGTGCAACACCCCCTCACGCATCTCAATGGTTTGAGGGTGATGCAGCACCTCCACGAGGTAGGGGTTGATGACCCTCTCAAAAATCTTGTCCTTGGGGTCGCTTGAAGATGTCATGGTGCTCTAGATCTGTCACAAAAACAGCTCGGAACAAAAACAGAGGATATCTGCGTGATACAATGGTCAAAACCTTCGGGAGTTATATAATGAATTTTTACCGACGAAAAGAAGTATCTTGCAAGAAAACGGAGTCCGGAGAGCACACGAGGTGCCCACGAGGCAGGGGGCACGCCCAGGGGGGTAGGACACGCCCTCCAACCTCGTGGACGCCTCGTGTCCTTCCCGGAATACTTCTTATTTTCCTATTTTCTTAAATATTCCAGAATGGAGAAAAATTGCTATTAGAACTGTTTTGGAGTCGGTTTACTTACCGTACCACATACCTATTCCTTTTCGGAGTCTGAAACATTCTGGAAAGTGTCCATTATGTATTCCTGCGGGGTTACTGTTTCAATAACATTAGTTTCAACATTTATAGGATTACCTGAGATATAATGTTTAATTCTTTGACCGTTCACCACCTTCGGATTCGCGCCTTCGAAGTTGTTGATTTTTATGGCACCAGAATGATAGACCTCCTCAGTACCGTAAGGGCCTTCCCATTTAGAGAGAAGTTTTCCTGCAAAAAATATTGAACGAGAGTTGAATAGCAACACATAATCACCTACATTAAACTCACGCTTTTGTATCCTTTTGTCATGCCATCTTTTAACCTTTTCTTTAAACAGTTTGGCATTCTCATAGGCTTGAGTTCTCCATTCATCAAGTGAGGTAATGTCAAATAACCTCTTCTCACCGGCAAGTTTGAAATCATAGTTGAGCTCTTTAATGGCCCAATATGCCTTGTGTTCTAGTTCGAGAGGTAAGTGACATGCCTTTCCATAAACTATTTTATATGGAGACATACCCATAGGATTCTTATATGCAGTTCTATAAGCCCATAATGCATCATCAAGTTTCTTGGACCAATTCTTTCCAGATCTATTAACAATCTTTTGCAAAATTAATTTGAGCTCTCTGTTACTCAATTCTACTTGACCACTAGACTATGGGTGATATGGAGATGCAATTCTATGATTAACATCATACTTAGCAAGCATTTTATGAAAAGCACCATGAATAAAATGTGAACCACCATCAGTCATTAAGTATCTAGGGACTCCAAACTTTGGAAAAATAACTTCTTTAAGCATCTTAATAGAGGTGTTATGATCAGCACTACTAGTTGGAATAGCTTCTACCCACTTAGTAACGTAATCAACATCAACTAAAATATGTGTATAGCCATTAGAGGAAGGAAACGGTCCCATATAATCAAAGCCCCAAACATCAAATGGTTCAATAACAAGAGAATAATTCATAGGCATTTCTTGACATCTACTAATATTACCAATTCTTTGACATTCATCGCAAGACAAGACAAACTTACATGCATCTTTGAAGAGAGTAGACCAATAAAAACCGGATTGCAATACCTTATGTGCAGTTCTATCTCCAGCGTAGTGTCCTCCATATGCCTCCGAGTGACACTTGCGTAGGATCTGTTCCTGTTCATGCTCCGGTACACAACGTCTAATAACACCATCTACTCCTTCTTTATAAAGGTGTGGGTCATCCCAGAAGTAATGTCTTAAATCATAAAAGAACTTTTTCTTTTGCTGGTATGTGAAACTAGGTGGTATAAATTTAGTAACAATGTAATTAGCATAATCAGCATACCATGGAGCAGTACGAGAAGCATTTATGACAACTAATTGTTCATAAGGAAAGCTATCATCGGTAGGTAGTGGGTCATCAAGAACATTCTCTAACCTAGACAAGTTGTCTACAACGGGGTTCTCAGCTCCCTTTCTATCAATAATATGCAAATCAATTTCTTGTAGCAAGAGAACCCATCTGATAAGTCTAGGTTTATCATCTTTCTTTTCCATAAGATATTTAATAGCAGCATGATCAGTGTGAATAGTTACTTTAGAATCAACAATATAAGGTCTAAACTTGTCACAAGCAAATACAACTGCTAAGAATTCTTTTTCAGTAGTAGCATAATTTCTCTGGGCAGTGTCTAGAGTTTTACTAGCATATTGGATAACATTTAGTTTCTTATCAACTCTTTGTCCTAGAACAACACCTACAGCATAATCACTAGCATCACACATAATTTCAAAGGGTAAATTCCAAACAGGTGGCTGAACTATAGGTGTAGAAATCAAGGCTTTCTTAAGTATTTCAAATGCTTCTACACAATCATCATCGAAGACAAAAGGAATATCTTTCTGCAATAGATTAGTCAAAGGCCTGGTAATTTTAGAGAAGTCCTTAATGAACCTCCTATAAAAACCTGCATGACCAAGGAAACTTCTTATACCTTTAATGTCCTTGGGACACGGCATATTTTCAATAGCATCAACCTTAGCTTTATCAACTTCGATACCTCTTTGAGAAATTTTATGCCCCAAGACAATACCTTCATTAACCATAAAGTGGCACTTCTCCCAATCAAACACGAGACTAGTATCTTCACATCTCTGCAAAACTTGATCAAGGTTGCTCAAGCAATCATCAAAAGAAGACCCATAAACGGAGAAATCATCCATAAAAACCTCACACATCTTTTCACAAAAGTCAGAGAATATAGCCATCATGCATCTTTGAAAGGTAGCAGGTGCATTACATAAACCAAAAGGCATACGTCTATAAGCAAAAGTACTGAAAGGGCAAGTAAAAGTGGTATTTTCTTGATCCTCTACTGACACAGGTATTTGAGAAAAACCAGAGTAACCATCTAGAAAGCAAAAATGTTTATGATTAGATAATCTTTCTAGCATTATATCAATAAAAGGTAGAGGGCAATGATCCTTTTTAGTAGCTTTATTTAATTTGTGGAAGTCAATTACCATCCTATAACTTGTAATAATTCTTTGCGGGATCAATTCATCTTTATCATTAGGAACGATAGTAATACCTCCCTTCTTGGGGACACAATGGATAGGACTTACCCACTGACTATTAGCAACGAGATAAATTATACCTGCCTCAAGGAGCTTTAGTATTTCCTTTCTTACCACTTCTTTCATCTTAGGATTTAACCATCGTTGGTGATCAATAACTGGTTTGGCGTCTTCCTCCAATTTATTTTGTGTTGGAATAGTGTGGGACTAATGCCCTTAATATCATCAAGAGTGTATCCAATAGCAGCACGGTGCTTCCTTAGAGTTTTCAATAATCTCTCTTCTTCCTGCTCTAAAAGGTTAGCACTAATAATAACAGGATATATCTTCTTTTCATCAAGATAAGCATATTTAAGAGTATCAGGTAATGTTTTGAGCTCAAACACGAGATCACCCTTGGGTGGAGGGGGATCCCCTAAGATTTCAACAGGCAAGTTGTGTTTCAAAATAGGTCCCTGTTTAAAGAATACTTCATCTATCTCCCTTCTTTCATTCATAAACATATCATTTTCATGGTCTAGCAAATATTGTTCTAAAGGATCATTAGGAGGCACGTCAATAGAAGCAAGACCAACAATTCCATCCTTACTAGGCAATTCTTTATCATGGGGTTGTTTACGAAATTTAGCAAAGTTAAACTCATGAGACATATCTCCTAAGCCAATCATAACAACATCCTTTTCGCAATCTATCCTAGCATTAACAGTGATCAAGAAGGGTCTACCAAATATGATGGGACAAAAGTCATCTTGTGGGGAACCAAGAACAAGAAAATCAGTAGGATATTTAACTTATCCCACACAAGACTTCAACATATCTAACAATCCCAATTGGTGAAATAGTATCTCTATTGGCAAGCTTAATTGTAACATCAATTTCTTCTATCTTAGCAGGTGCAATATCATGCATAATTTCTTTGTATAAGGAATGAGGTATTGCACTAGCACCCATATCACATAAGCCATGATAACAATGATCTCCTATTTTAACAGAAATAACAGGCATGCCTACAACAGGTCTATGTTTCTTAGCATCGGGTCTAGCAATTCTAGCAGCTGCATCATGGAGATAAATAACATGCCCATCAATATTATCAGCCAAGAGATCTTTAACCATAGCAATACTAGGTTCAACTTTAATTTGCTCAGGTGGTGTATATGCTCTAGTATTACTCTTACGAACCACAGTTGAAGCTTTAGCATGATCCTTTATCCTAACAGGGAAAGGTGGTTTCTCAGTATAAGTGGAAGGAACAATAGGATCATTATAAGTGATAGTCTTTTCTTCAACTGTAGGTGCAACTACTTTTACTTCAGTGGCAGGATTATATTTAAACCACTTCTCCTTAGGGAGGTCAACATGAGTAGCAAATGATTCACAGAAAGAAGATACTATCTCTGAGTCTAGTCCATATTTAGTGCTAAATCCACGAAAAGCATCCGTATCCATAAAAGATTTAACACAATCAAACTTAGGTGTCATACCTTACTCCTTACCTTCATCGAGATCCCAATCTTCAGAGTTGCGTTTAATTCTTTACAATAAATCCCATTTGAATTTAATAGTGTTCATCATAAAAGACCCAGCACAAGAAGTATCGAGCATGGAGCAATTGTTGAGACAAAGCCGAGCATAAATTTTTTTGAATAATCATTTCTCTTGAGAGCTCATGATTGGGGCATGAATATAACATTGACTTAAGCCTCCCCCAAGCTTGAGTGATGCTTTCTCCTTCGCGAGGGAAAAAATTTATATCTATAATTACGATCACGATGAACAAGATGCATAGGATAAAACTTCTGGTGAAATTCCAATTTCAATCGTTTGTAGTCCCATGATCCCATATAATCACATAGCCTATACCATGTCAATGCATCTCCCTTCAAAGATAAAGGGAAGACCTTCTTCTTGACAACATCATCGGGCATACGTGCAAGCTTAAATAATCCACAAACTTCATCCACATAGATTAGGTGTAAATCGGGATGCAATGTTCCATCTCCTGTAAAGGGATTAGCTAGCAGTTTCTCTACCATACCCGAAGGAATTTCAAAGTAAACATTTTCAGTAGGTTCAGTAGGTTGAGGAGCAACTCTTTGCTCTACTGGTCGGGGTGAAGATACCCCGAACAAGCCCCTTAAAGGATTGTGTTCCATAGTAACAAGTGACAGTAAATTTCAGCACACTATATAAATGTTTCCTTACCAAGTTCCACTTACCAAAGGAGCTTCCCTCCCTGGCAATGGAGCCAAAAAAAGAGTCTTGATGACCCACAAGTGTAGGGAATCTATCGTAGTCCTTTCGATAAGTAAGAGTGTCGAACCCAATGAGGAGCCGCTACAAAAAAAAGACTATCCGTGACATTTCGGGTCGAACGGAAAAACTTTCTGTCATACATATGACACTTCTATGACGATAATTGTGAAAAAACCCGGTATCATCATAGATGTGGTGGGCTCCTACTTCTATGATAAAAAATCATGACAGAAAATGGGCTTTTCGTCCTGGGTGGGCCGGAGACGCAGCTGCATGACATTCTTTGGGCCGTCCTTGACGGGAAAAACTATGGTAGAAGCGAGGGCAAGGAAAATTTCGGGGAGTTCCCAGTTACGGTGGGAGGTCGGGGGCCGAGTGTGACGCCCCGAGACCGAAGCTTCAGTTGCCTTCCATTTATTTTAGTTGTTGTCGTCTTTTTTTTCATGTTTGTTGCATTATCATAATTGTTTTGCATATTTCATTCCTATATGTTTATGCCATGATCATGTTGAGAATGCCTTGTCATATATTTGCTTCTTGCACCATGCTCATCTCACTTGTTATGTTGCATTGTACCCTTGTCATTTTTGCATTTCATCATGCTCATCATGTGGGTTGCATTATTCATGTTGTGTGTGCATCAGCCCTTGCTATCTCTCTCTCAAGCCATATGCCCATGTATCATCACCTCTCCCTTCCTTCTTCCTTCATGTTTTTGCAAGTGACATTATACCCTCCTCCATTAATGTTCATTTACTTCCTGGTGATCTTACTCAATGCCTTATACCTCCCTAACAAATTTGATCTCAATTGGTCTTGATTTGGTTGGGTTCAAAAAATGGCTCAAGTTTGAATTTAATTGAAACTTGGATTATTTTTCTACCTCTAAAAATTGCCTAAGTCAATTTCTTAAATGATTTATTTCATAACTAAATAACCGTAACTTTGTTTTAAATAAACTTTATATGTAAATGGGGTAGAAAAATGCATAGATTAACATGGTGCACTTTGTTTTACTGCCTAACAACATTAAAAATATGTTTTGGGGGCAGAACAGTACCAAATCTAAAATATGCACATGGGGATTTTTCGGAATTGTTGTTCATTGTTTCGGCTTCATTTAAACTTGCCTAAATAGTTAGTTTCATTATGTTTCACCTCTTGCCATGTTTAACAACATTTAATATTGTTGTGTACCTAAACGAGAGCGAACTAAATAACTTGAATGTGGAGTTTCGTCAATATGCAACTCGTTGCATATTGAGCTCCACTTAACTTGTAGTATTGTTTGTTGCACTTTGCCATGCCATGCTCTTTAAATTGGACATGCATCATACTTGTTTGTGCATCATGCCATGTTTATGCTTGTGCATTTACCATGTTGTTTGTTTCTTTCCGGTGTTGCTTCTTAGTTCCGGTAATGTTGCGATTGTGAGGATTCGTTCGACTACTCCCGTTCGTCTTCTTCATCGACTCGTTCTTCTTCCTTGCGGGATTTCAGGCAAGATGACCTCTACCCTGGATCTCACTACTATCATTGCTATGCTAGTTGCTTCATTCTATTGCTTTGCTGCGCTGCCTATCATTTGCTCTTCAAGCCTCCGAAATTGCCATGTCAGCCTCTAATCTTTTCACCCTTCCTAGCAAACCATTGTTTGGCTATGTTACCGTTTTGCTCAGCCCCTCTTATAGCGTTGCTAGTTGCACGTGAAGTTGAAGATTTCTTCATGATGGACAGGATTATGTTGGGATATCACAATATCTCTTATATTATTAATGCATCTATATATTTGGTAAAGGGTGGAAGACTCGGCCTTATGCCTGGTGTTTTGTTCCACTATTGCCGCCCTAGTTTCCGTCACACCGGTGTTATGTTCCCGGATTTTGCGTTCCTTACGCGGTTGGGTGATTTATGGGACCCCCTTGATAGTTTGCTTTGAATAAAACTCCTCCAGCAAGGCCCAACCTTGGTTTTACCATTTGCCTCTCCTAGCCCTTTTTCCCTTGGGTTTCCAGAGCCCGAGGGTCATCTTTATTTTAGCCCCCCCCGGGCCAGTGCTTGTCTAAGTGTCGATCCGAACCGAGCCGCCTGCGGGGCCCCCTCCGGGAAACTCGAGGTCTGGTTTTACTCGTAGCTTGTCTCATACGGTGTTGCCCTAAGAACGAGATATGTGCAGCTCCTATCGGGATTGTCGGCGCATCGGGCGGTCTTGCTGGTCTTGTTTTACCATTATCAAAATGTCTTGTAAAGCGGGATTCCGAGTCTGATCGGGTCTTCCTGGGAGAAGGTATATCCTTCGTTGATCGCGAGAGCTTATCATGGGCTAAGTTGGAACACCCCTGCAGGGTTTAAACTTTCGAAAGCCGTGCCCGCGGTTATGGGCAGATGGGAATTTGTTAATGTCCGGTTGTAGATAACTTGACACCAGATACGAATTAAAACGCATCAACCGCGTGTGTAGCCGTGATGGTCTCTTTTCGGCGGAGTCCGGGAAGTGAACACGGTTTTGGGTTATGTTTGGCATAAGTAGGAGTTCAGGATCACTTCTTGATCATTGCTAGCTTCATGACCGTTCCGCTTGCTCTCTTCTCGCTCTTATTTGCGTGTGTTAGCCACCATATATGCTTAGTCGCTGCTGCAACCTCACCACTTTACCCCTTCCTTTCCCATTAAGCTTTGCTAGTCTTGACACCCATGGTAATGGGATTGCTGAGTCCTCGTGGCTCACAGATTACTACAACAACAGTTGCAGGTACAGGTTATGCGATGATCTTGACGCGAGAGCGACGTTACTTGTTTTGGAGTTCTTCTTCTGCTTCTTCTTTGATCAGGGGATAGGTTCCAGGTCGGCAGCCTGGGCTAGCAGGGTGGATGTCATTGATTTTATGTTTGTGTTTCATCCGTAGTCGGATGATGCTCTTGTGTATGATGATGTTGTAATCATGTGGCATTGTATGCCTTTTGTATGTATCCCCATCTATTATGTAATGTTGATGTAATGATATCCACCTTGCAAAAGCGTTTCAATATGCGGTTCTACCCTTGGTGGGACCTTCGAGTCTCTTTAGGATAGTATCGCATACTGGAATCGTTCCGATGGTTTTGTTACGAGAACATTGTTCTTGGTGCCTCCTGTCTTTTATGTGGCAGTGACCCGGGGAGTTGAGCTCCGAGGTGTTGTCGTCACAATTTTATCGTTGCAGTTCTGGAATACCTGAGTTTTGCCGACATCGAAAATCTCTTTTATGAAGTTGTTGGTGAGATAACCTCGACGCCACCCAGTACTCGGGAGTTCGGGAGTATTGCCATAACTTGTATAACGGATGCTTTTTGAAGGTTGAGGTACACGATTTCTGGAGTTTTCTTGGTTATGTGTTGACGGATGGATACAGCTTGGATGTAGGTATTGCTAGTTTGGGTGAGATATATTGCTTCCCCTGTATCCCCAACACCAGATTGCCTAACCAGAAAGTTTCAGGAGTTTATAGGTGGGAATTCAAGTAGCTCCTAGAATATCTTGCCGACAGATGCATGATATGGGATTGGGTAACTCTCTATCATATGTATTTGTTCCGGCTTATTTTGCAAGCCAATCCTTTTGTTTTGTTTTGGAGTTGTGGTATTCGAGTTGCTTCAATGTCAAGTGTTGATTCCATATCTTTCAAGTAGTGTTCTCATATTTCTATGGGAGTACTAATCCTTTTGATCATCGAGATTGTCATGTCAATTCTTTCCAACCGGTGTTCTTCTCTTCAAGTGGATTCGATCATTTCAACATTTGTGAGATCAATTCTATGTTTTCTCAACGGTATCCGTTTCATCCGTCCCCAAGTTTCCTTTGTTTTCCCGCCCTCCCACCCTTTTCTTCAAGGACTCAGATTTCTTAATCATGTATCCTTTTATTTGTGGGAAGTCTCTTCATTATTTTCTTTCAATGTTCTTATCCGGTGATTTCCCATGAAGATGCTCAGCAGTTTCAAGTTCATCATCCTTCATTGTTGTTTCTTCTCCGGTGGATCCAACTCAAGCTTTCGATATTCATCATATTCGTTTCCTCGTTTCTAATGCTTTCTCATGACGATGCACCTCTTAATCGTTCACTTCTTCCTATTCATTTGTTCTGGAGTGCTGAAGATATCTCACAAGACTTGTGTTTCCATTCTCAATCCGTTCAAGATATCTCAAGATTGTTATCTCTTTCAAGCCATTTAATTCTACCGCTGCAATCTTTATTTCAAGCAATCCTTCAATGATGTTTCTGTCGAGTGGGCCCTAACCCACAGGTCTTTTCCCAGGATCTTACCTGACTCTTCTTATTTTCCCGGAGCTATTCCCAAATTCTTTTCCAAGTTTGACGTAAGAATGAATTATCATCAGTCATATTCCTTCTTCAAGATCGCTTTTAAAACATTTTCATCGTTGGTTCAACCTTTCTAATTTTCTCGCGGAGTATCTCAACAATTCATGGTGGTGTTTCCCATCATCATTCGCAACATTTGAAGACCAAAGAAGAGTTTTCCTCCAAATCTTATCCGTTCTCTCAAAGACTCGTGATTCTAGCTTGATGCCATCCTCATAATTGTTTTTGATTGCGAGAATTCTTTTCACCCATCCGGAGCATTTCATGAGTCGTTTCCATTTCTTTCCTTCGAAGGCCATCAGGTCATAATTCTTCATTCTCAGCGTGTAGCTATCGTTCTCCAAATCTTACCGGTGGATCATTCAAGTATTCTCTAATAAGCTCACGATCTCTTCGTTCACTTGTATCTAAATCCCTTCAAGTATCTTCATTCGTTTTCAAATTCCTTCCGGTGAATTGTGCCCTTGCTACTCTCTTTTGCAATTTTTATGGTGGTTCGTTCAAGATTTCACTTTCTTCGTTATCGTATCAATTCATTCATTCTTTCGTTGTTTCAATCCCACCGGTGGTTCCATCAATACCTTCTCAAGTTTGCGCTTTGTCTATCTTTAATCCTCCAAGAAGAATAAGTAGTATGCCAAATCCATTGCTTGTCATCGATTTATGTTGATGAAGGATAAGCATACAATAAATCTTATTCTTATTTCCTCGAGGTGATTCAATTCTTTTCTTCCAGAGATTGTTCATCATGAAGTAATTCTCGGTTCTAGTGTTTCATATTTTCCTTTTACGGAGTTCCAAGTTTTCCGCTTTATCTTGTCACGAAGCTCCATCTAAATCATCGCAAGGCTTCACCTTGTGTTTTCAAGTTCTCTTTATTTTTATCATCCTTTTACTACCAGAGTTCTTCATGGAGGCTCTACATGGTGGTTCGTCAAGGATTCCTTTCATCCTTCAATTGTTCTTCAAGATTTCTCTCGAAGTTAAGATCCGCCAAGCTATACTCTAAAATAAACATGGTTCTTAACACTTGTTTTTTTGAGGAGTTCAAGCATTCTTCATCTTGCATCCGAAGTGCAATTCCTTCTACCTTATCATTTGAGGTGGTGTTATGTCATTCTTGACAATTTGAATTCGTGTTTCATGATTCACATGTTGTCAAGAATGAGGTATTTTAAATCCATCAATCTCTTCTTTGGAGTTATCTTCGTATAGATTTCATCTAAAGCCTTACCTAAGGAATGTTGCTATTTGTGGTGCTTATCAATTATCCGAGTTTTCTCCTATGCTCTCGGCAAAAGAAGTTTTCATCTCTTATTTGATCTCAAACAAGCAATTGTTTTTAGTTAGTGGCAGAATTTCACCTCAAATTTTGAGAAGTTTTCCATAAGCCCACTACAAGCTTATTCGTTTCGTTGTTGGTTTTCCAACAACTCCATTATAACCTTCTTGGAAGGGTGCTTTCCAAGATCATTTGTGGCAGAAGTTGGCATTTTCTTCTCCATTCTGTTATTCCAATGATCTATCTTCTATTCTTTCTTCCGGAGGCATTGTGATGTTGCTCTCTTCACTCCTCTTCTCATATTGAGGGTCGTGTTCTTTTCATGCTTATCCATTTAACCGGAGTGTTGTGTCATCTCTTCAAGTTCTTTTCATCTTATCAAGTTTTGCCTCCTTCCTCCACTGGAGAGCTGTCTGAAATCTTACTTACCCCTTGTGCCATTCTTTCAATAGTTTTGGAGGTAGTGTGCTATTGATTTCATCAAGTGTCATCCCATCTTCTCAAGTTCATGTTCTAGTCCTTCCATGTTCAAACGGAGTGCTGCCCGAATTCTTCCTCTCTTATCTTGTTTTAACCGGAGTGGTTTCGAATTCTATCTTGTCCATTAAACTCTTGATTCATGTTTTTGCAACCTTCAAGTTCTCGTAATGTTCTTTGTTCCTCTTTTCTAACGGATTGTTGCAATCTCATTCATCTCTGTTGTACTCTTTCTTATAAATTGCTCAACCTCTCAAGGTTCGTGGTTTCACTCGTTCGTCAAAGAAGCAACTTAGTTTTACCTCTTCTCTTCCTCTTTCTTTTCCCTCCGGTGCCATCCTAGATCTCGGGACGAGATCCTCTTGTTAGTGGAGGAGTGTTGTGACGCCCCGAGACCGCAGCTTCAGTTGCCTTCCATTTATTTTAGTTGTTGCCGTGTTTTTTTTTCATGTTTGTTGCATTATCATAATTTTTTTGCATATTTCATTCCTATATGTTTATGCCATGATCATGTTGAGAATGCCTTGTCATATATTTGCTTCTTGCACCATGCTCATCTCACTTGTTATGTTGCATTGTACCCTTGTCATTTTTGCATTTCATCATGCTCATCATGTGGGTTGCATTATTCATGTTGTGTGTGCATCAGCCCTTGCTATCTCTCTCTCAAGCCATATGCCCATGTATCATCACCTCTCCCTTCCTTCTTCCTTCATGTTTTTGCAAGTGACATTATACCCTCCTCCATTAATGTTCATTTATATGCTGGTGATCTTACTCAATGCCTTATACCTCCCTAACAAATTTGATATCAATTGGTCTTGATTTGGTTGGGTTCAAAAAATGGCTCAAGTTTGAATTTAATTCAAATTTGGATTATTTTTCTACCTCTAAAAATTGCCTCAGTCAATTTCTTAAATGTTTTATTTCATAACTAAATAACCGTAACTTTGTTTTAAATAAACTTTATATGTAAATGGGGTAGAAAAATGCATAGGTTAACATGGTGCACTTTGCTTTACTGCCTAACAACATTAAAAATATGTTTTGGGGCAGAAAAGTACCAAATCTAAAATATGCACATGGGGATTTTCCAGAATTGTTGTTCATTGTTCCGGCCTCATTTAAACTTGCCTAAATAGTTAGTTTCATTATGTTTCACCTCTTGCCATGTTTAACAACATTTAATATTGTTGTGTACCTAAACGAGAGCGAACTAAATAACTTGAATGTGGAGTTTCGTCAATATGCAACTCGTTGCATATTGAGCTCCAATTAACTTGTAGTATTGTTTGTTGCACTTTGCCATGCCATGCTCTTTAAACCGGACATGCATCATACTTGTTTGTGCATCATGCCATGTTTATGCTTATGCATTTACCATGTTGTTTGTTTCTTTCCGGTGTTGCTTCTTAGTTCTGGTAATGTTGCGATTGTGAGGATTCGTTCGAGTACTCCCGTTCGTCTTCTTCATGGACTCGATCTTCTTCCTTGCGGGATTTCAGGCAAGATGACCGCTACCCTGGATCTCACTACTATCATTGCTATGCTAGTTGCTTCGTTCTATCGCTTTGCTACGCTGCCTATCATTTGCTCTTCAAGCCTCCCAAATTGCCATGTCAGCCTCTAATCTTTTCACCCTTCCTAGCAAACCATTGTTTGGCTATGTTACCGCTTTGCTCAGCCCCTCTTATAGCGTTGCTAGTTGCAGGTGAAGTTGAAGATTGCTCCATGATGGACAAGATTATGTTGGGATATCACAATATCTCTTATATTATTAATGCATCTATTTATTTGGTAAAGGGTGGAAGACTCGGCCTTATGCCTGGTGTTTTGTTCCACTCTTTCCACCCTAGTTTCCGTCACACCGGTGTTATGTTCCCGGATTTTGCGTTCCTTACGCGGTTGGGTGAT
The DNA here is from genome assembly GCF_002162155.2 of Triticum dicoccoides. NCBI lineage: Eukaryota > Viridiplantae > Streptophyta > Magnoliopsida > Poales > Poaceae > Triticum > Triticum dicoccoides. Next base: position 209,984,874 of record NC_041383.1, read on the forward strand.
TTATGGGACCCCCTTGACAGTTCGCTTTGAATAAAACTCCTCCAGCAAGGCCCAACCTTGGTTTTACCATTTGCCTCACCTAGCCCCTTTTCCCTTGGGTTTCCGGAGCCCGAGGGTCATCTTTATTTTAGCCCCCCCCGGGCCAGTGCTTGTCTAAGTGTTGGTCCGAACCGAGCCGCCTGCGGGGCCCCCTTTGGGAAACTCGAGGTCTGGTTTTACTCGTAGCCTGTCTCATCCGGTGTTGCCCTAAGAACGAGATATGTGCAGCTCCTATCGGGATTGTCGGCACATCGGGCGGTCTTGCTGGTCTTGTTTTACCATTGTCGAAATGTCTTGTAAACCTAGATTCCGAGTCTAATCGGGTGTTCCTGGGAGAAGGTATATCCTTCGTAGATTGCGAGAGCTTATCATGGGCTAAGTTGGGACACCCCTGCAGGGTTTAAACTTTCGAAAGTCGTGCCCGTGGTTATGGGTAGATGGGAATTTGTTAATGTCCGGTTGTAGATAACTTGACACCAGATATGAATTAAAACGCATCAACCGCGTGTGTAGCCGTGATGGTCTCTTTTCGGCGGAGTCCGGGAAGTGAACACGGTTTTGGGTTATGTTTGACGTAAGTAGGAGTTCAGGATCAGTTCTTGATCATTGCTAGCTTCACGACCGTTCCACTTGCTCTCTTCTCGCTCTTATTTGCGTGTGTTAGCCACCATATATGCTTAGTCGCTGCTGCAACCTCACCACTTTACCCCTTCCTTTCCCATTAAGCTTTGCTAGTCTTGACACCCATGGTAATGGGATTGCTGAGTCCTCGTGGCTCACAGATTACTACAACAAGAGTTGCAGGTACAGGTTATGCGATGATCTTGACGCGAGAGCGACGTTACTTGTTTTGGAGTTCTTCTTCTGCTTCTTCTTCGATCAGGGGATAGGTTCCAGGTCGGCAGCCTGGGCTAGCAGGGTGGAAGTCATTGAGTTTCTGTTTGTGTTTCATCCGTAGTCGGATGATGCTCTTGTGTATGATGATGTTGTAATCATGTGGCATTGTATGCCTTTTGTATGTATCCCCATCTATTAAGTAATGTTGATGTAATGATATCCACCTTGCAAAAGCGTTTCAATATACAGTTCTATCTTTGGTGGGACCTTCGAGTCTCTTTAGGATAGTATCGCATATTGGGCGTGACACCGAGCGATGCGCGTTTCTCTCGTACGCGTACACGCGCGTGTGCGAGGCGTTGGCTCTAACTGAACCTGAGCGAGGCATTGGGATCTAGCTGAAACCGAGCGATTGCACTGCAGGCTACGTGTTACTGAACCCGATTGAGTGATTCCTTCGCTACTGCTACTAACTGAAGCCGATCGATGCTGCCTCTGAGA
>NC_041383.1:209986560-209995092 GCF_002162155.2 Triticum dicoccoides
CAGTGAGCGGTGGCGTTGCCTCTGGATAAACAGGACCCCGTGGTGTGGAGGGCTGGATGGATAGGACGACCCCATGGAGGGCTGGATGAACAGTAGACGGTGGAGGGGTGGTTGAACAGTAGCTGGTGGAGTAGCGCGCGGTGGAGGCTGGATGAACAGGAGCCCGTGGAGGCTGGAGGAGGTCGACGGTAGCCCGTGGAGGCTGGAGGAGGTCGATGGTGGATATGAATAGTATCCCGTGGAGTCCCATTTTGCGGTACGCCACACCCCTCCCGATGAACAGGACCCCCGTTTAAACCGTAGCGCTCCAACACAAGTCTGTTTCGTCCGTTTTGCGGTACGCCACACCCCTCATGATCAACAGGACCCCTGATTCGACCGTAGGAGGTCCGTTTCCTCCGTTTTATGGTACGCCAGACCCCTCCCGATGAACAGGATCCTGTTTCGAACGTGGCCGGTCAAACACAAGGCCGTTTCCTCCATTCTACGATACGCCCGGCCTCGTTGCCATCGCCTGTTCCGTCCAAGCCCTCCCGATGAACACGACGACACATTCCGTTCTGACCCAGCCGGTTGGCTCCCACGCATTCCGTTGCCTCTCGATGAACAGGACGCATTCCGTTGCCTCCCCATGAACACGACACATTCCGTTGCCTCCCCATGAACACGAGGTGACGTTGTTTCTTTGTTCTAACCCAGCCATGTACACGAGCCCTGGCCATACATATGTGCGAGTAGGCATTCGAGACCCCGCTCGTATGTTCACATACATGGCTGTATTTTCTTTCTTGCACACTGGCCGCTATACGTACGTGTATACGCTACGTGCGCGCCTCTAATACGACACATATGCGCCTCTACTATGACATGTGCGCGCCTCTACATCGACCAGTATATATGTACGTACACGTTAGCGACCAGAATGACAACGCTACGTACGCTTCGACCAGGTGGGTCCCGACTGTCAGGCACTTCCTTGCGTGCGAAGATGTAGCTAGTGGGTCCCAGCAGTCAGGGGGGTGAATCATTTTTTTTTGCCCGGACGCACTTCCTTGCGTGCGAAGGTGTAGCTGGTGGGTTCTAGCAGTTAGGGGGGTGAATCTTTTCTTTCCCGGACACACTTCCTTGCGTGTGAAGATGTAGCTAGTGGGTCCCAACAATTAGGGGGGTGAATCATTTTTTTCCAGACGCAATTCCTTGCGTGCGAAGATGTAGCTGGTGGGTCCTAGCAGTCAGGGGAGAATCATTTTTTTCACGAAATACGATGGCCCGTCCAGTGGGTCCCCGCTGTCAGGTGGAGGAATAATTCTTTTGCGCGTTATAAGAAGGCACTTCCTTGCGGCTGTCGTGGACCAAGCTGTCAGCCTCTCTACGTATAGTCCACGTCCCATGGAAGTCGTTCCTTGACTACGTTGAGCACGCTGTGCCGAGAGCACTATGGCGGTGGACGACGGCGAGGCCTAGGAAGGGGACGACGCGGAGCCGAGGAAGACGCGGCAGTGGATGCACACATGGAGAGGATTACGAGGGTTCACTAGTTCGGCTGCGCTACCGTCGCCGCAGAATAACAGGGGTTGTGCATGAGTGGAGGGATGGCCTAGCCAGCGGTGGGAGTAGTATGGGGCGGTGAGGCCTTCGCGGCAGCACAACTGGCCACGAGAGGCAGGAGCAGGCGGCACGATCGGCACTGCTTTGGGTGGCTGGAGCAAAAAGACCAGAGGTTGAAGAAGCACGACGGCCGTTGGATGGACATCGTACGGTCACTGCAGCTAGAATCGTTTATATTGACTAAGTTGACAAAGCCCTTGGTATATCAACTTAGTAGGCCCACAGGTCAGCTTCCGAAACGGTGCGCCCCAGATGTCAGGGGGAGGAATCATTTTTTGGGCGGGTGAAGCTAGAATATCCGAGATTGAAGAAGAAGCACGGCATCCGTTGGATGGACATCCAACGACCACTGCTGCTAGAACTGTGTGTTGACTATAACTTGACAAAGCCTTGCATACGCGTCAACTCTGTTTTTTTAGGGGACGCGTAAACTTAGTAAGTCTAGAAGTGTGTGGCAGAGAACTTATAGCCCATTTGAGATTTGTAAGAATGTGCAGCCCATTTTTGAATTCTAATGGAATTTACTACAACCCATTTACAGTTTGTTAAAAGTACATCCCATTTCAACCAACCATTCAAAACAGAATTCAATAAAACTTCCCACATTTTGATGGGCTCCAAAATATTTTTATCCCAAAATTTCTAGTCAGATTAAATACAATTTCAATATAAATTTATATTACGTAAAAATCCAAGGAAACATTGCGCTCGCAACAATTAATGAAATTAAAAATTTTAATATCCAAAAATAATATTTTATAAAGTAATTACGTGTTTAGTGCATTTTTCATAGTTACTGCCCAGTTTTTATAATTACATCCCATTTATTATTTCTTAAAGCCCATTTTCTTGTTAAGCCTAATGCATCCCTCCTAGGAAAGATTTGCAGCCCAGCGGGGCGGAGAATAACAACTTGACCTTGCCTGGGTATTCCTAAAAAAATATAGCTGGGCTAGCCATTTTCAGATTGAAAAAAATTAAAATATGGGCTGGATATCTGGCCTGGGCTAGACGGGACACAGCCCGCCCAGTTAATACCTGCAGCGATGTTTTTGTTGTTGTTCAGAGGAGAAAAAATAATATCTGGGCTAAACATCAAAAAACTCTGTAGTGCTCACACCTCAAAAACACAAATACTGCTCGAGCTGCTTGGTCCCAGCTGTCGGCCGCTTCTTGTGCAATTCTCTCGTTTATTGACTACTCCCTCCTTTCCGGTTTATAGTGCTCAATTCAAAAACCTCACCAATCAAGGTAGATGGCGAGTGGTCGAATACTTTTTGTAGTTTTGCAAAAGCACCTAATTAATGCTCTTATTTCCTCAAAAAATTATGTTTATCAATGCATTAATTGCAATGCATGCATGCATAAAGTACATGCATTGGTCAATTTTCTCTTAATACTTGCATGCAATGATTTAATGCACCTTGGAATCTAAACATGTGATGGATTGAGCTTTATAAAATGGAAAAACTAAAATGTTGAGATAAGCCCTATAAACCGGAAAGGAGGGAGTACATAGGTTGACAATGGTGTGGGACCGTGATGTCAGGAAACCAGGAGGAAGCAAAATAAACTATAGTTATATATATAATAAGGAGGCACTAGCGTATGTGAGGCTATGGCCTTGGTGGGTCCCCATTGTCATCTTGTCCAAGTAAAGTCATCTCCTCGCCCGTGCGCGCTTTCAGCCCGAAACAGTCAGCGCCGCCCGCCCTGCTTCCCGATGCAGGCGATTGCTCCGCCTTCAAATGACACAAGTGTCGTCCGTCCGTCCATCTGCCGCCCACACTAATGATACGCGGTTGTCGAGGCGGCTACTCCGGCACCACATTTCCGTCCCTCCGCCGCCCACCATTGCTATATAAATTGTTGCGCCGGCCATAGCCACAGTCATTCGCTTTCGTTCCCTTTCTCCTATCCACACCAGTACTGCCCACCATGGCTTCCTCACGCTCCAGCGCTCTTCAGGACGGGTGTACGATGGACCACAAGGAGATGGCAGCCGTTGCTGCCGACCGGCTGGCCGGCAGGCAGACGGAAGATGACGACATCCCAATGGAGAACATGGTAGTCGACGATCCGGCGCCACCGCGCCATCCTCGCCAGTGCATTGCACCATGACCATCGGCGAGGCCCGTGCCCAATATATGGACACGGTGAGGCAGATGCATGAGGAGCAGTTCTAGGAGGCGCGGGCCAACGCCGCCTACAACCACCATCTCCTCCAGCAGCACCTGCAGGCGAAGGAGCAGATCGCCGCGGAGTGGGCGGAGCAGGAGGCGCTGCTCGACTCGTACCGCTCCGCCCGCAAGGGCCGCCTCGAGCGCTGGCGGTACCGCATGCGGGTGGCGGAGGCTGCGGTCGCCTACAAAGAGGGCAATGAAGCGGGCAAGGCGCTGTTTGGCGAGACCGAGGACGAGGCAGAGGACAATGCCAGCTCCGACGAGTCCCCGCTCCTCTGGCGTCGACGAGGCCCTGCTCCGCCGAGGCCCCGTGGCGCCAACAATGAGGCAGAGGACACCGTCGGCTCCGCCGAGGCCCCGCCCCGCCAACAAGGAGGTAGAGGACATCGCCGGCTCAGCTGAGGCCCTACCCTGCTGGCAACATGAGGGAGGATTTCCACCGCTCCGCCGAGGCGCCTCGCGCCGGCAACGAGACAGAGGACATCGCCGGCTCTGTCGGGACCCCGCCCCACTGCCAACGAGGCCGTGCCACATAGAAAACAAGGAAGAGTATAACACGGTAGGTCGCCGCCGCTTGGGTCCAAGTAAGGCCACCGCTGCTACCCTCCGGTTGAAGCCAAGCTAGGTGGGTTGACCATTGACGGCCGGTTTGCTTCTTGGTGGCGACGTGGAGCCGGAGACCTGCGCTAGAGTAGAACGCTGCTTCTACTTAACTGCTGGTGTAGTTGGCTGACTGACACGTGGGCCCAACAGGCCACATGTTAGTTAAGCAACTGCACCTGCAGTTAAGTCACTAAAGCTTCTGTTCGGCTCAGCGGGACACAAGTGGGTAGCTTCAGTTAATTAATTGTACCTCCAGCGCACCCCTTTTTAGTTGAAGAATGCACGAAATGTAATGAAATTCGACATGTTTATATGAAATCCGACCGTGTATGAATGAATTTATTTCGATTAGTTCGAATTCTTGTATCACTGGCATTGGATGAACATGAAAAACAATACATACTAGCATTATTCCCAGGGTGATCACCTCGTTTACAGCAGTTTCACATGTACTCCCTCCGGTCCTTTCTAGTCTGCATACAAGTTTTGTCTGCAGTCAAAGTATATCTACTTTGACCAATCTTATACAAAAAATTATGCACTTTAAAAATGTACGAAGTAAAAAGGAACAGAAGGAGTACAAAGAGTTTGAGCAACTTTTTAGCATTTCTGTACATTGCAATCAAACACACAGGGCTGGCAATTCATAGAGAACATTCAAAACAATCGATGATTATGCATCTCATCGACTCACATGTCAGAGGCAATATTTACTTCACAACTAAAGAATAAAGAAAAAATTGATTGATGCTGCTGACAGCAAAGGGCGTCCCATCCGAAAATATCAAATGCATGTCTTGCTAAAATCAATGAGCAAAATTTGACAAGGTTGTCCCATTCCAAAATATCAAATGGCTACGATTGTGGAATGGGCAGGGTTTGCCATCAGTTCGTACATTGACATGGCACCTCGTGCTAAATAAACCAGCTGTTCTTTTTGTGCAGTTCCACCAAAATCAACCAAATTCGCACGTAGCTTGTATGATTTCGCCCTTATATGTTGCAACGCCTTGAACTTATCGGCACCTCCTTTCTTGTGGTGGAAATGAATGGTTCGATATATTCATGAACATTTTGTGCAGCTCCCATTGAAATCAAGCTGAGCACCCCTGTTTCCACAAATACAAAAAAAGTGATTAGTATAAAGCAAGCTGTACTATGAATTGATAGTTTAAACAGGCACCTACATGGTCCATGTAGAGCACACTTTTAGAAAAATGGAACTCACCAGAAAGAGTCCTAGAACAACATTGTACTCGCGCATCACAGCAAAAAAATGGAGATTTTTTAGTCCTTCTGAGATGAAGTTAGTTTGGTCTTGTGGGGAGTAATGTAACCAAAATTCAACTGCTCCTTCTGATGAGAAGATAGACAGGGCTTCTTCATCCTAGCATAATCAGAACTAGTCACTTCACATACTCCATATTCTTCTTCGGAGGAAGATGATCCTGTTGTGCAAATACAAGAGGACTACTAAATGCTAGCATCCTTGTTTGCTCGAAAAAAAGGAAAGGAAATATTTAAAACATCACAAATGAAGCACTTCTCAAGGACAATACGACTTTTTCATGACAGTATCTAAACAGTAGCACAACACCAATAGAGATGACAAAGCTCAATCATATGGATGAAATCAGTGGGCGAGTACCAACCTTTGTCAGGAGGTTTATTGTGTAGAGCATACAGATGAAGCACTTCTCCGGAACCATCTGTTGCTATCTATGGTGGTGGCCATGCTTATTATATACTCCTCGATTAGTTTAATGTTTCCAACATCTTCTTGTGCAGTTCCACTAAAATATATGGTATCTTCAAAGAAGATCCCTGTTTGCACAAGTAGAGATAATTACGTATTACATTAAGAGTGGCATCAAATCAGTGGGAAAACAATTGCTCGTTCCAGCCATAGCAATAAATTAAGATGCAAAACTATATCATTACTTGTGTCATCATGGTTCCAGTGCTTCATTACAGCACCGGGAGTTGATTTTTGTTTTTCTTCCGCTTGTTCTTCCCCTTCATCACTTGGTTCAATAACAGACAAGCTTCGCCTTCAATGTAAGATTTGGCATGTCAATTAGGGAGCACAAGTATAGTAGTAAACTTAATTTTCTGATGAAAGTGGCAAAATACAGGCCAACAGTTGTGAAATATCCTTATCTTACCTCAATGGGATATTACGGTGCACATATAGATTGGAAGTCTTGTCTCCATTTGTGTAGTTCACTAAAATCAAGCAACATTATCGTACAAGTAGCACAACATATCAAAGCACACTGCAGAATCATGTGAAAGAAGGCTAGTACTGACCTATCATGATGCGGAATTCAAACAACTCACAAGAAGAAGATCTGAACCAAATTTGCCAACACGGATAGGAAGTAAGATCTCCTCTTATGCAGTTCCACTAAGATCAAGCAATCAAGCAACATTGTCGGTGTGACATTTTGGTTGAACTTCACAAAACACTATTAAAACAAAAGTGTTTTGTGCAGTGCAACAAAAGGTCACAATGGCAATGAGGTGAAGTAGATGACCCTGTTTACACAGAGGTGCAAAGGAAACAATTAGTGGTCAATAACAGTGGATGACACAGAAGCCAACCGAAAGAAGCATCTACCTTATCTAAATGGGAAAGAAAGCAAGACAATAGCATTTCTCAAACGGTGGCATTGATTAATATTAACACAGAGATTATATTAACAATAAAATTTGTTAAACATGTAATTCGCTTTTAACTATGGCATTGCATCAATTTTCCAGCAGCATTATTAGAGGGTGTTTGTTTACAGGGACATTTTGGTGTAGGGACTAAAAAAACTCCGTGTCAGTCCCATCTAAACCAAATAGGAGGGACTTTTAGGGACTAAAAGTGGGCATTTGGGACTAAAGAAAGAAGACCCCGAGGGAGTCCTTTTGGGACTTTTTCCAACAGTTACCCGTGCCACGCATCGCACCTTGTCTCTATTAGTTCATTACTAGGAGTAACATGGTCTTTTAGAATGTCAATTAATAACCTCTAGTCCATGTTTAGTCCCTGGAACTACGCAGGTAGGGACTAGTCAGTTTTTAACCAAACAGGGCCTTAGATTGACAATAGCTAATGAGTTGCACGGGACAGTGGACGCACTAGCACCATGTGCATCTACCGATGTACTATGGTCATGCACAGTCTGTTGCAACAAAGAACAAACAACCAAGGAGCATATTTGTGTTGGTCCCATTTTTGTTATCTTTAGACACCTTTCCCTATGTGAGCGCAGCAAATCTAGTCCTGCTCAAACTCTACAGCCTTGTCCCCCAAAACAAAAGATCAGTTCATTATAGATGTGCGTACTGCGTTTGTCATTGTTTTCCCTTTTCGACCAACATAGGTGCTGGATAGCGTGTCTATACTAGTACTTTCGCCCCTTCCTTTCCTCTTTGAACCACGTCCTAGATTTATGCGATACAACTTTCCCATTCCTTTCCTCTTTGAACCACGTCCTAGATTCATGCTATACAACTTTCCCCTTCATTTCCTCTTTGAACCACGTTCTAGATTCATGCTATATACAACTTTTCCCACTACTTTCCCCCACTCCTTTCCTCTTTGAACCACATCCTAGATTCATGGTATACATGAAGCTAGAGCAATGCATGTGGAGTAAGTAAATTATACATTAAGGTTCTTGGGGCGTGGTTCAGTGGGCGACGGGACGGCGGTGAAGAAGAAGGGGTCAAAGGCCCTCCCGCGCCGCCGCTGGGTGAAAGTGAACAGCTGCGCCGGTAGTGGATTCCCTCCCTCACTGACAGCGACATCGTTAAGCCTCCTTCCCTTCTCGGCGGACAGATCCTGCCGGCTCTTTGAGCAGCAGTGAGGGGAGAGAGAGGCCAACGAAGTCTTGTTTAGATCTGGAGAGGGCGAGAGAGTGTGAAGAGAGCAAGTACAAGCGCTGAGGCTCCATCGTGTATATATATACTGGAGAGAGAGTGTGAAGCGTGCAAACCCTAGAAAACAAGTGCCGAGGCTGCAGCTTATACGTGATGAGGTGATTATACGGTCACTACGAGATCGTATAGCTCCGTATCCATCCATTTTGACCAGTCAAAGAATCCTCCTGGCACAAATTATGCTCAAGTGTAGTTATCGAACCCG
>NC_041383.1:209995435-210002139 GCF_002162155.2 Triticum dicoccoides
TAACCTTTTATACATTCCTGCATTCGTGTGACAAGCATGCCGTGTTTTTTTGTGTATGTGTGGGAGTCATTGGGATTTCAATCATAATTGTGTCATGTGGCTTTGGTGGTAAGACTATCCACAGTGGTGCAGAAATAATGTAGCCTTAGTCACCTTACCTCTCTCCATGTAGTATGTTGGGTCCCACTAGTTAGAGGCTGAAACAAACAAATTAATAAGAAAAATTAAAAACACCAGCGGTGTATCTTACCTCACACATCTTGCTACTGCTCAGGAACACTGTCCAATTGATCCCTCTGTTCGCTCACGTACTATTTTAAGTGAATCCTTATTATAGCATGCACACAATTTTGGGCACTTGTATTCGACTTAAGTCAGTGTGCCACCGTATCTCGTATACTTACTACTCCCTCTGTCTAGGTGTAATAAGTCACGTTAGAAGGTGCAACGGGACCAAGGTGTGTGCGTGTGTGTGTGTGTGTGTGTGTGTGTGTGTTTAACAACATGTGTGTGTTAGAGAGAGCGACAGATCGACCTACTCCTACAGAGAGATGGTGTGTAGTGTATGATTTTAGCCACAAGAGTCGGTGCATCCTCTCGTTTCCGTACGTGTCCGGTAGGGACATGCGGACAGCTGCAATGCCCGCTCCTGACCAGCCTGGCCCACCCAAAGCCCCTCCATCGCCCGTGCGCGCTTCCCGCCCGAAACAGTCCGCGCCGCTCCAAAGAATCGGTGCCGCATTCATGCCCGGGCAGAGCGGACGCGACCTCTCACTGGCGCAAGAGTGATGGTTGCTTCATCCGTCCAACTTACTGTTGGGTCTATGTGATTTGACGGCTCATTGGTCTTTATTACTGAGGTGGTAGGACTGCTGGATGTCCCACGCTTTTGGCGAAAGAGGTACTACTAGATTACAATTTTCTCCACTCTTACAGCGGAGGAGTGCAAGAGCAGTGAAAACATGCAGGCTCAGTGATTACATGGCCCACCTCACACTATCACCGTGCGACACCTAACTCTTTACATAGTACTCGCTCCGTTCCTAAATATTACTAGATGAGTCCCCACGCGTTGCCGCGGAACGGCCATATATCTCTCTGCGCAAAATTATCGATTTCATAGAACTAAAAAAACTCTATAACCGCATGACAAATGTGGTAGCCAAACTAAATAAACTCCCGTCATCATTTAGATGAGGGAAAAAGATCAGCCAACTCCTACTGCATAATGGGATTATATTTTTCTTTTTGACATGTTAATGGGACTTAAAAGCTCACTTACATGCATTCTACCGGTGCGTGCTTGCATGCACACATGTTGATGTGATTGAAAACCCACTCACATGCATGCCACGGTATTTCTGCATGCTTGCATGTGGTTTAGTGCGGAGCCTCTCAACGTCTAGATCAGACGGCTATTATGGACTGATTTAGTTCATCTAATGGCTACATTAATTTTGATGATGTGGCTCAAGGAGAGGATAGAGAATTCCTAGTAGTGGGGGCTAGCTATTACTAGTGGATAAGTCTTTGTAGAGATTCCACTAGGTGAACTACATACGGAACAAAATGAATGAATCTACACTTAAAATGCATCTATATACATCCGCATGCGGTTCATGATGAAATCTCTACAAAGACTTATATTTAGGAACGGAGGAAGTACTAGCATAGTACGTACTGTAATTTATCAGCGAGATAAATTTGTACAATGCTATGAAGCTTCCAGCTTCTGTTACATGTATCTTGCGTCCAAGGTTGCCCGTTGCAACATTTCATCAAATACAAAGGAGACTAACATGCATGCTATTGCATCTCAATGATTGACAGATCATAGCAAATATGTACTCCCTCCGTTCCAAAATAAGTGTCTCAACTTTGTGCAAACTTTAGTACAAAGTTGTACTATTACTAAAGTTGACACTTATTTTGGAACAGATGCAGCTAAAGAAAAAAACGATCCATGAAGTCCCTAGCCCTTGAACCGTGAACCCTAACCAGGATTCAATTTGCTGGCAACGTTCGAGCTTCCTAATAAATGAAGTTTGCAACCTTTTGACCATCAGATCATTTTGTGCAGTTTCACCAAAATCGAGATGAGCATCCCTGTGGCAAAGAAATTGAAGAAGCGTGATTAGCATAAGATTACTGGGACTAGTTGATGAGACATAAACTCATCACAAATACAGTACGTAGAAGCCAGAAGAGGTATGTGCGGGGCAAAGAAGTAGAGAAATATCCACGGGGAGTGATGTGGGCAGCTGGAGCAGTGGTGCAAGCCGGCTGTAAAGGGAGTTGTACCTGAGGGACGTAGCTCAACCTTGAGGAGGGCGGCGGGAGGCGGCAACTGCCCACGTCGTGGCAGTGAGGAAGGGATGAAGGCAACCTCACAGGATTTGTGAGCGAGAACGGCGGGGACCCCTGATCGGGACGTGCCGACAGTGGGTTTTCACCATCGACGACGGCGACCGCATCTACACTAAGCATCCACCCCTTCCCCAGGCGGACGTGATCCGCCCGGATGTTAGAGATGTGGCCACAGTCGTTTTGTGCGAGAGAGTGTGAGGAGAGCAACCCCAGCAAGCAACAGTGTAGGCTGGCCCGTCCTGACTATGTATATAGTGGAGCGGTTTCCTTTTCTCTCCATATGAACCTATCATATTGCGTATGTGCCACTGAAGAAAAAAAACTTTATTTATAAATGACACGGCACCTACTACTCGTTCTCCTAAACCTTGCGCTTGGCATCTCCAAAAAATTAACCTTGCGATTGGCTCTTCGCCTCTTCGGGAAGTCGAGCAATAATGGTAGTGCAGTATATATCGTTCTGGCTATATGAGACCGAATGAATTGCTGCATGTCCACCACGCGGGTGAGGGTCGAGGGGCGAGGGTGAGTGCTACATACGGAGCAAAATGAGTGAATCTACACTCTAAAATACATCTATATACATGACTGTTTGGAGTATGTACTAGTTGTTCATATTGAAATCTACTAAAGGACATATATATTCCAAACAATATGATATAATCTCTATAACCAAGGTAGTAGGGACAAGGAGTAAACGGAGGGAGTAGTAAATTTTTCTCCTCGTCCTGCGAGCCACCGCGTGCATGGGTGAGGGAGCGGGCGTAAGGCGGAGCAAGCTTCACCTCATCCTGTGAGCCACCGCGCCCGTGGGCGGGGGAGACGGTGTACTAAGCAAGCTTCTCCTTGTTCTGCGAGTTGACGGGACACATCAAAAGTACTCCAGTGTATAGAGCCTTGCCTCTAAGGTAGGCCCCACATGGTTTGCCTCTTTTTTTAATATAACATAATGCATCAAGTCGCAATTTGTTTGTTCACCCGTGGTAGATGATCCTCCCTCCACCAAGTGGACAACCAGTACACGTGCCAAATTACCACGTGGGCTGACTTTTTCGTACAGAAATGAGCTCCACCTTGTACCCGCGCGGGTGTGGTTGGGAAAGAGACGGGAGTACATGCACCGTGCATGCACCTCTTCTCTTCATGCACGTCCCCCACCTACGTGGGTGTGTCTGAGAGATACAAACCGCGTTCGTGACTGTTTTTTGTTTTGGGGTGGGGGTTGATTTCGTGAATTATTTGTGGGAATATGTGTCGATGACATCTCAAACAAAATTTTGCATGCAATGTGTGTGAAATGGAGGCCTATCCATATCATATATAGATGGTCGGGCAATCCATGAGAAGAGAGGGATGGGTCATAGCTATCGATAGAGTCGAAGAGAGGATCAAGTGGGTGGGTGCGTGATCGATGAAGAGAGCCATCGAAATTGTGTGTGTGTGCAAGTCAAAGATATAGGGCGACTAGCCTAGCGGAACGTTAGAGGGCACATTTCAAGTTTCTGTGTGGTAGGGAGACATGACTAGAGTGCTTAATGTATCGGTGTGTGTGGGGGGGAGGGGTAGGCAGAGGCCTAACTATAGAGGTAGAATGACTCGTATATGTGTTGAGAAGGAGAGACCCAGCTATGTCTTGAGGGAGATCGGTCGACATCCATACATAACTGAAGGACGAGAAATATGATGGGAGAGAGAGAGAGAGGAGAGAGAGAGGGAGGGAGAGGGGTAGAGTGTTGGATGGTGATGGAATTGCTTCTTGAAGATGGTGGGAGAGGCCTACTAGACAAACTGAGGGTGGAACTGCAATGTTATCAATAAGAGTGGGGATGTGTTTCTATGTGTACCTGTGCGTGATACATCTGTCGGGACGCATACATGGATGATGAAGGGGAACCATGTGTTTGGTAAGCAAACCTAACTAGATCGGTAGATCAATTGTTGTTTGTCGGAGGAAGGGAGAGACACAACTAATGAGGTAGATCGATCGACGCGTGGGTAAAAACGAGTTATAAGGACCTAGCTAGCTATATGTATAGCGAGAGATCGGTCGGTGTACATCCATTTGTTAGAGGCAAAGAAGGCCCAGCGAGATGGATAGACAGAGAGAATGGAGCTAGGAGGTGGTGCGAGAGGCCCAGCTACTAGCTAGATAGGGGGAGGAGTGTGCGGTTGTGAGATCAATGAAAAGAGGGGCGAGAGTTTACATGTGTGTGTGACTGTATGAGAGACACGAGGCAAGGACAAATAAAGGAGGAGATTGAAGGTGTGTGTGTATGTTGTATGCAGGCACCGCTGGAGAGGTTTATCGATCGGTGTGTCGGAAAGGAGTTGTGGAGACTCTGGGAGAACGACCTACAGAAAAAAATGAATATTCCTAGTGGATAGAATGCCGAGGGAGGGGGAGGGCGAGGAGGGCGTGTGCATGCACGAGCGAAAGTTAGTGGTAGCTACAAAGGTTAGAGGATTGTTTGGGTGTAAGAGACTAACAAAGATCATAATTTGATATGAAAGCGGATTCATATATTTGAATTGGAGATCATAGTGTTCTAAACACTGCATGCATGAATATAGCGGTGATACACGTGATGTGCACATGTTATACCATAATGTGATAATGCATGGCATTTGCAACTCACAGCTAAATGCCGAACAATCCAAACCATACTATACATCAAACGATCTCACATTTTATTTGAATTTGTGATAATGTGTGGTGTTTGCAGCTTACAACTAAATATCGAACAATCTAAACAATACTATATATCGAACATTCTCACATTTTATTTGAATTTGTGGTAACGTGTGGTGTTTGCAACTCACATCTAAATACTTGTAGGCGTAGGGGGCGGGGCACCATACATAATGTGATAAACACATTATACATATGAGACATGGTTTAGATTATGAAGATCTAGCTAGACCTGGAAATGTAATGTGATTTGAAATCAAAATAAAGTGGATTCAAAAAATCGAGTTCGAGTTCATATAGTACACATAGTTCATATGTAACTCGAGACTAATCATGTGGTGTGTTGTGAAGATAACACACAAACGATGGTATAACTTGACAATAATGGTGATTGTAGATCTTTTTAAAATAGAGAAACGAATTCAAATGCTTTTACTTCACCACAATCATTACTGTAGATCTTATTCAAATAGAGAAACGAATTCAAATTTACTTCATATTGAAGCGGTAGTATATATGTTTTGAATGCACTAAAACTTTCATTTGAGTAGTAGGTTGCATGCATTATACACGTAGCGAAATATTTTAATTGAACATAACATGAATTCGAAGTTTTGAATGACATTTTTAGTGCGCATTGATTTGGTACAGTACATGTTAGGCTTGTCCGGAAATTTCAACCCGCGACTTGTTAGCCCGAAATATTTAAGATATATCTTTGTCTCGTCGTGCTCCGACAACTCCCTCCATCTCAACCCGCGCCTTGCTATTCCGAAATTACAACGCGCGCGAAAACTCCCACCTCCTGTGAAATCCCGACACGTGAAATGCCCGTGGTACCCCTGAACCGAAAGAACTGCCTCAAATCGGTGGGGGTACTTTCGTAACTTACCCCACATTTCGGACAAGCGCGTCCCTAAGCCATGGTTCCCCGCTACCATCCCATCATCCCACCCTTTCGTACACTGAGGCTACGAAAACTCGCGACGAAACCCCACACCCTGCTCCGTCCGCCACCTAGCCGGAGCCTCTTCCCCGACGACGTCGTCCACAGCAACACCTCAACGTCCCTCATCCACCGTACCGGATGAGGATCCGTCGTCGACCTCATCGTCCTGCCGGTTCAGCCACGCCGTCCTCCACCTGCAAGGAACTACCCCGACATTCCCCTCGTCTTTCGAGCCACCTCCATTCCCACACCACCGTCTTCACCTGCACCATCGGAAGAGCATCATCATCACCGTTTCCTCAGATGAAGCTGCGGCCTAATCGGCGCCACCAAAGAGGTTGTACACTAATGGCTGCATTTTCTTCTTGATTAGATCCCACGGTGCTGCCGACGCTCGGTCCCGAGCCGACATGGCGCGGCTCCATCCACGGCGACATCGCTGGCCACTTCCTCCACGGCATCGCTCCCTCGGCGGTGACGTCCACATCAGTAGGAGCTGCTGCTGCTTTAGCTCTCACTCGCACTGCTGCTCTGCTCTTGCTCTCGGTCCCCTGTCTGGTCTGCTCTTGCTATTGCTCTTGCTCACGCTGCTGCTCTTGCTCTTGCTCTTGCTTGCGCTTCTGCGCCAATTTAGCTACACTTCAGTCGAATGTATCGACTTTTGGGTCAGTCGATTTTTAGGGGGTGGGGGGGCTCACC
>NC_041383.1:210002583-210005213 GCF_002162155.2 Triticum dicoccoides
GGGGATCGCCGGAGAAAAAGCTCGGCATGGGGGGGGGCTAGAGGGATGGCCGGGGCGGCGGCGGACCGGCGGTGGGGAGTGTTTTCAGGGCGGGCGGGGCGGCGCACCGCCGGCCGCGGGCGGCGGGGGGCTACTGTTTGGCCGGTGGTGGCTGGCGGCTTAGGGGGTGGAGGTTTAAGATGAACCGCAGGCCCTTGATTTCGTATCCAACGGCTGCAAAATCGATTGACCAGATATGAAAAAGTGAGTCGACCGACGTGTAGCCTCACCTTGCTAGTGCGTTCAGTTTCGACAGCAAAATTCAGTTTCAACAGTAAAATTCAGTTTCAACAGTTAAATTGAGTTTCAACAGTTAAGTTTAGAGATGAACGGCTGATGTATTTTACATCTAGCACCTTGTGGTTATGTATTTTACGTCATGTATTGGAGATGCTATTAGAATTCCACTCAGGTTAACATTGTTCGTTGTCTCTCTTGTCCTGCTTCAGCCTCGGTGTCATAGAACACATCGGAGCTGCTCCAACGATGAAACTCTCCATCACAGCAGAGCAGTACCTCGGGCTCCATCTCCAGACGCCTAAGATCTTCTTCCCCTCCTCCGACAGCAAAGTCAGCCGGAGCATCCTCACCAGCCAACCCAATCACGCTGAGATCGACATGGCTTCGCCAAAGAGGTTGTACACTTGTTTCATCTCTTTTTTACTATGCATGTTATATATATTGTCCACTGAGCACACGGATTTGTTCCTTTAGTGTCTCCTTGAAAGAAAAAACGTAGCAATTTTAATTTTCACTTATCCTCCTTTTCAAATTCCTATTCATGAAGCACAAGCATAATAGCATTATAACCGTACATTTTCTTATGGTTTGATTTAATCTCACCATGCTTCTTTGCATCCTGTGATCTTCCAATTGTTGTGAATCAAACACCCAGATTGGCAGAAATCCTGTGTTTTTAAATTCTCTATTTTGCACATGCATTCCTATCCTATTCCTGTCTATTTCCTATCCCTGCATTGTTGGAATCCTCCAATTCAAATGAGCCCTTACATAATTACTTCTCTTATAGATAGTTGTCAAAGAAAACCTTGCATGGTTTGTCCCGCTCCTGCTGCGCCGTCGTCCACCCCAGCTCAGCTGCTCCAACGACAGAACGGTCCAGCACAGCAGGGATCCGGCCTCCAGACTGTCTTTCGCCGACTCAGATCTTCTTCCCCGCCGTTGGCAGCCATGAAAACTGCATTACCATCATCAACCGAGCAGATGACCTCGAGGACTACACGGGTCCGCAAGGGAGGTCGCACTCTTTTGTGTCTGCTTACGTTATGTATCGCTTAATTTAAATGCTACTTTATCGTCATGTTCACCGATTAGACTCTGAGTCAGCTCCAAGCTAATGGTCAAACTTGAGTTTCTAAATGGTTGTGGGGTACATATCGGGGCCACAATCAATAGTATCTATCTACTAGCTGGTTAATCTCCGGTGTCTACTATGAGTTTCATGTTGGGTGGGAAACAAACAGTAAAGAAGCCATTATCTGTATTTTTTAACTGAAGCCATTATCGCCTGCTATTATTAGTTTTGGGTCTATCCATAGGTTGCTGCCATCACTCTGGATTTCTGCATGCACTCCTTACATAATCTCACTATGTTTTATTCCTATGCATGACAGTTGTTGTAAACAATGGAACTGAACATGTAGAGCAAAAGAGACGAGCCTTGCGTGTCAATAAAATTTCATGCAGACGACACTCCATGGTAGGCGGAAAGGCAGCCCCCCTCCATGCATTTTAGATTGTAATCGAGAGGAAGATATCTATTCTGAGGGGGATTCAGAAGGAGAAGACAACTCCTATTTACCCCCTGAGGTCTTCGCTCTAACTTGGCATGCTGATGTTGGTTATATTGTGCATATGGTGTCTTGCATTACTTACTTTATACATCAAATATGTCATCTGCTTAGTTTAGACATCCTTTGTGCGAATGTCATCTGTTTAGTTTATTCATCGTCTATGTGAATTATGCAACGCCATCTTGTTTAGCCAGGCATCATATATGTGAATTTTGCAATGCCATCCTGCTTAGCCAGTCATCTTCACTACAAAAAAATGACACATCCGTGACATTTTGGGCCGAACGTATATTTTTTCTATCATACATATGACACTTCTATGACGATAATTGTGACAAAACCCGGTATCATCATAGATGTGGTGGGCTCCTACTTCTATGACAAAAAATCATGACAGAAAATGGGCTTTTCGTCCTGGGCGGGCCGGAGACGCAGCTGCATCACATTCTTTGGGACGTCCATGACGGAAAAAACTGTGGTAGAAGCGAGGGGGAGGAAAATTTCGGGGAGTTCCCGGTTACGGTGGGAGGTCGGGGGCCGAGCGATGCGTGTTTCTCTCATACACATACGCGCGTGTGGGCGAGGCGTTGGCTCTAACTGAACCCGAGCGAGGCGTTGGGCTCTAACTGAACCCGAGCGGTTGCACTGCAGGCTACGCGTTACTGAACCCGAGCGATCGATCGATGGCTGTTAACTGAACCCGATCGAGCGATTCCTTCGCTACTGCTGCTAACTGAAGCCGATCTATGCTGCCTTTGGGATGAACAGTGAGTGTTG
>NC_041383.1:210005409-210064872 GCF_002162155.2 Triticum dicoccoides
ATGAACAGTGAGCGGTGGCGTTGCCTCTGGATGAACAGGACCCCGTGGTGTGGTGGAGGGCTGGATGAACAGTAGACAGTGGAGGGGTGCCCGTGGAGGGGTGGTTGAATAGGACACCGTGTTGTGGAGGGCTGGATGAATAGTAGACGGTGGAGGGGTTCCCGTGGAGGGGTGGTTGAACAGTAGCCAGTGGAGTAGCATGCGGTGAAGGCTGGATGAACAGGAGCCCGTGGAGGCTCGAGGAGGTCGACAGTAGCCCGTGGAGGCTGGAGGAGGTCGACGGTGGAGATGAACAGTATCCCGTGGAGTCCCGTTTTGCGGTACGCCACACCTCTCCCGATGAAAAGGACCCCCCGTTTCGGCCGTACCGCTCCAACACAAGTCTGTTTCGTCCGTTTTGCAGTACGCCACACCCCCCTGATCAACAGGACCCCGTTTCGACCGTAGGAGGACCGTTTCATCCGTTTTGTGGTACGCCACACCCCTCCCGATCAATAGGACCCCTGTTTCGACTGTAGGAGGTCCGTTTCCTCTGTTTTGCGGTACGCCACACCCCTCCTGATCAACAGGACCCCTGTTTCGACCGTAGGAGGTCCGTTTCCTTCGTTTTGCGGTATGCCACACCCCTCCCGATCAACAGGACCTCGTTCCGAACGTAGGAGGTCCGTTTCCTCTGTTCTGCGGTACGCCAGGCCTCATTTCCATCGCATGTTCGGTCCAAGCCCTCCCGATGAACACAACCATGCATTCTGTTCCGACCCAGCCGGTTGGCTCCCCATGAACACGACGACGACACTGTTTCTCCGTTCCGACCCAGCCATGTACGTATGCACGAGTAGGCGTTCGAGACCCTTCCCGTATGTACGTACGTGGCCGTATTTTCTTTCTTGCACCCCGGCCGCTGTACGTACGTGTACATGCTACGTGCGCGCCTCTATTTCGACACGTGCGCGCCTCTACATCGACCAGTATATATGTACGTACACGTTCGCGACCAGAATGACAACGCTATGTACGTTTCGACCAGGTGGGTCCCGACTATCAGGCACTTCCTTGCGTGCGAAGATGTAGCAGGTGGGTCCCAGCAGTCAGACGGGCGAATCGTTTTTTTCTTCGGACGCACTTCCTTGCGTGCAAAGGGTAGCTGGTGGGTCCCAGCAGTCAGGGGGAAATGTTTTTTCGTGAAATACGGTGGCCCGTCCGGTGGGTCCCCGCTGTCAGGTGGAGGAATAATTATTTTGCACGTAATAAGGAGGCACTTCCTTGCTGCGGCCATGGACCCAGTTGTCAGCCTCTCCACGTACAGTCCACGTCCAATGGAAGCTGTTCCTTGACCACGTTGACCACGCCGCGCCGAGAGCACCTGGGCGGTGGACGACGGCGAGGCCTAGGAAGGGGACGACGCGGAGCCGGGGAAGAAGCGGCAGTGGATGCCCACGCGTAGAGGAGTACGAGGGCTCACTGGTTCAATGCGGTGTGAGGCTGCCATCGCCGCAGAATAACAGGGGGTGTGGGTGAGTAGAGGGATGGCCTGGCCAGCGATGGGAGTAGTAGGGGGCGGTGAGGCCTTCGCTGCATCGCAGCAGGCCAGTGGAGGCAGGAGCACGAGGCACGACCTGCACTAGATTGGGCGGTTGGAGCAAGAAGACCAGAGGTTGAAGAAGCACTACGGCCGTTGGATGGACATCGTACGGTCACTGGAGCTAGAATCATGCATCTTGACTAAGTTGACAAAGCCCTCCGTCCCCGTCAACTTAGTAGGCCCACAAGCCAGCCAACCACTATACTGGGTCCCAGCTAACAGGGGGAGTATTCATTTTTTTGTGCATAATAAGGAGGCACTTCCTTGCGTGCGATGATATAGCTGGTGGGTCCGAGCTGTCAGCGGCGGTAACATTTTTTTCACGAAATATGGAGGCCCTTTCGGTGGGTCCTTGATGTCAGGTGGAGGAATCATTATTTTGCGCGTAATAAGGAGGCATTTCCTTGCGTGTGGCCGTGGACCCAGCTGTCGGCTTATCCACGTATAGTCCACTTCACATGCATGTCGGTAGTTGACCACGTTGACCAGGCCACGCCGAGAGCACCAGGGCGGTGGACAACGGTGAGGCCTAGGAAGGGAACGACACGGAGGCAGGGAAGACTCGACAATTGTTTATCACGTGGAGGGGAGTACGACTATACGAGGGTTTACTGGTTCGTCTGCCGTCGCCGAAGAATAACAGCAGGTGTGGGTGAGTAGAGGAATGGCTAGGCCAGCGATGGGAGTATGGTAGGGTGGTGAGGCCTGCGCGGCAGCAGAGCCGACCGCGGGAAGGAGGGAGCAGGCAGTCCCGCCGGCACTTGTTTGAGCGGCTGGAGCAGGAAGAGCAGAGATTGAAGAAGCACGACGGCCGTTGGATGGCCATCCAACAGTCACTGCTTGTGCGTCAACCTTTTTTTTAGGAAAGCCTCAAATCTGTGGAAAATAGCATACATCCCATCTGCCATTATTTCTAATAATTTACAACCCATTTGCTAATTCTTAAGGTTTTTTGGAGCCCATATTCTTTTTCTTAGCATTACAGCCCATATTGTTGCCACGGTTAAAAAATTATACGAAATTTTGCATATTTCGGTGCGGTCCGAACTGTTTTTAATCCCGAAATTTTGACTCACATTCAAACTGATTTTAAAAATAAATGTATATCAATATATAATCCAACAAATTCTCCATGCATAAAAATTAATGTAATTTAAAATCTCGAAATGAAAAAAAGGATATTTGAAACTAATTGCCGGTTTGATGTGTTTTAAAAATGTACATCCCATTTCTCATTACTAATGGGCCATTTTCTCGGCCAGCCGAATGAAAGCTCTCCTCGTCTTGAAAGATTTGCAGCCCAACAGGCCTGACAAAGCGACTTACTCGCAAATCACAAAAAAACTGGGTTGTGGCCGTGGACCTAGCTGTCAGCCTCTCCACGTACAATACTCTTTCAATGGAATGTCGTTGACCACATTGACCACGCCGCGCTGAGAGCACCAAGGCGGTGGATGATGGCGAGGCCTAGGAAGGGGACGACACGGAGCCGGGGATGATGCGGCAGTGGATGCCCACGCGGAGAGGAGTATGAGGGTTCACTGGTTCGGCTGCGGTGTGAGGGTGCCGTCGCCGCAGGGCCTGGCTAGCGGTGGGAGTAGTAGGGGGTGATGAGGCCTGAACGGTAGCACAGCCGGCCACTAGAGGCAGGAGCAGGTGGTCTCCCCGGCGCTGGTTTGGGCAGCTGGTGCAAGAAGAGCAACAATTAAAGAAGCAGCAGGACCGTTCGATTCAAATCCAACGGTTACTGCTACTAGAATCATTTGTTGACTAAGTTGACAAGCCCTGTGTACGCGTCAACTTAGTAGGCCCACAGGTTAGCCTCCCAACCGGTGCGCCCCAGATGTCAGTGGGAGGAATTATTTTTTTTGCGTAATAAGGAGGCAGTTGATTGCGTGCGGCCAGGCCAGCGGAGGGAGTAGGGTGGGCCGGGGAAGCCTGCGCGGCATCACAGTGGGCCACAAGAGGAGGGAGCAGGTAGTCCCACAGGCGCTAGTTTAGGCGGCTGGAGCAGGAAGATCAGAGATTGAAGAAGCACGTCGACCGTTGGATGGACATCCAACAATCACTGCTGCTAGAATCGTGTGTTCACTGACAAAGCCTTGCGTAAACAAGTCAGCCTCGAAATATGTGACGTGTACAACCCATTTTGTATTATTTTTATAATTTTTACTCATTTTCTAATTCATATGGAATTTATCGCAGCCCGTTTTCCATTTTTAGAATTGCTGGCCATTTTTTGGTCAGTACCAGAGTCAAAAAATTAACTAAATATGTGGGAAATTTTGAAAATTCGCAAATTTTTGCTAGGGAACGAAATATTCTTAATCCAAAAATTAATAGCCATACGAAAATAAATTTAAAAATAAATTAGTACTATGTCATGTTAAATCCAATGAAATATGTATAAGATATCAGTGAAGAACAAAAACAAAAAAAAGAAACTAATATCCCATTTGCTATAATTTTTTTGCAATTTTCAACCCCTTTTGATATTACTTTTAACAGACATTGACCATACTCTTTGGCCAGGATGGAATGCATCCCTCCTCAAATAGGCCTAGCTTGGGTATTCTTCAAAAAGAAATATTGGGCTACCTATTTTCCCAAAGAACTGGTGCATGAGCATTTAGCTTTATTTATTTATTTACTTATTTATGTTTAGGGGACCATGAGCATGTACCTGGGCCGGATTCATGTGAGAGCCTCCCTTCCAGTTAATTATGGGCTTCTCTATTGGGCCTTCATCAGTGGGTTGCATGTTATCAACAAGTGGAAAATGTGTTCCGTACGAAAAATAGTATGAGCTACGTACGGTACGGGGCACTAAAGGATCGAACCGTGCAGCGACTTCCAAAACATTGTGTTTGTCGTTTTAACAACACATTTATTCAACCAACAGACGAAATATACTACTGATTGTACATTGAAAACAGTAGCAGCAGCAACCAGGGCTGGGGGTGCAACAGAAGCAGTAAGCAGGCCAGAAGAGTGAAGACGCAGCTCTGTCTTCCAAACCAAACATCAGCCATCATTACAAAAGGGCTACCAAAAAAGAACAAGTGTATGCATCAAACTAAATAAAGATCCTACTACATCAAGTGTACGCATCTAACTAACTGGCTCAGTTAGACGTTACTATTTATTAAGCTGTGGAGATTGGCTGACGGGTTGAACCAGATGGGTGCCTAGCGGGGGAAACTCTAGCCAGCAGGGCGAAGTCTGATACTTGCGACCCTCTCTCCTAATTCGGGCTGCAGAGTGTGGCGGCACATATCAGGGTATGGTGCATGCAGAGACGCATGGTACGTTGTGTACACACAGTTTTGCCTGATGAACGAAACCGCGCTGCCATCATGATCCTTGCCGTTGGTTATCTCCTGGTTAATCGGATAATTTAGTCTGACAAACAGAGAGCATGTACCAAGGCTACTTACCAGCCTCCAGTCAAAAATTCCTGAAGGCCAGAGAAGCTGGGATCCTGCTCAAAGACCTTGCAGTGCCTGTGATTGTATTCCGCGAAAGAACACGTCTGGTACGTGCGATCATCAATCTTTCGCCGTCGTCTGATCGAGCCAGGAACAGCCTGCAACTGCCATGCCACTTTTCTTTGAAAGGTTCTGGGATTAGGAAGGGTAGGGACACCAGGCGGCGTACAACATCATATCAAGTTGGAGTCAAATAAAAAAGGGCTCTTGATTTAGTCAATCTTAAGAACAACATGTTATGAGGATGAATATTTTTTCAGTAAATGTTGACAGTAATATAAGCAAGCCATCATGATATCATAGGAAAGTAACATACTACTGTAACAGCGTTTGTAGCGATGACTGGAGTAGGCCAGCAATACGTCCAGCCGTAGAAGGAGTCAACAACGTAAATGAAGCCCTTGTGTTCAATGGAATCAGAGAACCATGGAGGATGTATGGTCCTGCGATGGACGTGCAGATTTATCCACTTACCGCAGTGACCTGTGAGATAGGCGAGATCGCGGTTGAAGAATGCAATTAGCCTGAAGTCTTTATAATTCACAGATCTTGTGGGCACTTGGCAGATTACAACCTTGAGCAAATCAAACTTGGTATCATGTTGGGTACTATAAGATTCCGAGTATTCTGGGTCGCGGTACCAAAGTAGTGCAGTGTTAATCGAAGGAAGGGGGATCAATCGCTGGGTGTAGACCTCCACGAGCATCCAGCTACCGCGACCATCGACGAGCACCATCCAAGACATGTTCATGCCGACCCAGTACATACCATTAATGTAGTTGAGGCTGACGGGGATCGGATCGCAGTCAAGGGGGTTGATGCTCGCCACCCTACGATCATTATGTTGCGTGACACGCTGTTTCTGAAGATCAGGCGACATTAGCAAGCAAGGAGCTGGCTTAAAAAGCTCCGGCCTGAGGGCTTCGAGTAAACGGTACAGCCCCGACGAGCACGCGGCGAGCGGCATGGTACTGAGATTGTCCACACGCGAAAGTATGAGCTTGATTACCTCTGTGGGGAGCGAATTCCAGCCACTCTTTCACCAGATGCTGCTCGGTTCTGCCATTGTTAGTCCTTGGGTTTTGGACGAGGGGAGAGGCGCCTTAGCGGGGATGGAAGATTGGACGAGATTATGTGCGGACAAAGATGGAGAAGCGAATATGTGATGGGGGAAGTGGACAGGTGATGATGACTACAGCATGCCGCTTGACTTACGAGACACATACCAGCAGCGTAGGGTCATGTCGATGCCAGACAACTTGCTTGAGTGATCACAGTACTGGTACTCCCTACAGTGCTATGCCCTAACTTTCTTGAGTAGAGTAGTAGAGTAGGACAATGCTCTACTACTAGCACCGGAGGAGTAGTATATTCTAATCTAAAATAGTTACAAACTTCAATGCCCGAGCGTGGAACGACTATGAACCATGCTCAAAGACCATGTCTACGTGGTGTTTGGACTTATATGCAAAAAAATAGCAAGATGTCTATGCATTGCACGACACACCATCATCACCAACTCGGTTTTTTCTCTACTAATACTCCTATAAAAGAATCAGTTGGTGATTATGGAGGCGAGGAGACGTGTTCAGCGGGGCGTGCAGCGGACGGCGCAACACTATTCAATTTGTTATAAAAAACAAAGAAGAGTAGTAGAGATAGAGACATAGGGAGGAGCATGAGGTTGTGGGAGATAAGGATGAACGAGGCAAGGCCTTATCTGTAAATGTAGAGAGAGGTGCAGGTATCTTTTGTAAAATTGTCATAGTTGGCTTTCTATCCGTCAGATATAGATCGGACGGTCTATATTACAAGATGGCAGGAATACTATCATCACCAACTCGGTTTTCTATAAGAGTAGATATAGATAGATAGAGACTAGGGAGTACTAGTAAGGACACCATCTACTGCTTCGTGTACTACTCCTGTGCTCCATTCGGCGGCCGCAACGTCCCCTCCAGTCACTCCCTCATGCGCTTCATTCAGCGGGCGCTGTTGAAATTTGGGGAGCGCCCTCTCGCCACTGCTGACAGCCATGACTTCACCGACGACGACTTCTTCCCCGACCTCGGCAACCTCTTCCTCAACGACATGGGCGACAACCTCAACGCCAACGGTGCTGCTCCCGTTGCACCGTATGTGTTTCTGTCCTTCCTGTTTGAAATCATGGTAGAATTCATGTTTCTACTCTGTATCCTACTACTACGCTAGTCCACATGATTAGTTTCATATCGGTTGTCGCCGTCATGATTTATTTTGTGCTTATTCGGATTAAATCTCGTAGTAACTTGCTCATATATTCAACTGGCGCAACGTCCCCTACAGCCACTAGTGACTACTCCTAGGGCCAGTTCTTTTGGTCGATGCCTCCAAGGAGCCCTTCGTCCACTGCTATGAGTGCTCGATGCCGTTTTGTGGCTCGCCGGCGGACATGGTGCATCACCCCACAGATGCGTGCAGCGGTCAGTGCTGGCCCTTGGCGGAGAACATCAAGTACGAGACATGCTACCCGTTCACCATGCCAGAGTCACTGGAGGATCACCGTAGCATGCTATTCTCGGAGGAGGACGGCAGTGTATTCCTCTTGATCGTGGGCACCGGCGAGGCCCGCGCAGGTCGCCGTCCTGTCTTTGTAATGTGCGTCAGGGGCGATGCCGCTGACGCTGACACTGACACGAGGCCGATGTACGGGTGTGTGGTCAGTGTTACTACCCCTCCGGGTCGCGTGGGCGGCGACACCGGCCTCATCGGACGGACTTGGACTCTGGGGAGCTGGGACTATCCCGCCAATGTGGACTTGGAAAACCCATGCATCCTTTACCCGCCGACGCGGTGCACGGGGACTCCAATAAGGTTCACCTAGACATACGCATTATCAAGTTAAATGTTGATCATTAGTCTTGGCTCAATGTAATCCGCTGTCTAAGCATGTGGAGACTTCCATGCAGGATCTTGCTCTATTGGAGTATCGCGCATGAATAAAAGTGTATCCGTTTATGGTTTAGTCTAGAATCTTCCATGTATGATTTTTTACTACAGTACTAGTGCAAGACTTATGATGAACCATTTCTTACATCTCCTCTGCCCCCTTGCAAGTCATCCTAATTTAATCCCTCTGTCTAGGTGTATAAGGGCATGGTTAATATTACTTAATAGTATAGCCAACTATTGACTATAAGAAAGTGCCATGTCATCTGTAGCCAACATGTATAACAATCGATACTCAAAAACTAATTCTTAAAGATCATTTCTTGCAAAGCACAATAAGTGTTATTTCTTCACATGTTTTGGATGCAGGTTGAACAGTTGAACGCTTTTGTTTGCAAAAGATACATTTTTATCTATTTCACCCGGATGTTTGTGAGCTCTAGAGATGAAATAATATCCGAAGAAACCTATCGATACCCGTTACACATGAGATGACCCCCACATCCTTTGTCAAAATAAACAACTCCCCGATCAATGCATTTCACTCTTTGGTGCAACGCAGGGGAACCTTACTACTATAGATTAGTACAATAAATGCTTATGCATGTCACCTAAAATTATATCATTCAAAACTATGTTCAAATACGAATCCAACGATATAGTTTTTGTTGACATACACTAACATTTTGTCAGTTAAATCTTCAGTCAATTTCAATGTGGGACTAATAAACGACAATAGATGTAGTACAAGTGTAGAGGGCGGCGCTGCACGGGAGTCTCACCACTCACCCGCTCGTGGCACGGCAGTAAAGCCGTCATATCACAAAACCCAACCACTCCCTGTAATAAGTGGCCTGGTAAAATAAACGGACAAGCAACCATCACATCCCTTCGTCTTTTTTGCATTTCATCTCTCTGCATTTACTTTCTCCGGTTCATTTCGCACACTCGATCCCTAGTGACTACTCCTAGGGCCAGTTCTTTTGGCGGCTTCCCTAGCTTTTCCCACAAGACTAGTCACAGTGGAGAGTAACAATAAGGCGCCTCACTCATTTATTTGGGCTTCTAAACTACTACTCCGTCCTAGTTTTCTCCTCGCCATTGTAATTTGTGCTAAATTTTGACCAAATATTTAACTGATAAAATGTTACTCCCTCCGTCTAGGTGTGTAAGTCATCTTACGAAAACCAAATAATCCCAAAACACTTAGGCGCGGTGCATTAACTTCTACCTCGTTTCTTGTTTCTTGACATATCAACCAATAAGAGATAAAGAGTGTGCATGCTTTTAATGACTTGAGATATCAAACATGACATGCAGTGGTTAGTTCATTGCATGCAATACTATTAATTAGCAAATAAACATTAACATTTCTCATTTTCTCCTCCTCCTTGGTCACGGTGCACAGCCTAAGATGACGTACTCACCTAGACGGATGGAGTAGTGCATGTGACATGCACGAACATTTCATTAGTTAAATTTATGATCAAAATTTGCCACAGATTACAATGGGGACCAATAAACCAGGACGGAGGTAGTAGTTATGGGATTACTAATCTAGAAGCCTAAAAGAACTGGCCCCTGGTACTCCTACTAGTAGTAGTACTCAAGTTGGAATTCCAATTGCACGACACAACTTGTTAGGCAAAAAAATTGATAAAGGGTGTAGGAAATGGTTTGGGAATTTGCATGCCTTTCCAACCAGTGAGATACTCCGTACAAAGTACGACAGAGAAATAACCACAGAGAAGGAAGCTAAAAGTAAACAATCAAACGAGCATTTTTGCATTTGTTTTGCATTGAATCGTTTCACAAGCTTGACTAGTGCCGTTTTTCTACTTTTACAAAAACTGCATCGTAATGTTAAAACGTGCATTTGCACATACATAAGTAATAGTAGTACTCCCTCCGTCTAGGTGTACAAGTCTTCCCTCCTTCTTGGTCACCGTGCACAACCAAAGATGACTTATTGACCTGGACGGAGGGAGTAGCACAGTCTGCAAGCATATATTGAGAGAGACGTGTAGTCCGATAGTATTAGTAAAGTTTGTGCTATATGCACATACTTGTAAAATGCGTAATAATACACAACGTTTCCAAACTTTCCCTTTTACATACTTAATTAAGGACGCTAAAATTTTTTGAACGTTCGGGATTTATCATTTGCGTCCCAAAACTAATGAGATCGCCTTACGAAACAAAAATTATACTCCTCATAAAAGCCACGGCGCGCAGGAGCGCTTGCGGCACGCCACGAGTGCCCTGGTGCATGGCCGTTTCCCAATGCACTGACACAACGCCTCTTCCTCAGCGTTGCAACTCGCGAGGTGCTGATTGGCGGCTTGCCGGCGGGCGAGCGCGATCTCACCGGTGTGGTGCTCCGGCGCCAACAGGTACTCCTCCTCACTGGAAGCGTGCACCCGGTCCATGTACCGCCAAGCGTAGATGAGGCGCTTGGGCCCGACTGCACTCAGGGTGTCGGCACGGGCGTCCTCCGCCACCCTCACGGCCCTCGCACGAGCCTTCTGCCAAAGAGCCAATTGCCTGACTCTCTCAGACGCAACATAGGCCTCCCAGGTAGCTTGTTCCGCGGTGCGCTTCTCTTCCTCGGCCTTCTTCTCCGCCTCTATTCTGGCACGCTCTGCTGGAGGCAAAGCCTCCCACAAGGCGACATCCATCTATTTCCAAAGCTCCTCAAGGCTGGGGGGCTCGGCGGGCGGCACGGCGTTCTCCTCATAGCGGGGAGCTGACGCGTCCTCCGACGCGCGTGCTGGCGAGATTGGGAACACCGATGCGTCCACCTCGACGTGTCACGGCGAGGAGCGGAACGCCAACGCGTCCTCCTCGACTAGTGGCGGCGAGGAATGAAACGGCAACGCGTCGCGTCGCGGCGAGGAGCGGAACACCGACGCGTCCTCCTCGACTAGTGGCGGCGAGGAACGGAACGGCGACGCGTCGTGTAGCGGTGAGTAGCGGAACACCGACGCGTCCTCCTCGACTAGTGGCGGCGAGGAATGGAACGGCGACGCATGACCGTCCGCGCGGTGCAGCGAGGGGATCCTAGGGCTTGGGAGGGGCGATGTCATGGTGGTCGACGTGAGACGGAGGGGGAGGAGATAGCTATGAACGTGAACGTGAGGGGGAGGAGATAGTGATGTCATGGGAGGCGCAGTATTTATAGCGAGCAATGGCACACCTATGTAAGATATGGACTGAGCTGCACTGACTTAACTGCAGGTCCAGTTGCGTCACTGACATGTGGCCAGTCCCCTGTTGGGCCCATATGTCAGTGACCCAATGCACCTGAAGTTAAGTAAAAGCTATGTGGGCATATTTGTTGGAGTAAATTACGCGGGAGCGAAGGGGTGAAAATATTGATGGTCACAAAGGATTGGACGAGCGTGGGGGGAGGAGAGTCATGCATGCAGATTTTTTCACACGGGGTGGAGTGGTCGGACCGCCAGAGGGAGAAGGAGAGTTTGGCAGGCATATTATTTCCACAATGGAGAGGAAAAGATTTGGAGACGAACGGGCTTCCTACAGGTATGGGGAACGGTGCATAATAAGTCATCTTGCATGTCGGGCTAGGTATAGTCTCAAGTCATTAAAAACATACACGCCCCACACATGTTCATATTTCAAGGTGCACTAAATTATTGCATGCGATGATTAAGGATGACCATAATGGTGGTATCTTAGCTGGTATCATGCACATGGGAATAGCAAACATGCTGATGTGGCAAAGAATTAAAGAAGAGAGGGGGGGTTAGAGTAACTAGTGTTCATGCATGCATTGGTAAACACATTTTTTTGTGAAGAACGACAGCATTAGTTGAGTACTTTTGCAGACTTCAAAAACTATTCCACCGCCTCTACTATCTTGCTAAGAGTAGGTGAAATTTTTGAATCGAGCCCTTTAAACTAGAAGGGAGGTAGTGGTACTCTAATAGCTAGGTGTGTAAGTCATCTTACGAAAACCAAATAATCCCAAAACACGTAGGCGCGGTGCATTAACTTCTACCTCGTTTCTTGTTTCTTGACATATCCACCCATAAGAGATGAGGGTGTGCATGCTTTTAATGACCTGAGACTATCAAACATGACATGAAGTGGTTAGTTCATTGCATGCAATACTATTTAATTAGAAAATAAACATTAATGTCTCTCGTTTTCCCCTCCTCCTTGGTCACGGTGCACAGTCTATGATGACTTACTCACCTAGACGGAGGGAGTATCAACATTCACAATGTCAAATCAATATTTTTACACTCATTATAAAACGTAGTTCTTATACTCATTATAATCAGTATTGTAGATATTGATATTTTTAGAATAAATTTGGTCGTGGGATTTCATTGATGCCTGTCAAAGCATGGAGGAAGCGGAGCTTAGGGCTTGCATTGCCGGTCTCTACATAGGTATTTCTCTTCATAATCCTGTAATTTTAGAGACTGGTTGCGCTTTTGTGGTAGCGTCTCTTGTATCTGGGGACTATGACAGGTCTGCTATGCGTGACCTGAAGATGAAAGCGTTGAGCATCTCGAAGTTGATCAACAATCTTCAATTGTCAAAGATTAGCCGTTCGGCCAATAAGGTGGCACACTTAGTCGCTAAGGATAGCTTTGACAATAGATTAGATGGTATTCTTGTAAATAACGTACTGCCCTGTGTGGTGAATATTGTATCGAATGAGTGTACTAGTGTGGCTGGTTAATTAATATAAGGTGGTGTTAAAAAAAGTATAAATTTGGTCAAACACTTTGCAAATGGTTGACGGGAGTAAAAAGGACCAGAGGGAGTATCATGCATGCGCAGTAGGCAAAAAAATTGCTCATTTATAGCCGGTCAAAGTCTCAAAGGGCGCGACCGCGCGAGGGAGGCGAAGGTCGTGGGAGGCGCGACGGTCGACGGAATTAAGTGAAGTTACATCCACGTGCCAGCATGGCGTGCGAACAGGCAGAAGCTATACCGTCAGGCCTATGATATGGGTCTAGTAGACATGAAATCTAGTGGGTCCCGCATAGTTCTCAAGAACTCTTTGGGGGCTTGCAGCTGTTTATCCACCGGGCAAGCCAGCAACCCCACGCCATTCGCACGCCCTACTCGTCCCCGTCTTCTACCTCACAACAGTTCGCACCCAGTCGTCCCGTCCTTTCACATTAGTTCGCTCCCAGTTTTTGCGGGGTACAACAGTTCAACTTCTCCTAACCCTCCTCCAAAATCCATGGCCTCCCAAATCTCCATGGTCGCCGCTAAGTACCAGGTTAGAGCCATCACCGGCGATCAGTTCATCGTCATCTACAAACGTGGATCCGCGACGGTGAAAGCATGGCTTGCTCGCTTCCTACGCATGTTCAACAGTTCAACGGATGAGTGGGTCGCTGGGCTAGATGTTGAGTACACCATAGTCCTGGGATGAGAGAAGGATCTAAAGGACTAAGAGAGGAAGAAGCCCGCCGTGATCCAGGTTTGCGTACATAACGTTTGCTTGGTCTACCACATATGCCATGCCGATGTTGAGTGCCAGGATTTTAAGATCTTCCTGAAGGACAAAAGAGTGAAATTCGTTACTGTAGGCTTTAAGAACGACAGGGATGTCCTGCGTCGGATAGGTCTTGTTGTAGGCCAGCCCTTCGATCTCCAGACGCCAAGCCTGGTGTCCTGCTCTCAACCTTCAATGCTGACCCCGGCAGCAGCCATGATTGATCCTTCGTACGCTAAACTGAAGAAACCTCATCACGAGTTTCATCATGCATGGGAGTCGAAGACATTAGATGAAGATCACATCCTGTACGTAGCAATGGATGCCTACCTTTGTTTAAATATCTACAAGGGTTGGATGAAGAAGCAGAGCCCAGTGTCCGGTTCAAGCAAAGAAGCGTCAGCGAAGAGGAAGAGGAAGAGCGACGAGGACGAAGTCGAGGACGTGGACTCGGACTCCGAGTAGGTGGCAGTGCTGTTGCTCATGCTGGTTCTACTGCAGTGTCAAGCGAACTAGTTGCTTAGTTTATTTTCAAGGGTGTGTTGTGCTGAGGCCCCAGCGGAACTATGTTTATGTTCTTTCTTGTTATTTGAACTCTTTAGTACGTACAGTAGTACTAGTACTATGTCTTACTACTGTTCTTCTTGCAGTTGGTACTACTGCTCGTATCTTCGTGTTCCTACTGTACTTAATACGTTCGTACTAGTAGTATAATTTGGGTCAATCGATTTGTGAAAGAAGTTCGACGGAGCGAAGGAAGAAGACGGCAGAAGAGGTGGAAGAAGCCCTTCTAGCCATCCATGTTGCATCAAACGGCTCACATGAGTCGACTGACCCAAATTGCTCCTTCAGATTGCAGGATCCACGTGGCATTCAAGGTATCGAAGGTAGATTCCGCGTCCGCACCCGGTTTGCGGGCTCGACGCGCGCGCGACCGGCTTCCGCCGCGACAACCACCATGCGCGCCTCCTCCGCACGGGCGGAGACGACAATGACACGCTAGTTCCTCCTCACCGATGTGCTGGAGCACGCGCTCGTCCTCCTCTTTGTATGCTGCGTGCATAGACGCGGCTCCACCAGCAGCTCGCGTGCTTGGCAGCACAGCGGCATGGCGAGGAGGGACTGCAGATGACGTGAGCGGGCGAGCCTTCGGCTTTCACAGGGATGGCAGCGACACAGCGGTGATGGGCGAGAAATTGTTGGCCGGAGCAGGCGGGCGCCGGCATGCGCAACGGCGGCGGCGGCATATTGATGAGTGCGCGTGTGGGAGCTTACTTTAGTTTTATATAAGGTTGGTCAAACTTAAAAGAAAATCGTACTAGTAACACGTAAACATCAGACTTAGGCAGCGCTTTTATTAGTTTTTTTTAAGTTAGTGCCATAGCCATGATACGGAATCCTGTGCAAGCGCGCGAACCGCTGCCGCGCGGTCGATCGAACGGTGCGTCACCGTGTCGCGCTCGAAGGACATCCACCAAACCTTTTTGTGTGTGTGAAAACAATCCTCGAGTATTACTCAACTTTTTTTTCCTGGGAAAGTTCTTGACGCTGCAATATTTCCATATATTTGAATTTAGCTCCAGTTTGTGTTTATTTGGATTTGGACGTTTTAGGTGCGTCCTAGTTTTTTTTAAATACTTATTTTGTGTGTGTGACTGAGAGAGAACGTGTGTATGTGTCCATATGTGTGTTGTGGCGGAAGGGCAATGTGGAGACGGTGTGCGTGTGATACAGACATAGAGAGGTGTGAATGTGCAAATGATCATGCATGAGTGAGACATAGACAGATGCCGATACGTTGTGTATACATGAGAGAACGGTCTTCTAGTTTACTTGTGTGTGCGTGTGTGTGTGTGTGAGAGAGAGAGATAGAGAGAGACAGAGAGGAGCATCCGTAACACAACAACTATCTCTCTCGATTCGTCCGTCCCTCGCATGATCGCATGCAACACATGCATCAACGCGCACATTTTGACACCCTCACCCGGCCCCTGCCCACCTCAAGGCTCGCACAATCTCTTCGTGAATACCCATTTCTCTCCTTAGGTTTGTTTTCGCTCAATATCTGACACACACACACATAGACACACGCAACACAACACACACACACACTCGCCCGAGCACACAATTCATCCCCATCCAAGGTTATACGGCGACCACTCTCGCTTGTGGTTCTTTGCACCCCAACATGCACAACACCTCAATCTTCAAAGAGGGCATCGAGAAGATCGAAGACGGCGACCACACCGCGCTAGAGAATGCAGGGTCATTTGGAAGCAGGGTGATGTGACGACGGCTGACTGACTCCTCCCCCACCCTCTCTCTCTCTTTCTTGCACAAAATTACCAATCCCTTTCTCCCCCGCACAAAATTGTCAATCCCTCAACCTATGAGATCCTTCCTCTCTCGTCCATGTTTTTCCAGCTCTCTCATCAAACATGTTGTCTCTTCTCCTTCCACGTATACAGAATCTGGATGCACACGCATCTCACGTATATTACATGTCTCCATCTTTCTCATAGACCTAACTTCTTCCTCTCTCTTTCTCTCTCTCTCTCTCTCTCTGTCTCATTAGGTTTGTCTCCTACTCTCTCGTCCACATACATACAATCTTTCCCGCCCTATCTGCTCCATCTTCAAAAGCTCCCTCTGCACGTTTCATTCACACATTGGGATATGTCAAAATGTTGCTTCTATAATGGCTGATGTAGAGTTTTGGTTGTTTTTGTTGCATCCTACAAAGTAATAACTATGAAATGCATTTAGATTCTCATTTGACTGGGATTATGTGAGTTTGAGCATGTTGTGAAGTACTATAGACCTTGTATACATCTTGGGATCCGACAATGATTGTAACTATTGAATTGTATAGACCATTACATTCGAAGTCAATAGCCTAATATATTTATTTCACAATTTCAACAAATGATTAGTTCACTACAAAATAAGAAAACAAATGTGTACTCCCTCCGTTTTTATTTAAGTCCGCGTATTAGCATTGGTCAAAGTCAAGTTTTGTAAAATCTTAGAAAGCTTATAACAAAAAATATTAACATATACAATAACAAATAAATACCATTAGATTCATTATTGAATGTACTTTCACATCATACATATTTTTTATGGTAAATGTTTATATTTTTATATAAACTTGGTCAAACTTTAGGAAGTTTGACTTCGGTCAAACCTAATATGCAGAGTTTACTACTACTACTCGCTAGTTGCTTAGCCGAATCACTCAACACGCCACACGGGGAGTCCAGTGTCACAAATTTTTTAGGTCGGCGGGAAATCTCCCGTGTCCCTGATTCGAGCAGTGGGAAGTTACCATCATAGCCTTCGGAACAGGCCTACGGATGACGTTTGGTAGGGGGCTGTTTTCGTAACTTCAGGTTCACCCTACCCAGCCAATCCCACCCCAGCACCCAGAGTAGTACACCTGAATACTCCCCATTTTCTATCCCCACCGCAAAATAGAGTTATCCACAGCACCGCAGCCTTCGTTCTCCTCCCCTTTACATTGGTGCACTCGTCCACCACAGCGCATCTGCCTCATCGACGACCTCGTACGCCGCACTGGAGCTGGTCCACCATCGTCATCGTACATGTAGGCTCTTCCCCGGCATCGTCTTCCATGGTCTCGGATCTGCTTCCCGAAAGCCGACGCCAAGCGCAGAAGTACCACCGTCGTGGACAATTAACTGACTCCTGTTGCCGACCATGACTCACAAAGGCTGCCGCGACCATCGTTCTCCTCCTCGATTGGTAATGTGTGTATTGAATCACTTAGCAGTACATGTGCAGTTCCAATTTTGTTCATACCTACCCTTCAAATTTCCTAGGTGCTATTGTTCCCATAAAAGTAATTGGTTATAGCCTCCATTGTCCAACAGAATATCAGCTTGTAGTTGTGCATCGCTCCTGTATCACGCTGTGCTTGGGTAGGTTTTTCATCTGCAACCAGTAGTGTGGCAAATGATGGTGAGGTTTTTAGAACTAGCAAGATGCCCATGCGTTGCACGCATCAAGATACATTTGTATGAGTAGTTTATCTTGTGGGAGAAAAGGATGAACGAGGGAAGGCCTTATTTGCAAATCTGGAGAGGGGTATGGGTATCCTTTTGCAAAATTCCCATTTGTTTCCTTCCTATCTGCCAGATATAAATCGGACGGCCTATATTGCAAGAAAAAAAAGTATAGAGAAAAAAAAGTAGATAGTAAAGGAAGTAGAGATAAATATTAAATATTAAAAATAAAATAAATATAACCGTAGAGAAGAGAGTAGAGATAACAGAGACGTCGGGAAAGGATCGCGTGCGCGGGAAAAAGCGGCCGGGCGTGTGCTAGTTTTGGCGCGCGGCGTCCGGCGCTCTTTATAAAATCCAACGCCCTCCCACCGCTCTGTGCCTCGCCACCGCTCTCTCCCCGCTCTTTTTCGCCTCGTTGCTGCCAAGCCACCATGCCGCCGCGTCACCGGGAAACTTGGGGATACCGCGGCATCCGCGCGCACCCCTCCGGCAGCTTCCCCTCCGAGATTCGATTCCACGGGATGCGCTTGGGCCTCGGCAATTTCGACACCGCCAACGAGACCGCCCGCACGTACGACGTGGAAGCGTGGCGCCTCCGGTGGCCTCATAGAACATTGAACTTCCCCAACATGCCGACGCGGGAGCGGGCGCAGGAGCTCGCGCCTCTACCGCAGATTAGCACCGACAAGGATCGTCGCGACAAACGGAGGCGGGAGCACCGTCTCGGCATCACCGAGATGGACGAGGAAGCCATGGCATTGTGGCGCCAACACTTCTCGCAGGACATCATCAACGAGCGCGAGTTCTACGCGCAAAGGAGGGCGGAGAGGGATAAGAGGAGGGCGGAGCAAGCCGCCTATCGTGAGGACAAGCGTAGACGAAAAGCGGACGCTCAATTCAACATGAGGCTAGGAGCAGCGTCGCCCTGGGAATCCGATGACGATTGGTATCTTCACACCAACAGTCAGACGTCGGAGGAGGACATCACCGAGGAGGAGTCGGACGACGAGCAGTAGTTGAATTATCTTTTTTTATCTATCTATGCTGAGAACTATCCTCTACTCTCTAGTATCTACTTCTCGATCTCAGCACTGTAAATGCTTTTTTAAAGCGTCGGGCGTTGTGATTCTGTTGGAGATGCTCTAACATGGCAGACGAGTGCTTTAATGTTGCCCACAAGATGCGCGAGTATTACTAGTAGTATATTTTTCTTGCCATGTTGAGATTTTAAAACCACGAGTGTGAACATGCAGAGGAGCAATGAAGACCAAGCACGGGATATTCGGGACATCTTCAAGGAGCATGGCAAGTTAAAGAGGAGTTGCACCGAACATGTAAAACGAGCTTTGGTAAGTAACTCCCTTTCAATTACTTTCATTTAGCCTCATGTTCTTTGATGTGTATATGTTGTAGTTTCTGTTTCTCTTAAGCGTGGTGTTCTTCGATGTGTAATAAGAAGAGTCTTAATCGTCCTAATGCTTTCGTTTTTAGCTTGATGTAGGAAGTGGGTGTTCTGACCTTGTAGTCTATTTTTATATTTCTTTTCCTTTTGAATTCACTTCTCCGAGTTCTATTTATCTGGCTTCTACTAAATGGATCTAGGTTGCTCTGAGTATTGATCTAAAAAAGAAGTAACTTCATGTTAGGATGCAGTTCCTGTGAGGAGGGAAGTATGGTCAACCTCGAGATCATGATTCCAAAATGAGGCTGGATTACACATAAGGTGCCAGTTCCCTAATGATGCTGGATTAGACACAAGGTGCAAATTCCCAGATGATGCTGGATTACACACAAGCCAGGTGGAGGCGTCAGCTGTTCGTGTCCTTGTGGCATTAGTAAAGGCTGAAAGAAAGCATGCAACAGCCCTTGAGAATGTAGCTGAGTTCCTGAAGAAGCGAAAAGAGCAATCAGATGCTCTCTTCACCCAAGCCAAAGAAGAGATGGAAGAAGCCAGAAATAAGCTAGCGGAGGCAGAGCAGGCTAGGCATCTCCTGCTATCTAAAATTGTTGTCAATACAAAATTTCCTTCATAATAGCTAGGTTCAAATGTTTATCCAGTCAGCATGCCTGTTGTGATGTCTGTGCATCTACTGATGTGGCACAAAATGTTTTTTTCGGGTCATGTAATAACATCAATTACTTTCCAAACAATAACAGATGACGCATTGGACATGGTATAGTTCACGCGCAAGCCCGACATTCCAAGTTCAACTTCCACATCAAACTCATGTTCACATATATCTGCACATTCATACATAATGTCCACAACCATGATTCACTTCAAAGCCAAAAAAAATGTGAGCAGAGTTATAAATAAAGAAAAACCTCTACTAGTTCCTGCTACCAGTGCGAGCACAACATGTCAAGACCATGCATAAATTAATTATATTTTAGTCATTTTTTGTGTTCTAAAATGCCCGCCAGCTCGCGGAAGGACGTGTGAAAGTACAAGTGCTCCCTAGGTGATTTTGGTAATTAATGTCAACATATCTCTTGTTGGACTAACACTCTTACCTACTATGTTTCAGACAAGCTCAACAATGGAGTGGCATGGACTAAAGGATGTGGAACCCCTTCAAGATGCTAAGGACAAAGGATTGGCTCAAGCTTCAAGCACAAGACTCTACATTTTATATTTTGGTGATCCAAGATCACATTGAGTCTATAGGAAAAGCCAATACTATCAAGAGGGCATGAGGTGCTGCTTAATGGCTTGCTTGCTCAAAGTGCTTAGTGATATGCTCCAAAGCCCTCAACTACTTTCTCACATCCACATATGTCCTAAACCAAAAGTCTAACTCGGCCCTACCGATTCTTTCTATCCGGAACCACCGAGTTCAGATGTCTTAGCCATTGCCACAAACCCTAGGAAAATCGGTCTCACCGATAGGGATCTCGGTCTCACCGAGATGGTATTGTAACCTCTCTATGTATGTCCATTACCAAAATCGGTCTCACCGAGTTTGTGCAATCGGTACTACCGAGATTACAATGCAAATTCTCTAGTTAACTTATTACCAAAATCGGTTCTACCGAGTTTGTGTAATCTGTCAAACCGAGTTTGCCTGACCAACTCTCTGGTTAGCTTATTACCAAAATCGGTATCACCGAGTTTGTGTAATCGGTCTCACTGAGATTATGTTATGCCCTAACCCTAGCCATATCGGTCCTATCGAGTTGCATGTCGGTCCCACCGAAAATCCTAACGGTCACTAGATTTGTTGAATCGGTCTGACCGAGTTTACCAATTCGGTCCCACCGAGATTGGCAAGTTGTGTGTAACGGTTAGTTTTTGTGTGGAGGCTATATATACCCCTCCATCCACTCTTCATTCATGGAGAGAGCCGTCAGAACGAACCTACACTTCCAGCATACATTTTCTGAGAGAGAACCACCTACACTTGTGTTGAGGCCAAGATATTCCATTCCTACCATATGAATCTTGATCTCTAGCCTTCCCTAAGTTGCTTTCCACTCAAATCTTCTTTCCACCAAATCCAAATCCTGTGAGAGAGTTGAGTGTTGGGGAGACTATCATTTGAAGCACAAGAGCAAGGAGTTCATCATCAACACACCATTTGTTACTTCTTGGGGAGTGGTGTCTCCTAGATTGGCTAGGTGTCTCTTGGGAGCCTCCGACAAGATTGTGGAGTTGAACCAAGGAGTTTGTAAGGGCAAGGAGATCGCCTACTTCGTGAAGATCTACCGCTAGTGAGGCAAGTCCATCATGGGCGACGGCCATGGTGGGATAGACAAGGTTGCTCACTACTAGAAAAAGGGCTATAGATGGGATTGACACTAATGGCGCACCAGACAAGCGGTGCGCCATTAGTATATACTAATGGCGCACCACCTTTTGATACGCCATTAGAGTTGATACTAATGGCGCATCACATCACAGTGCGCCATTAGTATGCCAAAGGATACTAATGGCGCATCATTAAACAGTGCGCCATTAGTATGCCGAAGTTACTAATGGCGCATCTTGTTGTTGTGCGCCATTAGTATGCCAAAGCACCTGGGTATACATGGCCCCCTGGGAGGCATACTAATGGCGCACTGTTGTATATACTAATGGCGCATCAGAGGTCCGCCATTAGTATACCAGATACTAATGGCGTGGCACTAATGGCGCACCACTAATGCGCCATTAATGGCGAAATTAGGTGCGCCATTAGTAGGCCTTTTCCTAGTAGTGGCTTCTTCGTGGACCCTTCGTGGGTGGATCCCTCCATGGACTCGCACAACCGTTACCCTTCGTGGGTTGAAGTCTCCATCAATGTGGATGTATGATAGCACCACCTATCGGAACCATGTCAAAAACATCTGTGTATCCAATTGGCTTCGAATTCTCCAATCCCATCCCTTTACATTCTTGCAAGTTGCATGCTTTACTTTCCGCTGCTCATATACTCTTTGCATGCTTGCTTCATATGTGTTGTGATTATTAAACTTGTGCCAGAACTCCACTTAAACTTAAAGACATTAAAAACTGTAACTTTTGGTACTTAGTGTCTAATAACCCCCCTCTAGACACCTCTTCTCGATCCTTTCAACATGTTGCCGGCACACACGCAGATTCAATGAAGGCAGGCGGGGCAGTCTTAAGCTGGTTGCACGCAGCGAGGAGGCGTGCTCAGCTAGGCCTGCAGCGAGTGCAGCCCTCTTGGCCGGCGCGCCAGTTCAATGCCTGCACTATGAGAGGTCACGTCCGTGTTAGAGCAATCAGTCCCTCTAGTCCTTTTTTGTTTGGGTATAACAAAATCTCGTTTTCCATTCACATTTTACAAGTAAAATTCATGGACAAACTTTGACCCAAAGTACGATGGGGACTAGTAAACCAGAATGGAGGTAGTAGTTTTTTTAACAAAGAAGGGTTTCCCCTTCCGATTACTGAAAACCAGCATCTAAATCTAAACCATAGTATTTGCCCTAGAACTACCAGGTTCAACATCTCGCAACATAAACCCATACAACCATACGCCAAGGAGGTACGTAGTACTATGAATTCCATTTTTGCTCCATACCAATCGTTCTAAAAACTACTTACTACTTATAACGTGCTATTGAAAATCGAAACTCTTAACCCCGCTAAAAAACGATATTTTAAACGTGGCTACTC
Organism: Triticum dicoccoides; assembly: GCF_002162155.2. NCBI lineage: Eukaryota > Viridiplantae > Streptophyta > Magnoliopsida > Poales > Poaceae > Triticum > Triticum dicoccoides. The sequence continues at coordinate 210,028,040 of NC_041383.1, forward strand.
GATCTGTGGCAACTGGCGAGCCACCGCGCTCCAAGTCGTTCACCTGTGGTCCCGACCATCAACTCCTATGGATCAAATTATCACGCGAGTTGACTATTCCTACAAAGGTGCTCCACCATGTATCCGGTACCCGCGAATGCAGCAATCGTGCACCTAGGGTTTTAGGGTTTATTTGTTAATGTCACCTTTATGTAACACTCATGTGTGCGAGACAGCGAGAGGCCGACTGCGTGCGTGCACCTCTTCTCTTCGTATATGTACTCCACCATTTGTCTGGTGTCCAAAAAATTATAATAACTACTAGCAATGTGCCAATGCGTTGCCACACGATCAAAGTAGATTAATACATATTCACCGATTTGATAGAAAAAAGTCTAGTTTTGAAATACATATATCACTAAAAATATGTTATGTTTCACTCAAAATATATTCCTTTGGCGGTTTTGATGAGATAAGGGAGGATCATTGTTGGTTTCAAGATTCGAGAAGTGGTATATGTCTAATTTCTACTCTTACTAGCAAGATGCCCATGCGTTGCACGGAACATCAAGATCTTGTGGGAGAAAAGGATGAATGAGGGAAGGCCTTATCTGCAAATGTGGTGAAGAGTGCGGGTAAATTGCCATATTTTCCTTCCTATCTGTCAGATATAAATCGGACGACCTACATTGCAGGATGGCAGGCCCACCATCATCACCAACTCTATTTTTTATCCCTTCTCTTATAAAAAGCATTGTCGGTGATGATCATGTGCCTGCCATCCTGTAATATAGGCTGTCCGATCTATATCTGACGGATAGGAAGGAAACTAGGGCAATTTTGCAAAAAGATACCCACACCCCTCTCCACATTTGCAAATAAGGCCTTCCCTTGTTCATCCTTTTCCCCCACAAGATAAACTACTCATACAAATGCATCTTGATGTTCCGTGCAACGCATGGGCATCTTGCTAGTTGTTGCAAAAAGCCCATGTGTGTGTGTGAGAGAGAGGGAGAGTGGAGGAGGACGGAGTGCATGTGTGACAAAGACACAAGGAGTGTGTGTGCGATTGGTATCAGCTTAAAATGAGGCGATAGTGTGTGTGTGCACGATCGAGAGGGCGTGTCTCAAGAAGGGAAGAAAAAGCTACATAGATACAAGGAGCGGGAGAGAGACATGTATGCGATGGTGGAAGCACGAGTGTGCGGGTGTATAAACCTAGCTAGAGGCTAGCTAGTCGATAAATGTTTGTGAGAGAAATACGAGTCGGGGTGCGAAAGCGAGAGTTTTGTGTGTGTGAGAGAGAGAGACGGTAGTCGAGAAGGGGAGTGGAAGCAGGAGTTGTGTGTGTGTGTCTGAGAGAGAGAGAGAGGAGACGGTAGTCAGGGTTGTCTGATCGGTAAACAAATGAATAATGTCAGTCTGGGATGGAGACGAAAAGGAGATCGCAACAAATGTTGTGTCTACTTGAGAGAGAGAGCAATTTTAATGGTATGAGTCATAGGTAGAGACATATAGGGTGTGTGAGAGAATCCCATAGAGAGAAAGACAAAGTGAAAGACGGGTGGAGACTGTTTGTGTGGCGGTGAAAAAGAAAGCTTAGGTACCGAGTGATACCAGAGAACAATAGAGACGTGAGAGATAATGAAAATTGTGTAATGTATAATGATAGGGAGAGTGTGACACTTCTCAAGGGAGACGTCGAGAGACCATGTTTGCGAGGATAGGAGAAACATGAAGTGAGCGTGCGGGTGAGCTGGAGAAAAGAGAGTGATAGCTACCTGAAGGAGCATGCATGCGAGAGAGATGGGCGTGAAAGGAGTGAACAAAAAAGGGATTCAAATATTTGAATTTGAGATGATGATACATGTAATCCATACTCGAACCAAAATTGATCTATCAAACATGCATACTCATATGAGTTCACGCACATCTATGTTATTTAATATGTAGATATTACCTATCCATACATTTTAGTAGAACATAATTTGGTTAAATTTTTCCGAATTCAACCTTAAGATTTCGAGATCGTTGTATTTGTAAATCATATTATACATATAAAGGAGCAGAATTCTTTGTTGTGCTTTTGAAAGTATATATAAAAAATGATGTATATAGAATGTAATTCCAATTGAAAATGGATCTCGCCCAAAAAAAAGAGAATACAAACGGGATTCGAATTGAGTTGGCACGGTAAACGTGCACTCTGCAAAATTTGAACGAAGCGGGGAAAGTCGCAGTAATCGCCCGAAAGCAAAATCTGCAAGATGGAAATCACTACTGCCTATCCCTACCACGCAAAGCCTATCTGCTGGATTTCTATAGGTTTCGATAGGGGTAGGTTTGTAATTTCACCCAAACGTGACGTAACCGCCTATCACCCGGATTCATACACGGTGGGCGCCAAAACATAGTGTGTCCCTGGCCAAAATTGACTCCCTCCCCGATTCATATTCATACACGGTGGGTGCCAAAAACAAACTCTCGTCGGCAAATATTCGGTGTATGCGAGATTACCGTCCTATCCCCAACTGACTAATTTTGCTGTGATGTAGTAGAAATTTGAAATGGGGGCTAAGTTTGTAAATTTCCTCGCATTTGAGACAAGCGCACCCTGAATACACGGTTCCCCCCTTCCTCTCTACCTCCCTTTTCCCCATTCGTACTCCGTGGGCGCCAAAACACCCTCTCCACCCCACCCTCCTTCCGCCGCCGTCCGCCACCCCATCCACCGCCGTCCTCCTCCACCATGCCGGAGCTGATACCCCGACACCGTCGTCCATTACAAGAGATCTACCTCTCTCATCCACGCCTTTGGACCGGGATCCTTGCATCCCGTCCTCTCGCTTCATCCCCGTCGTTGTCCACCTTGCCGGCGCCACTCCTACGACCGTCTCGTCCACCGCGCCCTGCCACCACCGTCTACCTTCCTAGATCTGCTTCCACGCCGCCGACAGCCATCGCTACCGCAGCACCGTCAAACTCTTAGCAGATGCGTACACGGCGCCGCACCAGAGGCGATACTCTTTCGTATTTGCTCAACTTATTTATCGCAGCAAGAAAATAGATTGCCACTGCTTTACTCTGATTTCTTGTCTTGGTTGAGAAGTTGCCTTTGTCCGGTTTGCACCTTCAGATCCGCCATGGCACGCTCAAATCTATACTCCCAATTCTTATGGTTTTCCCCTTTTACATTCCACACTAGTTAAATCACAGTAGACTAAATTTCAAAATTGGGTCAGTCAATTTTTCAGAGCTCGCCGGAGTTCGCCGGTGCGATCGAAGGGGCTCGAGTGGTTGTGGGGCCTCGCCGAACGAAGAAACTCAACGCGGGTGGGGGTGGCGGAGGAACACAGGCAATGGGGGCCGGTGGTCCGGCCGGCGGCCCGTGTAGTGTTCTGTATGGGAAGAATCAAAGACGAGGAAGAAGAAGGGTTAGGAGATGTAGGATCTTCATCCAACTGCCTGAAATGGTCAAGAGACAGCTGGGAGTTGCATTCTGAATGCTCTCTGGTTCATCATGTGTGGGCACTGCGCAACCAACATTTTATTATCCAAAATCTGCTTGCTCTTCTTTACCATGTTCCTCTTCCGTTCTTCTTTAATATATACTATCTCCCTTCCTAAATACAAGTCTTTGTATAGATTCCACCATGGACTACATATGAAGCAAAATGAGTGAATCTACACTCTAAAATGTATCTGGATACATCTGTATGTGATCCATAGTGGAAATCTCTACCAAGACTTATATTTTGGAACGAAGGGAGTATGATAGTAGTACAGTATGTTCCTTGTACTGAAGATGAGCAGGGACATTTGCAGTGTAGAGGTCTATACGGTCGGTTGTGATGGACACTTTGAGCCTCTTTGATTCGTAGGATCTTGTAAACATAGGAATAGGATTTGTAGTGGCCTGCCCACTTGAATCATATAAGAATAGCAAGGAAATGCGGGGAGCTATGTCACCTTTAAGAGTTACACTGATATTAACAGTACCGCACCTTCACTTGAAGAGAGCTGGTATCCGAAGCCTTTCTAGCCGTACCGGCAATACTAGCACATATATTCCAGCAAGTTCCACTTTGCTGATTTTACTCTGATGCTTAAGGGTTTCCCATTATATCTACACTGAGATCTGTGTAGCTGCTTTGTGTCGCACTAGCAGCAGTCCACTCTTGAAGCTAAACACTGCAATGACTTACAAAATTGGCACCAAGGGATTGAGTGCCATTCTGGATGCAATGAAGCTCATACGCTCCCCACCTGTTGACTCTTGTTCAGAATACGATCCTAATGACTATTCTAACCTCGAGGAGTCAAAGGCAGATGGCCTGTCCTGTTCACCCATCAAGGTGTCTGTTCTAATTCGGCAATGTTTTATTGATTGCGGGTATCTTGCATATGTTGTCTTGCATTTCTTCTACTTTGTTGCACCGCCATCTGCTTAGTTTACTCATCATATATGTCGAGATGCCATGCCCATCCATTATCAATACATATTCCATCTGTCATCATACCATGTTTTTTCACTCAAATGCTGTTCTTGTGCATCAGACATCAAAAAGGAAGAGGGTGATTGCCGAACCTGAAGGAGCACCAGCAAAGTCCTTGAAAAACATGGTGGTGCCAGAGAAATTAGACAACACCCACTTATATTGGCTGTACAACCAGTGACACAAAACGTAGGACCGACTCCAGCAGACTGTACCCATACTTCACTGGCCACACCACTAGCCCCACCACACAGGACCCGCACTCCAGCAAAAGGTATACCGATTTCATTTGCCATAGCACCAGGTGTAGCACAGAAAAATCCCACTCCAGCAAAAAGTACAGCAGTCCACTAGCCGAAGACCTATCCCAGCTGCAGAGACGGCCAATTCCTGCAGATTGGAACCCGATTCCAATTATTCCCAGTTTAAAAGACAATGCTTTCAATGTTGTTAGGGACTACATGCATATATTCCCATCATGGGAAGATTATTGTGAAGACAAACACCATTTTCACATCTTCCTGTCCAACTTATGTGTAAGTGCTATTATTCATGGTTATTATTTTCATGTTTTTTGCTGATTGAACACATCAATGATTTACATTACATTGTTGTAACTAGTTGAGGGTCAATCTGGATAGTCATGACGAGCAAAGCTTGCTTGTGATTTTCAAGGAAGCATTGCAGCAGTATCGGTGTTACCTGAGGAAATCACACTTTGATGGCAAGTCTATAAATGAATTTCCGATGAAGTCTCTTGTGCTAAATTTAGAAGACATTGAATGGAAAAACCTTGTTATGCACTGGTCCCATTCCCAGGATGAGGTACTGTCTATGAAATCACATGACAATTTGAACTTCTACTTTTCCGCATGTTCCTTACGGATCTTTTTTGCAGGAAATCTGCTCGAAGAAGAATTCCGGTTTGACAAAGAACGACAGGATATCGCAAATATGCTGCCCGCTGCTTTGCTCTTGTTAGTACCTGTTGTCCTGTATCACTGTATTTCCATACATACCTGGTTCATTATGTGACAGCAGTATGCATGATAGCTTGCTTATCAATTGTTCGCTCCAAATTATCTGATCTGTATGAATGGTTATATTAGTGTAGAATATATCCAATGCCAATGTTTTTTTAGCTCTGCATTGTTCTTGTAAGTACATGCTGTCCTTTATCAGTGTAATTATAATGACAGGTAGTTGTTCATGTACCATCACTCTGCAGCTTATTTTCCTTTGCCCTCCATTTTCTACACGTCAGATCTATGTTTGCTCTTACCATAAGGTTGGTACTGAATAAGTTTAGCTGTGCATTGCTCTTGGCTGTACCTTTTGCCTGTATTGCTGCACTTACATTTATAGCTACTTTGTTATGTAGCATCACTCTTCATATTATCTTAAATATTCTCCATTTTTTCGTATATTATCACATATATATTTACTCTTAACAAAATGTAGAATAAAGGCAATGCTTATGAAGACGATTCTGTGGTAAACTTCTTGAATTGGACCCCCATCAGCATGGACAAGGCCTTTATAGAGCCTGTCTTCACCAATAATGTAAGTTTGTCCATCTCAAGCCTTCAAACTTTGTTGTATATATTTGGTTAGGCATGACTGCAACAGCTGTTTATTTTTGGTGTTTGCATCAAATTGCATGTTTAAAGTTTATTATGTAGTTCATAAACAAAAGTTTGTCCTTTCTCAACTTAAGTTTTCAGTTGTACAACCAAGTTCCTTCTTCATACCATGAAAATTAAGCTATACAGAGCAAGTGATCTTCTTTTGCACTGCATGTATGCTTCTGTTCTTCATCCGTAATCCAGTGGTGTGGTGAACCTACCCACTACAACACAATGTCATATTCTGCAATGTCTTAACTATGAACAATGTCATATCATTCTACTACTCCCTCCGTCCAAAAATACTTGTCATTGAAATTGATGTATCTAGATGTATTTTAGTTCTAGACACATCCATTTTGATGACAAGTAATTCCAGACGGAGGGAGTATTATTTAAACCGTCTCTTTATTTGCCAATCTAAAATGGGGTAAATTGATAGCACACTAACCATTGATACTTATGAGTTCTTGATCTATAATCCAGTGGTGTCGTGAAGCTGCCAACTCCTTCACAATGTCATTTCCTGCCATGTCTTGACCTGAACAATACCATATTGTGTTAATGCAATTTTAAACTGTGTCACTTTATTCGTCAGTAAGAAATGGGATGAATTGTCAGCACTGATACTTTTATGTGCAAAACATGTCATCTATCTGCTTGTTTATCTTTCAGAGTGAGGAAGATATAAGTGTTGAACAAGCGTAGTCTCATCATCTTGCTCAGCTGCTTGCGCTGCAGCTCCCCAGCAGGGCTAACCTTTCTTGAACTCTATTGAAGTGCTATCGGTTTTGTATATTATTTTGTCGGCGTGTTTATTTTCACTAGTGGCGATCTTTGATGCCCAGTGTATGTAATCTGCTGTCTGCTTGTGCTTTATTATCATAGTGGCGAACTTTGATGCCCAGTGGATGTAATGTGCTGTAATTTCTTTATTGTATAGTCTAGGTTTTTTCTTATTCACAATGCTGCAGTTATTTTACTGTATATATATCCTGTCTTCGCAGTAAACCGGCCAAACCGTAATATTACGGTACATAATCGGGCCGTCATGCAATCACGATGTAGGTTGGGCCTGAAATGTGCAGAACGGCTAACGGGCCGGCAGCAGCCCGAAATGAACCCCGACCCATGATTGTGCGAATCAAATCACAGTCTTTTAATAGGCCAAAATTGTCTCGGTCCTTGTTTGGCCCAATCAGATATCGGCTGCGAGCAGGCCCGATGCAAATCGGGCCGTAGTTAGGCCCAACTATATGATGGGCTTTTAACAGGCCAAAATTAATATATGGCCAAAAAGTTAAACGGGCCCTTAACATGCCAAAACTAATATCAGGCCAAATTAATAAGTGGGCCTTTAGCAAGTGGGCCCAAAAGCATAGTGTCCAGTTGATGGGCCGAATCTGATATGGGCCATAATTGAGCCCAAAGCCTCTTAAAGGGTTGTACTTGATCTGGGCCATAATTTGGCCCAAAACATGGTAGGCTTTTAACGGGCCGGATCTCATATGGGCCACTATTAGGCCCGGAACGTGGCAGGCCATTAATAGACTGGATCAAATATGGGCCGGCATTTGGCCCAAAACATGGCAGCCAGTTAATGGACCGGCCTACTAGGGTCCTCAAAATCTTGTTGGCCTATAGCTGGGCCGACCCATTAATGTCGGTGAAATCTCATGGGCCTTTAGCCGGGCCGGCCCATTATGATCCGCAAGAATCTTATGGGCCTTTACCTGGGTCGGTACATTATGGCACACAAAAATCTTGTGGGCCTTTACCTGGGCCGGCCCATTATGGCCCGCAAAATCTTGTGGGCCTTTAGCTGGGCCAGCCCATTATGGTCCGCAAAATCTCGTGGGCCTTTAGCTGGTCCGGCCCATTATGGTCTGCGAAATCTTGTGGGCCTTTAGTTGGGCCGGCCCATTTAAACTTGATGGGTCGGTTGATACGTCTCCAACGTATCTATAATTTTTTATTGTTCCATGCTATTATATTACCCCTTTTTGATGTTTATGGGCTTTATTTTACACATTTATATCATTTTTGGGACTAACCTACTAACCGAAGGCCCAGCCCATATTGCTGTTTTTTTGCCTATTTCAGTATTTCGAAAAAAGGGAATATCAAACGGAGTCCAAACGGAATGAAACCTTCGGGAGCGTGATTTTTGGAACGAACGTGATGTAGAGGACTTGGAGTGCAAGTCAAGAAGCAACCGAGGCTCCCATGAGATAGGAGGGCGCCCCCTGTAGGGCGCGCCCCCTGTCTCGTGGGCCCCTCGGGCGGCCACCGACGTACTTCTTCCTCCTATATATACCTACGTACCCCGAAAACATCCAGCGGACAAACGAAACACAATTTCCACCACCGTAACCTTCTGTATCTGCGAGATCTCATCTTGGAGCCTTCGCCGGCACTCTGTCGGAGGGGGAATCAACCATGGAGGACTTCTACATCAACATCCTTGCCCCTCCGATGAGTTGTAAGTAGTTTACCACATACCTACGGGTCCATAGTTATTAGCTAGATGGCTTCTTCTCTCTTTTTGGATCTCAATACAATGTTCTCCCCCTCTCTTGCGGAGATCTATTTTATGTAAATTGTTTTTGCAGTGTGTTTGTCCAGATCCGATGAATTGTGGGTTTATGACAAGTTTATCTATGAATAATATTTGAATCTTCTCTGAATTCTTTTATGTATGATTGAGTTATCTTTGCAAGTCTCTTCGAATTATCAGTTTGGTTTGGCCTACTAGATTGATATTTCTTGCCCTGGGAGAAGTGCTTAGCTTTGGGTTCAATCTTGCGGTGTCCTTACCCAGTGACAGAAAGGGTTGCAAGACACGTATTGTATTGTTGCCATCGAGGATAACAAGATGGGGTTTATATCATATTGCTTGAGTTTATCCCTCTACATCATGTCATCTTGCTTAATGAGTTACTCTGTTCTTATGAACTTAATACTCTAGATGCAGGCATGAGTCGGTCGATGTGTGGAGTAATAGTAGTAGATGCAGGCAGGAGTCGGTCTACTTGTTGCGGATGTGATGCCTATATACATGATCATGCCTAGATAATCTCATAATTATTCGCTTTTCTATCTATTGCTTGACAGTAATTTGTTCACCCACCGTAATACTTATGCTATCTTGAGAGAAGCCACTAGTGAAACTTATGGCCCCCAGGGTCTATCTCTTATCATATTTGCTTTCAATCTACTTTTATTTGCATCTTTACTTTTTGCATCTATATTATAAAATACCAAAAATATATTTATCTTATCTTACTATCTTTATAAGATGTCACTTTCGCAAGTGGTCGTGAAGGGATTGACAACCCCTTTATTGTGTTGGTTGCAAGTTCTTTGTTTGTTTGTGTAGGTGCGTGGGACTTTTGAGGAGCTTCCTACTGGATTGATACCTTGTTTCTCAAAAACTGAGGGAAATACTTACGCTACTATTGCTGCATCACCCTCTCCTCTTCGAGGAAAACCAACGCAAGCTCAAGACGTAGCAAGAAGGATTTCTGGCGCTGTTGTCGGGGAGGTCTTCGCTCAAGTTAAGACATACCAAGTACCCATCTCCCTCGCATTTAAATTATTTGCCATTTGCCTCTCGTTTTCCTCTCCCCCACTTCACCTTTGTCGTTTTATTCACCCTCTCTTTCCCAATCTCCTCCGCTATTTTTCGCTTGCCTTTTTCTGTTTGCTTGTGTGTTGGATTACTTGTTGCCATGGCGCAAGATAATACCAAATTGTGTGATTTCTCGAATACCAATAATAATGATTTCCTTAGTACTCCGATTGCTCCTCTTAATGATGTTGAGTCTTGTGAATTTAATACTGCTTTGTTGAATCTTGTTATGAAAGATCAATTCGCCGGCCTTCCTAGTGAAGATGCCGCTACTCATCTAAACAACTTTGTTGATTTGTGTGATATGCAAAAGAAGAAAGATACGAATAACTATATTGTCAAATTGAAGTTATTTCCGTTTTCACTAAGAGATCATGCTAAAGTTTGGTTTTCCTCTTTGCCTAAAAATAGTATTGATTCTTGGAACAAGTGCAAATATGCTTTTATCTCTAAGTATTTTCCTCCCGCTAAGATTATCACTCTTAGGAATGATATTATGAATTTTAAACAACTTGATCATGAGCATATTGCCCAATCTTGGGAAAGAATGAAATTGATGCTTCGCAATTGCCCTACTCATGGTTTGAATTTATGGATGATCATACAAAAAATTTATGCTGGTTTGAACTTTGCTTCTAGAAATCTCTTAGATTCGGCCGCGGGAGGCACGTTTATGGAAATCACGTTAGGGGATGCTACAAAACTTCTTGATAATACTATGGCTAATTATTCTCAATGGCACACCGAAAGATCTTCTAGTAAAAAAGTGCATGCTATAGAAGAAATCAATGTTTTGAGTGGAAAGATGGATGAACTTATGAAGATGTTTGCTACTAAAAATACTCCTCTTGATCCCAATGATATGCCTTTGTCTTCTTTGATTGAGAATAATAATGAATCTATGGATGTGAATTTTGTTGGTAGGAATAGTTTTGGAAACAATGCTTATAGAGGAAACTTTAATGCTAGACCGTTCCCTAGTAACTCCTCTAATAATTATGGAAATTCCTACAATAATTCTTATGGTAATTTCAATAAGATGCCCTCTGATTTTGAGAATAGTGTGAAATAATTTATGATTTCTCAAAAGAATTTTAATGATTTGCTTGAAGAAAAATTGCTCAAAGTTGATGATTTGCCTAGGAACGTTGATAGACTTTCACTTGATGTTGATTCTCTTAAACATAGATCTTCTCCTCCTAAGCATGATATAAATGAGTCTCTCAAAGCCATGCGAATTTCCATTGACGAGTGCAAGGAAAGAACCGCTAGATTGCGTGCTAAAAAAGATAGCTTTATAAAAGCGTGTTCTTCTAGTTTCCATGAAAATAATGATGATGATCTTAAAGTTATTAATGTCTCTCCTATTAGATCTATGTTTTGCAATATGAATTTTGATGATTATGGGACTGATGATGAATCAACTTTGCCTAGAAGGCGTCCCAAGAATTTGGAGTTTTTAGATCCGGATGCTAAATTTGGTAAAAGTGGGATTGGAGAAGCCACAACTTCAAATAACATTGAACCTACTATCTCGGATTTCAAGGAATTTGATTATGATAATTGTTCTTTAAAAGGTTGTATTTCCTTGTTGCAATCCGTTGTTAATACTCCTCATGCTTATAGTCAAAATAAAGCTTTTACCAAACATATCGTTGATGCCTTGATGCAATCTTATGATGAAAAACTTAATTTGGAAGTTTCTATACCTAGAAAACTTAATGATGAGTGGGAACCTACTATAAAGATTAGAATTAATGATTATGAGTGTTTTGTTTTGTGTGATTTGTGTGCTAGTGTTTCCACGATTCCGAAAACTTTATGTGATATTCTAGGTTTCCATGATCTTGATGATTGCTCTTTAAATTTGCACCTTGCGGATTCCACCATTAAAAAGCCTATGGGAAGGATCAATGATGTTCTCATTGTTGCAAATAGAAATTTGGGGCCCATGGATTTTATCGTTCTTGATATAGATTGCAATCTTTCTTGCCCTATTATTCTTGGTAGACCTTTCCTTAGAACGATTGGCGCGATTATTGACATGAAGGAAGGGAATATTAGATTCCCATTTCCATTAAAGAAAGGCATGGAGCACTTTCCAAGAAAGAAAGTAAAATTACCTTATGAATCTATCATGAGGGCTACTTATGAATTTAGTGCCAAAGATGGCACTCGTTGGATCTATCTTCGCTTGTATGCCTAGCTAGGGGCGTTAAACGATAGCTCTAGTTGGGAGGCAACCCAATTTTCTTTATGTTTTTTGTTTTTGATGCTGTTTAGTAATAAATCTTGCATCTACCTTCTGTTTAGATGTGTTTTTATCTTTTAATTAGTGTTTGTGCCAAGTAGAACCTATAGGATAACCTATGATGATAGTTGATTTGATTCTGCCGAAAAACAGAAACTTTGCACGCACGAATATAATTTTGTTAAATCACAGGAACGAGCTTTTGCGTTGATTCTTTTTGCTGCTGATCAATAAACAAATTTTCCAGGAATTCATATTTTGGTAGGATTTTTAGAGTTCCAGAAGTTTGCGTTAGTTACAGATTGCTACAGACTGTTCTGTTTTGGACAGATTCTGTTTTTCATGTGTTGTTTGCTTATTTTGATGCATCTATGGCTAGTAAAATAATTTATAAACCATAGAGAAGTTGGAACAGTAGGTTTAACACCAAAATAAATAAATAATGAGTTCATTACAGTACCTTATGTGGTGGTTTTGTTTTCTTTCACTAACGAAGCTTATAAGATTTCCTGTTGAGTTTTGTGTTGTGAAGTTTTCAAGTTTTGGGTAAAGCTTTTATGGACTATGGAATAAAGGGTGGCAAGAGCCTAAGCTTGGGGATGCCCATGGCACCCCAAGATATTCAAGGATAGCCAAAAGCCTAAGCTTGGGGATGCCCCGGGAAGGCATCCCCTCTTTCGTCTTCGTTCATTGGTAACTTTACTTGGAGCTATATTTTTATTCGCCACATGATTTGTGTTTTACTTGGAGCGTCATGTATTATATTAGTCTTTGCTTTTTAGTTTACCACAATCATCTTTTCTGTACACACCTTTTGGGAGAAGCCTATTTGATTAGAATTTGCTAGAATACTCTATGTGCTTCACTTATATCTTTTGAGCTTGATAGTTTTTGATCTAGTGCTTCACTTATATCTTTTAGAGCACGGTGGTGTCTTAATTTTGAAGAAATTTCTAGTCTCTCATGCTTCACTTATATTATTTTGAGAGTCTTTTAGAACAACATGGTATTTTCAATGGTTATAAAATTGGTCCTAGAATGGTAGGCATCCAAGTTGGGTATAATGAAAACTATCATAGGAAGTGAATTGGATGCTATGATCAATTTGATACTTGATAATATTTTTGAGATATGGAGGTAGTGATATTAAAGTCATGCTAGTTGGGTGATTATGGATTTAAAGAATGCTTCTGTTGAATTTAGCAAGTCCCGTAGCATGCACATATGGTTAAAGTTGTGTAACAAATTTGAAACACGAAGTGTACCTGACTTGTGCATCCTTATGAGTGGCGGTCGGCGACGAGCGACGGTCTTTTCCTACCAATCTATCCCCCTAGGAGCATGCGCATAGTACTTGATTTTTGATGACTTATAAATTTTTGCAATAAGTATATGAGTTCTTTTGACTAATGTTGAGTCCATGGATTATATGCACTTTTACCTTTCCGCCATTGCTAGCCTCTTCGGTACTGTACATTGCCCTTTCTCACCTTGAGAGTTGGTGCAAATTTCGCCGGTGCATCCAAACCCCGTGATACGATACACTCTATCACACATAAACCTCCTTATATCTTCCTCAAAACAGCCACCATACCTACCTATTATGGCATTTCCATAGCCATTCCGAGATATATTGCCATGCAACTTTCCACCGTTCCGTTCATCATCATCATGACATACTTTACTTTTGTCATATGGCCATTGCATGATCATGTAGTTGACATCGTATTTGTGGCAAATCCACCATGCATTATTTTTCATACATGTCACTCTTGATTCATTGCACCATCCCGGTACACCGCCGAAGGCACTCATATAGAGTCATCTCTTGTTCTAGTTTTGAGTTGTAATTCATATGTTGTAATCAATAAAAGTGTGATGATCATCATTATTAGAACATTGCCCAAAGAAAAAAAAGAAGAAAGGCCAAAAGAAAAAAAGAAAGGCCCAAAAAAAAGGAAAAAGAAAAAGAAAGAGAAAAAGAAAATAAATAAAAAGGGCAATGTTACTATCTCTTTTTCCACACTTGTGCTTCAAAGTAGCACCTTGTTCTTCATGTGCTTCAAAGTAGCACCATGTTTTTCATATAGTGAGTCTCATAAGTTGTCTTTTTCATACTAGTGGGAATTTTTCATTATAGAACTTGGCTTGTATATTCCTATGATGGGCTTCCTCAAATGCCCTAGGTCTTCGTGAGCAAGCAAGTTGGATGCACACCCACTAGTTTTCTTTCGTTGAGCATTCATTTATAGCTCTAGTGCATCCGTTGCATGGCAATCCCTACTCCTCATGTTGACATCAATTGATGGGCATCTCCATAGCTCGTTGATTATCCTCGTCAATGTGAGACTTTCTCCTTTTTTTGTCTTCTCCACACAATCCCCATCATCATATTCTATTCCACCCATAATGTTATATCCATGGCTCACGCTCATGTATTGCGTGAAGGTTGAAAAAGTTTGAGATTATTTAAGTATGAAACAATTGCTTGGCTTGTCATCGGGGGTATAGAAGTTGGGAACATCTTTGTGTGACGAAAATGAAGCATAGCCTAACTATATGATTTTGTAGGGATGAACTTTCTTTTGCCATGTTATTTTGGGAAGACATGATTACCTTGATTAGTATGCTTGAAGTGTTACTATTTCTTTTATCAATATGAACTTTTATTTTGAATCATTTTGATCTGAACATTCATGCCACAATAAAGAAAATTACATTATGAATTATGATAGGTAGCATTCCAAATCAAAATTTTATTTTTATCATTTATCTACTCGAGGATGAGTAGGAATTAAGCTTGGGGATGCTTGATACGTCTCCAACGTATCTATAATTTTTGATTGTTCCATGCTATTATATTACCCCTTTTTGATGTCTATGGGCTTTATTTTACACATTTGTATCATTTTTGGGACTAACCTACTAACCGAAGGCCCAACCCATATTACTGTTTTTTTGCCTATTTCAGTATTTCGAAGAAAAGGAATATCAAACGGAGTCCAAACGGAATGAAACCTTCGGGAGCGTGATTTTTGGAACGAACGTGATGCAAAGGACTTGGAGTGCAAGTCAAGAAGCAGCCGAGGCTCCCACGAGATAGGAGGGCGCCCCCCCTGTAGAGTGCGCCCCTTGTCTCGTGGGCCCCTCGGGCGGCCACCGACGTACTTCTTCCTCCTATATATACCTACGTATCCCGAAAACATCCAGGGGGCAGACGAAACACAATTTTCACCACCGTAATCTTCTATGTCCGCGAGATCTCATCTTGGAGCCTTCACCGGCACTCTGCCGGAGGTGAATCGACAATGGAGGGCTTTAACATCAACATCCTTGCCCCTCCGATGAGTTGTGAGTAGTTTGCCACAGACCTACGGGTCCATAGTTATTAGCTAGATGGCTTCTTCTCTCTTTTTGGATCTTAATACAATGTTCTCCCCCTCTCTCGTGGAGATCTATTCGATGTAAACTCTTTTTGCGGTGTGTTTGTCGAGATCCGATGAATTGTGGGTTTATGATCAAGTTTATCTACGAATAATATTTGAATCTTCTCTGAATTCTTTTATGTATGATTTAGTTATCTTTGCAAGTCTCTTCGAATTATCAGTTTGGTTTGGCCTACTAGAGTGATCTTTCTTGCCATGGGAGAAGTGCTTAGCTTTGGGTTCAATCTTGCCGTGTCCTTACCCAGTGAAAGAAAGGGTTGTAAGGCATGTATTGTATTGTTGCCATCGAGGATAACAAGATGGGGTTTATATCATATTGCTTGAGTTTATCCCTCTACATCATGTCATCTTGCTTAATGAGTTACTCTGTTCTTATGAACTTAATACTCTAGATGCAGGCAGGAGTTGGTCGATGTGTGGAGTAATAGTAGTAGATGCAGGCAGGAGTCGGTCTACTTGTTCTTTAAATAATATCTTGAGAGAAGCCACTAGTGAAACCTATGGCCCCCTGGGTCTATCTCTTATCATATTTGCTTTCAATCTAATTTTATTTGCATATTTACTTTTTGCATCTATATTATAAAATACCAAACATATATTTATCTTATCTTACTATCTTTATTAGATCTCACTTTCACAAGTGGTCGTGAAGGGATTGACAACCCCTTTATTGCGTTGGTTGCGAGTTCTTTGTTTGTTTGTGTAGGTGTGTGGGAATTTTGAGGAGCCTCCTACTGGATTGATACCTTGGTTCTCAAAAACTGAGAGAAATACTTACGCTACTATTGCTGCATCACACTCTCCTCTTCGAGGAAAACCAACGCAAGCTCAAGACGTAGCACTGGTCCTTGTGTAAACATATCATAGGCGCATCTCGCCCATTGGATGAGTGATACCTGTGCCAGCGCAGACCTGACACGTGTCTCCTCCAGCCAATGATGATTTTACACGTGGAAAACCCCCATTGGTCGGGGCTGTTAACAGGT
Organism: Triticum dicoccoides; assembly: GCF_002162155.2. Taxonomy (NCBI): domain Eukaryota; kingdom Viridiplantae; phylum Streptophyta; class Magnoliopsida; order Poales; family Poaceae; genus Triticum; species Triticum dicoccoides. Next base: position 210,044,454 of record NC_041383.1, read on the forward strand.
TATCGGATCCAAAACCCGACCCGATAGCTTAACGGTGTTCCGTTACGGTGGATGCCACGTGTCGGTCACCCTTGACAAAATCACTTCTGTGACGCGCGATTTATTGTCATGGAAGTGGACACTTCCGTGATGATAATTTTGGTAATGTCATGGAACACTTCTTGATTCTGTCATAAATTTGTCATGGATGTACATGCATGACAAATAACGCGATCTACCGTGACAAACACGTATCATCACGGAAGTGTATTTTTTTGTAGTGCTTATATGTAAATTATATCAGGCCATCCTTTTTTTCATTACATATTACATTTGTCAACAATGTTAGTACATTCAACTGCTCTTCATGTGCATCAGCCATTTGACACGGTGATGGCAAATTCTGGAGTGAAAACAAGGTCTTTAGAGCAGACTATGCTATCTGACGAAGCGCATATCTCTCTGGTTACGGATAGCTCCTCAGAGGACGATTCAGAGTCAGATGACCAGTCCTATGCCCCCCCCCGAGGTGTATGCTCTAACTTGGCAGGGTTATGTTGCTCATATCATGCGTATAGTGTCTCGCATTGCTATGTCATTTGATTAGTTTAGACCTGCTTTGTGTGAATGCCACATGTTCAGTGTCTAATTACCATATATGTGAATTATGCATTGCCATCTTGTTGCAAGACATTATATATGTGAATTATACAATGCTATCTTGTTGCAAAGGCATTATATATGTGAATTATGCAATGCCATGCTATTTAGCCAATCATCATGTATGTGTTATATCATGCTATCATTTTTTTGTATTACGTGTTCCATTTGTCAATAAAGTTTGTATATTCAACTACTCTTCCTGTGCATCAGCCATTTGAAGTGGTGATGGAAGTATCTAGAGTGAAAACAAGGTATTCAGAGCAGACAATGCTACCTGCTGAAGCAGACATCTTGCTGGTTACAGAGAGCTCCTCAGAGGAGGATTAAGAGACTGATGACCAGTCCAATTTCCCCCCTGAGGTCTATGCTCAAACTTGGCAGGGTTATATTACCCATGTCATGCATGTTGTCTTGCATTGCTTAGTTTATACATCATATATGGATTGCCATCTGCTTACTTGCTTACTATATAAATCATATATTTGAATTATATCATGCCATCATGTTTACATAGTACATACACATCATCTATCTGAATTATGGCATGGCAACCCATTTAATAAAGACATCATATAGTTATATCATCTCATCATGTTTAGTGTTTACAGTCATCATATTTTGAATTATGGCATTCTATCCGTGAATGAATGTGAATTATGGCATGCCAACCTATTTAATAAACACATTATATAGTTTTGTCATGTCATCCTGTTTACATAGTCTCATATTTTGAACTATGTCTTTCCATCTTTTTTAGTTAGCCATCATAATGTGAAATTGTGTCATGCTATCCTGTTTAGTTAGCCATCATATATGTGAAATTGTGTCATGCTATCCTGTTTGGTTAGACAACATAAATATGAATTATTTCATGCCCTCTTTTATTCCCCACTATCCTTTGCACCTGTCTATCATACAATGTCTATACTTTCAATTACTTTTCTTGTTTGTCAGCCATTTGAATTGGAGAGCGTGATGGCAGTATCTAAGGGAGTAACAACACGGTCTTCAGAAAAGATAGTGCTACCAGTTGATGCAGATAGAATCACGGTTGTACTTGCCCAAGGACCAGATCCACCACACATAACCCAGACTCTCGCAGATTGTACCCCTACCTAGTTGGACAGAGAACCAGCTACACCCCTTCTAACCCCAACCTCGGCAGATAGTAACCCAGTTCCAGTTGACTCAGCACCGTCTCCACCATAGAGCACCCAAACATGAGCAGTTAGTAAGGGAACTGAAGTGCCCAAAGCACGAGGACCACCACTCCAGAATCCCAACTCAAAGCTTAAAGGTTAGTTTCATACTCCTTTGCTCTTGCATTACTGTATTTACTCATACCAACTATTTTCAAATTTGAAGGATGGAATTGAAACTTCAATGCCGCAACAGGTATGTTTTAAACCTATTTCTTTAACTGGTTTGCTGTTGTAACCTGCTCTATGTTGATTTCAGTTTCAATTGAATAAACAGTTATGTTCTCATGTCATGCACATTACAAGTGTTGCTATTGCTCTATAGTCTCCCACACTTATATTCTGTCTATTCTGCTTTGTCTTGAACAAATATTATTTGAATTGTGTCTCTATCTTGATTTGGCAACAAAAACTAGAATGATATAGACCATAAAGTGACCATGGTACATAGATATATGTTTGTTTCATGCTGTTATCCTGTCCACTTTACTACTGAACTCATTTACCAAAATGAGTTTCATATACAACATGGTAAACATGTGATGTGTCTGCTTGTTTCTCTTTTAGAATGCGGACAAAATGTTGGAGAACAGTATCGCGTTATCCAATGGTAAAGGAAGTAATGCAGATAAGGTTCAAGATAGTGAGAGATCCCTGTTGGTCTCCAAGAAAGCTGATAAAAACTATCTTGACGACAGTGAGAGAACCCAAAAGTCCTATCTTGATGTAGTGTTCCAGTTACTGGCCACTACTGCTGGCACAAGCTCTTCGAACTCGCTGCCTGAATCAGTTCATCTTCTTGAGTCTCAACTTCAAGTTGAAAGACATCGATCAGATGTGCTGCGACAGGAAGCTGAAGGACTGAGGAAGTCCCTGTAGAATTCAGATGCATATTTCCTGGTGCAACAGCAAGCGCTGGATGATTTAAGCGCCAAACAAGAGAAAGTTAATAAGCTTGCTAAGCATCTTGCCAGCATTATGGGTACCCAGGATATTGTTTCTTGAGATCTTCTGAAGTGGTTTCAGTTCTGGATTGGTTTTGCTGCAGCGTTTATTTGCGCTGGTCGCCAACTTTGACAACCAGTGTATATGATATGTTGCTTTGTTCCCTATATGCCCAGTGGATGTAATATGTGTAATAGCCGTGATAGCCTAGCGTTAGTTGCTTGCTTATTTATTTCCTTGTTGTCTTGTTTATTTGTTTGCTTCTAGTCATTGCAGTTCTTTTTCCGCGGTTTTCTAGTGGCTGCAATAACCTATTTTTTAAAACTAGGCCACAATAACCATGGGCTAATATTTACTGTAGTGACCCTGGGCCTCCTACGGGTCGTAGAAACAGTGGGCCTTCTACGGGCCCTAGAAACAGTGGGCCTTCTACGGGCCGTAGAAACAATGGGCCTTCTACGTGCCGTAGAAACAATGGGCCTTCTACGTGCCGTATCATCAATGGGCCTTATACGGGCCGTATGATCGATTGGCCAAACATGGGCCAATAACAGGCCGCATTATGGCCGTAAACGGGCTAGAGTTGGAATCGTCCGTTCATGGGCTGACCATAACGGGCCATCGTTAATAGGCCATATTTGATGATGCTATGAAAACTGCCCAACGTATTAACGGACCACAAACGGGCCGACTGTAACCACGGGCTGAATTTGGCCCACAAGCAGAAAATGACAGTAACGGGTCCTAAGTAAACGAATGTTGGAAATGAGCCCAAGAATAAATGGGCTCTGAGAAGGCCGAAAGATAACATGGGCTCAAAAGGGACCAACGGAATAATGGGCCCTTAATAGGTATAAGGTGATACACTATTCATTACGGGCCAGTTTCACCACGGGCCGTTAATGGGTGTAAAGTGATACACTGTTCATTACGGGCCAGTTTCACCACGGGTCGTTAATAGGACAAGACTTACAAAGGGCCTCATATGGGCCGAAAGACGTCATGGGCCATACATGGTCCAGAAGTGAAAACGGGCTGAAATCATATTGGATGGCCTAGATGACGCTACCGGGCCTAATTCGGATAGGGCGTAACGGGCCTTGGGTTAGCGGGCTGTAAATGGGCTATATGCGAATAGGCCGTTAACAGGCTTTCCATGGCCCGGCCCGCCACCTTGTGAGCAAGTCAAACGGGCCGGCCTTTTCACAGGAATGGGACTTTGTTGGGTTGTGCCATGTGTCGATGTATCATAGGCGCCTTCTGTCCAATGAGTGGATGACATCTGTCCCAACGATGAGCCGACACGTGTTTCCTCCAGCCAATGATGATTTTACACATGGAAAATCCCCATTGGTCGGGGCTGTTAACGGGTTATCGGATCCAAAACCCAACCCGATAGCTTAACGGCGCTCCGTTACGGTGGATGCCATGTGTCGGTCACCCTTGATGAAAGCACTTCTGGGACGCGCGATTTATTGTCATGGAAGTGGACACTTCCGTGATGATAATTTTGGTAATATCATGGAACACTTCTACGACAGCACATGTATGACTATCTTGATTCTGTCATAAAATCGTCATGGATGTACATGCATGACCAAAAACGCGACCTACTGTGACAAACACGTATCATCACGGAAGTGTATTTTTTTGTAGTGAGCATAAGGAAATGACAAGCGGTTTTCAGTAAGGTATTCTCTGCAAGCATTGAAATTATCGGTAACAAATAGTTTTGTGATAAGGTAATTTGTAACGGGTAACAAGCAATAAAAGTAAATAAGGTGCAGCAAGGTGGCCCAATCCTTTTTGTAGCAAAGGACAAGCCTAGACAAATTCTTATATAGAGAAAAGCGTTCCCGAGGACACATGGGAATTATCGTCAAGCTAGTTTTCATCACGCTCATATTATTCACGTTCGTTACTTTGATAATTTGATATGTGGGTGGACCGGTTCTTGGGTACTGCCCTTTCTTGGACAAGCATCCCACCTATGGTTAACCCCTATTGCAAGCATCCACAACTACTGTCGGATATCGGGTTCCGGCAAAACCCTTAAGGTTTGAACTCTGGGGTGCGCACGAAGATTTCTCCCTACTGAAACACACCCTCAACCTCGCCGTGATCCCTCAGCTAGCACGATGAACAACACAAGAGACATAAGATTTATACAGGTTCGGGCCACCGTCGTGGTGTAATACCCTACTTCTATGTGTGGTGGTGGATTCCCTCTTGGGCTAGTGAGGAACAGTACAAGGTAAGAACAGCCTCGCGAGGAGAGGTGTTCTTGATATGGTGTGGTATGCGGATGAACTTGACTTGTCCTTCTACTGTGGTGGCTAGCCCTATTTATATAGGCCCTGGTCCTCTTCCCAAATATTGAGCGGGAAGGGATCCAACAACGGCCATTTTGAAAGGGGACAGCTAGTACAGGCTATCCTGACTAAAGGTGGTCTTCACCTGCCAAAGGCGCTGGTGGTGACGTCGCCTTGGGCTCCATGGTGACCTCCATCCTACCGTCCTGCTGGCCTTGGTCTTGTTGCACCGATATGGAAACCTTTGCCTGATGCCTCGATACTCTGCGCCTGCGCTTGCCCCCTTAGCACCAAAGGGGAAACGAGGACACTGTGCTGGCTGCCCGCCTGGCGCCCGCCTGGCCTTGGTCGTCATGGCTTGCGTCATGGGCACCTCGCGAGGTACCCCTTCCCTTGATCTCTCCCCCTCCTCGCGAGCCTGCCTGGCGAGGCCGCCCTTGAGGAGGCCTTGCATCGTCCGCCCCGCAAGGCTTGGCCCCTCGCGAGGGTCTTGAATGTTTGGTTGATGGAGATGGGCCGAACTGGGCCATTAGTTGAGCCACGCCGCGGGCCGCAGGCAGGCAAGTCTGGGGACCCCCGTTCCCAGAACGTCGACAGTAGCCCCCGGTCCCAAGGCGTGCTTGGACTTGGTTTAGCAACGAAGCCAAAGGGCAAGGGCGGAGCACCATGGGCCCCAACAGCCTGCGGCCTTGGTTGACGCATGGCGACTGATTGGACGTGGGCGTCTCCGCTTCCCCACGCTGCCCCAATATCCACCTGGCTAGGCGGCCACGGCGCCCTACACGGTTATTTCCTCCTCGTAGGCATCGTGCTTCCTATTCCCCCTTCTTCCTCGAGCTCCTGCTTCCGCTCCCAATCTGGCTTAACCTCTGCCCCCTCCATTGCCATGGCGCCGACTAGTGCGAAAAAGGGGAAGAAGCCTCTGTCCTCAGTCAGTCCGCCCCCGACAATTGAGCTCGCCGTCGGCCAGTCGCTGGTGCTCAACCTGGAGGCCATGGGCAAGGTCTACCCTGCGCTCGCTTCCAACTTCAACGAGTGTGGAAAGACGGTGGCTTGGCCTGCGTCCTGCGCCTCCATTGACAGGATAGCCACTGAGGTTCGGTTCTTCGTCGACGCCTTGTGGGTTGGCCTAGTTCCCCCTTTCTTCGCCTTCTTCAACGCAGTGCTTTCCCATTATCAGATCCACATGATGCATCTTGATCCCCAATTCGTTGCCCTTCTCGCCATCTTCGCCTTCGTTTGCGAAGCCATGGTGGGCATTGCTCCTTCCGTCGCCCTCTTGCGCCACTTCTTCTTGCTGCACCTGACCGATCCCTTCCAGTGCTCGGGGTGCATGAGCTTCCAGGCCGTGGCAGAGACGGCCGCCTCGAGGATTGATTTTGGCCTCTCGCCGTCCACGAGCGGGTTCCGGACGCGGTGGCTATATGTGGATGTCGGAGTGCTCAGCCCCCTGCTCTCGCCTCCGTCGTTGCCTGCTATCCTGAACCCCAGTTGGGGCCACGAGAGGCTCGTGAGCCCTCGCCTTTCCTTTGTTTGGCTCCGGTTGAGGAGGTTGAGAGACCTCGGCGTGACTGCACCCAGGGTGGTGAAGGAGTTCCTCCAGTGTCGCATTGCTCCTCTCCAGTGCCATTCCCGGCCGATGTGGGCCCTGACTGGTGATCGGGATCACATGAGGCTTCAGGAGTCGGAACTTTCGCCCTAAGCGCTGAGGACGGTGCTTGAGGTCTTGACTGGCAACCCCTCGCCAGGCGATATGCCGCAAGAGGGGAGCCTCTTGTATCTCTGCTCAAACAGGGTCGAGTTCACGGGACAGATGCCTTCCTTTGACGAGTGGGGGCTGCGCCCGGTTGGCCTTGTGGGGCCTCGCAAGAATCCTGTCGCCGTGGGTCCCCTCCTCGCCGCCAGCACCAAGCTTGCCCCGAGAGTGGTCGCAGGGGGGAAAGCATCGCTCGAGGCTGGAGGCTCGGGTGCCGAGGTGCCAACACCGTCTGGGGCTCCCAAGGCGTCATCCTCAGGAACCCGTGAAGCTCGCCCTGGGACGGTCGTTGAGGGGGAGATGCAGCCTACGGCTCCTGGGGCCGGAGCTTCTGAGGCCTTGGTGGGCCAGCACAAGGCGGAGCCTGACTTCTCATCCCAGCCTGGCGCTCTTGAGGTCGACCGCCTGGATGCCTCTCCCATCATGCGTCGCGCTGGCCCCCATGTCCAGCACCTGGGCCGGTTCCGCGTGGACTTCGCCGCACTCCACAAGAGGAAAGAGTCTTCGAGCTGCAGTGGTCGCACCACCCGACCGTTGAAGCATAGAAAGTACATCGCCATAGACGAGTAAGTACCTCATCCTTGTGATTCCTCAACTGCTACTTCCTCTCCTGACTATGGCTCTCCACGATCCCTCCTACCAAACCTGCGGAGTCTCCCAAGAAGCAGCCTCCTCCGTCCTTGCCTTCAGCCCTGGCCTTGAGCATCCGGAGCCCGCGTGCTGCCCCTGACTTGGGGTCAACCGGAGAAGCAAGCCTGCCTGCAAGGTGTCTTGAGCCCGTGGCCTTGCCGCCTTTGCTTCGCAACCCTTCCTGGACAGCAGTCAGCCTGCCCAGGGTTCCAACTCTGGTCGTGGACGGCGAATGGTTGTCGTCAATCCTGGGCGGATCTTCAAGTGGCGAGCCCCCAGTAGTCCAGGCCCCTAGTGGGGCCTGGCCGGTGATCATGGGGAAGCCAGCCCCCTGCCGAGAAAGGGCGAACCGCTTAGGGTCCCACTGATGACGCCAGCGACGGGGGACGACATCAGCAGCGTGCTCGAGCTTTCGTACGAACGAAGCGCTGTCCACCACGAGTTCCTCCAGAAGGCGATGGACGCGATGGGTCATCTTGGTGGAGAGCTTGCGGATGTGGACGCGCGTCTTGAAGCTGAGGGCCTACGGCTGATTGAGGAGCGACTCAAGCTGAAGGTGGCCATCAACCTCGCATGCCACCAGCGCGAGTTGGACAACACGAAGGCCGAGGCATCCCTTGCGGCCTCGCGCGAGGCTTGCTCCCGAGCTCTGGAGGAGGCTCGGGAAGCAGATCATCGTTGCGAGATCGCAGAGAAACGCGTGTGGGAGCTCCAAGCCTAGAGCGCCGCCCTAAAGCAGCAAGTGGAGTTGCGCCAGGCCGCCCTTGCGTTGCTGAAGGGGACGCCTGTTGAGGAGGAGGAGCTCTGGAGGCGTGAGGAAGGGCTGACGCTAGAGGCCGCCAAGTGCAATCTTGATCTTGAGCGGTTGGAGACGAGGGAGCGCCAGGTTACCCAGGCAGAGGACGGTGTTGGTGCGCGCGAGGCTCGAGTCGAGGAAGAGGTCAACCACCACATGGCGGAGGCTCGCGCAGATCTTGTGAGCAGGTATGACCTGAAGCTGAAGCTGGTTGAAGTCGAGGCTACAGGCAGGACTGCTGCCCTTAGGTCCAAGATGGCTGAAGCGGAGCGGCACGCGGAAGCTGCCGCAGCCGCCTTGGTCTCGGCACAGGCAGAGCTGGCCTCCGCCCGCGCCGAGCTGCTTCTTCTTCAATAGCGGGTTGGTGATGCCGAGTCCATTCGCAGCAGAACAGAGAGGAAGTTCTTCAACGGCAGACGCTGGAGCACATGCACGGCCCCATGCTCCAGGAACTCAGGAAGAGGGCCAACGCGGCCCTGGGCAACATCTGTGATGAGGACGCCCCGCATCCTCATGTGACCAACTATGCGAGTCATCTCCGCTTATTCACTGATGTGGTGACGCGCCTGGAGAACCGCTCCGAGAGAGGTCGCCAACTTGTCGAGGAGAGGAGCTGCAGCCTGCTTGGGCACGCATTTTCCCGCGTCTTCAGCCATCTTCAGAACACCGATCCCAACTTTGACTTTGACGCCGTCATTGCCCCGGTGCCTGAGGCCATCCGGGGTGACATGGCGCGATGGGTGGAGGACAACGTGGATGCGCTCATTAGGGCCTTTGCTTCCGACAACAATGTGGTGGTAGTCACGGCGAATGGTGGCGACGTGGTCGATGGTGGTGAAGGTGGCGCTGGTGATGGTGATGCCAGCGACTGCGATAGCGGCACCAGCGATGCAACTGGAGGCGACCAGGAGGATGCGGTGAGTGATATGTCTAACTGATCCCGTGTTTCTCTGTTGTTTATCCTACACACAAAAGCTCGGGCGCGGCCCCAAAGGTTGTAAGAGAATTTTGGGAGGGGAAGCCCCTCATGTAAAAAGATTGCCATTTGTATGCTTTTAGGAATGATGCTGAACATGTGCCTCCATGATCCTACGGGCCCTGCGGCGAGCTTGTTGTTGTGGTTTACCTTTAGCCAGGACAAGTCCTGAATAGGCTCGCGGGGTCGTGAGCCCCGGAGCATCCCCTGAGGGACCTGCCGACCCGGTCGAGTGGGCCTCGCGAGTGCGAGTGCCAGCTGCTACGTCTTGATCTTGTGTTGGTTTTCCTCGAAGAGAAGAGGGTGATGCAGCAATAGTAGCGTAAGTATTTCCCTCAGTTTTTGAGAACCAAGGTATCAATCCAGTAGGAGGCTCCTCAAAAGTCCCACGCACCTACACAAACGAACAAAGAACTCGCAACCAACGCAATAAAGGGGTTGTCAATCCCTTCGCGGCCACTTGCGGAAGTGAGATCTAATAAAGATAGTAAGATAATTTAGATATATTTTTGGTATTTTATAATATAGATGCAAAAAGTAAATATGCAAACAAAAGTAGATTGGAAGCAAATATGATAAGAGATAGACCCGGGGGCCATAGGTTTCACTAGTGGCTTCTCTCAAGATAGCATAAGTATTACGGTGGGTGAACAAATTACTGTCAAGCAATTGATATAAAAGCGAATAGTTATGAGATTATCTAGGCATGATCATGTATATAGGCATCACGTCCACAACAAGTAGACCGACTCCTGCCTGCATCTACTACTATTACTCCACACATCGACCGACTCCTACCTGCATCTAGAGTATTAAGTTCATAAGAACAGAGTAACGCTTTAAGCAAGATGGCATGATGTAGAGGGATAAACTCAAGCAATATGATATAAACCCCATCTTGTTATCCTTGATGGCAACAATATAATACGTGCCTTGCAACCCTTTCTGTCACTGGGTAAGGACACCGCAAGATTGAACCCGAAGCTAAGCACTTCTCCCATGGCAAGAAAGATCAATCTAGTAGGCCAAACCAAACTGATAATTTGAAGAGACTTGCAAAGATAGCTCAATCATACATAAAAGAATTCAGAGAAGATTCAAATATTATTCATAGATAAACTTGATCATAAACCCACAATTCATCGGATCTTGACAAACACACCGCAAAAAGAGTTTACATCGAATGGATCTCCACAAGAGAGGGGGAGAACATTGTATTGAGATCCAAAAAGAGAGAAGAAGCCATCTAGCTAATAACTATGGACCCGTAGGTCTGTGGTAAACTACTCACAACTCATCGAAGGGGCAAGGATGTTGATGTAGAAGATCTCTGTGGTCGATTCCCCCTCCGGCAAAGTGCCGACGAAGGCTCCAAGATGAGATCTCACGGATACAGAAGGTTACGATGGTGGAAATTGTGTTTTGTCTGCCCCCTGGATGTTTTCGGGGTACGTAGGTATAAATAGGAGGAAGAAGTACGTCGGTGGCCGCCCGAGGGGCCCACGAGACAAGGGGGCATGCCCTATAGGGGGGGGTCTCCTATCTCTTGGGAGCCTCGGCTGCTTCTTGACTTGCACTCCAAGTCCTCTGGATCACGTTCATTCCAAAAATCACGCTCCTGAAGGTTTCATTCCGTTTGGACTCCGTTTGATATTCCTTTTCTTCGAAATACTGAAATAGGCAAAAAAAACAACAATATGGGCTGGGCCTCCGGTTAGTAGGTTAGTCCCAAACATGATATAAATGTGTAGAATAAATCCCATAAACATCCAAAAGGGGTAATATAATAGCATGGAACAATCAAAAATTATAGATACGTTGGAGACGTATCAAGCATCTCCAAGCTTAATTCCTGCTCGTCCTCGAGTAGGTAAATGATAAAAAGAGAATTTTTGATGTGGAATGCTACCTAGCATAATTCATAATGTAATTTTCTCTATTGTGGCATGAATGTTCAGATCCAAATGATTCAAAATAAAAGTTCATATTGTAAAAGAAATAGTAACACTTCAAGCATACTAATCAAAGTAATCATGTCTTCTCAAAATAGCATGGCAAAAGAAAGTTCATCCCTACAAAATCATATAGTTAGGCTATGCTTCATTTTCGTCACACAAAGATATTCCCAACTTCTATACCCCCGATGATAAGCCAAGCAATTGTTTCATACTTAAATAATCTCAAACTTTTTCAACCTTCACGCAATACATGAGCATTATCCATGGATATAGCACTATGGGTGGAATAGATTATGATGATGGGGGTTGTGTGGAGAAGACAAAAAAGGAGAAAGTCTCACATTCACGAGGATAATCAATGGGCTATGGAGATGCCCATCAATTGATGTCAACATGAGGAGTAGGGATTGCCATGCAACGGATGCAAGCTATAAATGAATGCTCAACAAGAGAAAACTAGTGCATGTGCATCCAACTTGCTTGCTCACGAAGACCTAGGGAATTTGAGGAAGCCCATCATACGAATATACAAGCCAAGTTCTATAATGAAAAATTCCCACTAGTATGAAAAAGACAACTTATGAGACTCACTATATGAAAAACATGGTGCTACTTTGAAGCACAAAAATATGAGACTCACTACATGAAGAACAAGGTGCTACTTTGAAGCACAAGTGTGGAAAAAGAGATAGTAACATTGCCCTTTTTATTTCTTTTCTTTTTCTTTTTTTCCCTTTTTCCCTTTTTTTGGGCCTTCCTTTTTTTCTTTTGTCCTTTCTTCTTTCTTCTTCTTTTTTTTCCTTTGGGTAATGTTCTAATAATGATGATCATCACACTTCTATTGATTACAAGATATGAATTACAACTCGAAACTAGAACAAGATATGACTATATGAATGCCTCCGGCGGTGTACCGAGATGGTCAATGAATCAAGAGTGACATGTATGAAAAATAATGCATGGTGGCTTTGCCACAAATACAATGTCAACTACGTGATCATGCAATGGCAATATGACAAAAGTAAAGTATGTCATGATGATGATAAATGGAACGGTGGAAAGTTGCATGGCGATATATCTCGGAATGGCTATGGAAATGCCATAATAGGTAGGTATGGTGGCTGTTTTGAGGAAGATATAAGGAGGTTTATGTGTGATAGAGTGTATCGTATCACGGGGTTTGGATGCACCGGCGAAGTTTGCACCAACTCTCAAAATGAGAAAGGGCAATGCACGGTATCGAAGAGGCTAGCAATGGCGGAAAGGTAAAAGTGCGTATAATCCATGGACTCAACATTAGTCAAAAGAACTCATATACTTATTGCAAAAATTTAGAAGTCATCAAAAATCAAGTACTACGCGCATGCTCCTAGGGGGATAGATTGGTAGGAAAAGACCATCGCTCGTCCCCGACCGCCACTCATAAGGATGCACAAGCCAGGTACACTTCATGTTTCAAATTTGTTACACAACTTTAACCATACATGCATGCCACGGGACTTGCTAACTTCAACACAAGAATTCTTTAAATTCATAATCACCCAACTAGCATGACTTTAGTATCACTACCTCCATATCTCAAAACAATTATCAAGTATCAAATTGATCATAGCATCCAATTCACTTCCTATGATAGTTTTTATTATACCCAACTTGGATGCCTACAATTCTAGGACCAATTTTATAACCATAGAAAATACCATGCTGTTCTAAAAGACTCTCAAAAATATATAAGTGAAGCATGAGAGACTAGCAATTTCTACAAAATTAAGTCACCACCGTGCTCTAAAAGATATAAGTTAAGCACTAGAGCAAAAACTATCAAGCTCAAAAAATATAAGTGAAGCACATAGAGTATTCTGGCAAATTCTATCAAGTAGGCTTCTCCAAAAAGGTGTGTACAGCAAGTATGATTGTGGTAAACTAAAAGGCAAAGACTAATATAATACACGACGTTCCAAGCAAAACACATATCATGTGGCGAATAAAAATATAGCTCCAAGTGAAGTTACCAATGAACAAAGACGAAAGAGGGGATGCCTTCCCGTGGCATCCCCAAGCTTTGGCTTTTGGCTATCCTTGAATACCTTGGGGTGCCTTGGGCATCCCCAAGCTTAGGCTCTTGCCACTCTTTATTCCATAGTCCATAAAAACTTTACCCAAAACTTGAAAACTTCACAACACAAAACTCAACAGGAAATCTTATAAGCTCCGTTAGTGAAAGAAAACAAAACCACCAAATAAGGTACTGTAATGAACTCATTATTTATTTATGTTGGTGTTAAACCTACTGTATTCCAACTTCTCTATGGTTTATAAACTATTTTACTAGCCATAGATGCATCAAAATAAGCAAACAACACACGAAAAACAGAATCTGTCAAAAACAGAACAGTCTGTAGCAATTTGTAACTAACACAAACTTCTGGAACTCTAAAAATCCTACCAACATAGTAAGTCCTGGAAAATTTGTTTATTGATCAGCAGAAAAAAGAATCAACGCAAAATCACGTTTCTGTGATTTAACAAAATTCTATTTGTGCATGCAAAGTTTCTGTTTTTCAGCAGAATCAAATCAACTATCATCATAGGTTATCCTATAGGTTCTACTTGGCACAAACACTAATTAAAAGATAAAAACACATCTAAACGGAAGGTAGATGCAAGATTCATTACTAAACAGGAGAAAAAACATAAAACATAAAGAAAATTGGGTTGCTTCCCAACTAGCGCTATCATTTAATGCCCCTAGCTAGGCATAAAAGCGAAGATAGATCTAACGAGTGCCATCTTTGGCACTAAATTCATAAGTAGTTCGCATGATAGATTCATAAGGTAATTTGACTTTCTTTGTTGGAAAGTGCTCCATGCCTTTCTTTAATGGAAATTGGAATCTAATATTCCCTTCCTTCATATCAATAATCGCACCAATCGTTCTAAGGAAAGGTCTACCAAGAATAATAGGGCAAGAAAGATTGCAATCTATATCAAGAACGATAAAATCCACGGGCACCAAATTTCTATTTGCAACAATGAGAACATCATTGATCCTTCCCATAGGCTTTTTAATGGTGGAATCCGCAAGGTGCAAATTTAAAGAGCAATCATCAAGATCATGGAAATCTAGAATATCACATAAAGTTTTTGGAATCGTGGAAACACTAGCACCCAAATCACACAAAGCAAAACACTCATGATCTTTAATTCTAATCTTTATAGTAGGTTCCCACTCATCATTAAGTTTTCTAGGTATAGAAACTTCCAAATTAAGTTTTTCATCATAAGATTGCATCAAGGCATCAACGATATGTTTGGTAAAAGCTTTGTTTTGACTATAAGCATGAGGAGAATTAACAACGGATTGCAACAAGGAAATACAACCTTTTAAAGAACAATTATCATAATCTAATTCCTTGAAATCCGAGATAGTAGGTTCAATGTTATTTGAAGTTGTGGCTTCTCCAATCCCACTTTTTTTACCAAATTTAGCATCAAGATCTAAAAACTCCGAATTCTTGGGACGCCTTCTAGGCAAAGTTGATTCATCATCAGTCCCATAATAATCAAAATTCATATTTCAAAACATAGATCTAATAGGAGACACATCAATAACTTTAAGATCCTCATCATTATTTTCATTGAAACTAGAAGAACATGCTTTTATAAAGCTATCTTTCTTAGCACGCAATCTAGCGGTTCTTTCCTTACACTCGTCAATGGAAATTCTCATTGCTTTGAGAGACTCATTGATATCATGCTTAGGAGGAGAAGATCTAAGTTTAAGAGAATCAACATCAAGCGAAAGTCTATCAACGTTCCTAGCTAAATCATCAACTTTGAGCAATTTTTCTTCAAGCAAAGCATTAAAATTCTTTTGAGAAATCATAAATTCTTTCACACTATTCTCAAAATCAGAGGGCATCTTATTAAAATTACCATAAGAATTATTGTAGGAATTTCCATAATTATTAGAGGAATTACTAGGGAACGGTCTAGCATTAAAGTTTCCTCTATAAGCATTGTTTCCAAAACTATTCCTACCAACAAAATTCACATCCAAAGATTCATTATTATTCTCAATCAAGGAAGAAAAAGGCATATCATTGTGATCCAGAGGAGTATTTTTAGTAGCAAACAATTTCATAAGTTCATCCATCTTTCCACTCAAAACATTGATTTCTTCTATAGCATGCACTTTTTTACTAGAAGATCTTTCGGTGTGCCATTGAGAATAATTAGCCATAATATTATCAAGAAGTTTTGTAGCATCTCCTAACGTTCTTTCCATAAACGTGCCTCCCGCGGCCGAATCTAAGAGATTTCTAGAAGCAAAGTTCAAACCGGCATAAAAATTGTGTATGATCATCCATAAATTCAAACCATGAGTAGGGCAATTGCGAAGCATCAATTTCATTCTTTCCCAAGATTGGGCAACATGCTCATGATCAAGTTGTTTAAAATTCATAATATCGTTCCTAAGAGTGATGATCTTAGCAGGAGGAAAATACTTAGAGATAAAAGCATCTTTGCACTTGTTCCAAGAATCAATACTATTTTTAGGCAAAGACGAAAACCAAACTTTAGCACGATCTCTAAGTGAAAACGGAAATAACTTCAATTTGACAATATTGTTATCTGTATCTTTCTTGTTTTGCATATCACACAAATCAACAAAGTTGTTTAGATGAGTAGCGGCATCTTGGCTAGGAAGGCCGGCGAATTGATCTTCCATAACAAGATTCAGCAAAGTGGTATTGATTTCACAAGACTCAACATCATTAAGAGGAGCAATCGGAGTAGTAAGGAAATCATTATTATTGGTATTCGAGAAATCACACAATTTGGTATTATCTTGTGCCATGGCAATAAGTAATCCAACATACAAGCAAACGAAAAAGGCAAGCAAAAAGAGAGGAGGAGATTGGGAAAGAGAGGGCGAATAAAACGGCAAGGGTGAAGTGGGAGAGAGGAAAACGAGAGGCAAATGGCAAATAATGTAAATGCGAGGGAGATGGGTTTGTGATGGGTACTTGGTATGTCTTGACTTGAGCGAAGACCTCCCCGGCAACGGCGCCAGAAATCCTTCTTGCTATGTCTTGAGCTTGCGTTGGTTTTCCTCGAAGAGGAGAGGGTGATGCAGCAATAGTAGCGTAAGTATTTCCCTCAGTTTTTGAGAACCAAGGTATCAATCCAGTAGGAGGCTCCTCAAAAGTCCCACGCACCTACACAAACAAACAAAGAACTCACAACCAACGCAATAAAGGGGTTGTTAATCCCTTCACGACCACTTGCGGAAGTGAGATCTAATAAAGATAGTAAGATAATATAGATATATTTTTGGTATTTTATAATATAGATGCAAAAGGTAAAGATGCAAATAAAAGTAGATTGGAAGCAAATATGATAAGAGATAGACCCGGGGCCACATGTTTCACTAGTGACTTCTCTTAAGATAGCATAAGTATTACGGTGGGTGAACAAATTACTGTCAAGCAATTGATAGAAAAGCGAATAGTTATGAGATTATCTAGGCATGATCATGTATATAGGCATCACGTGCGCAACAAGTAGACCGACTCCTGCCTGCATCTACTACCATTACTCCACACATCGACTGACTCCTGCCTGCATCTAGAGTATTAAGTTCATAAGAACAGAGTAACGCTTTAAGCTAGATGACATGATGTAGAGGGATAAACTCAAGCAATATGATATAAACCCCATCTTGTTATCCTCGACGGCAACAATATAATACGTGCCTTGCAACCCTTTCTGTCACTGGGTAAGGACACCGCAAGATTGAACCCAAAGCTAAGCACTTCTCCCATGGCAAGAAAGATCAATCTAGTAGGCCAAACCAAACTGATAATTCGAAGAGACTTGCAAAGATAACTCAATCATACATAAAAGGATTCAGAGAAGATTCAAATATTATTCATAGATAAACTTGATCATAAACCCACAATTCGTCGGATCTTGACAAACACACCGCAAAAAGAGTTTACATCGAATAGATCTCCACAAGAGAGGGGGAGAACATTGTATTGAGATCCAAAAAGAGAGAAGAAGCCATCTATCTAATAACTATGGACCCGTAGGTGTATGGTAAACTACTCACAACTCATTGGAGGGGAAAGGATGTTGATGTAGAAGCCCTCTGTGGTCGATTCCCCCTCCGGCAGAGTGCCAGCGAAGGCTCCAAGATGAGATCTCGTAGATACAGAAGGTTACGGTGGTGGAAATTGTGTTTCTTCTGCCCCCTGGATGTTTTTGGGGTACGTAGGTATAAATAGGAGGAAGAAGTACGTCGGTGGTTGTCGGTGTCAAAACCGGCGGATCTCGGGTAGGGGGTCCCGAACTGTGCGTCTAGGCGGATGGTAACAGGAGACAAGGGTCACTATGTTTTTACCCAGGTTTGGGCCCTCTCGATGGAGGTAAAACCCTACTCCTGCTTGATTAATATTGATGATATGGGTAGTACAAGAGTTGATCTACCACGAGATCAGAGAGGCTAAACCCTAGAAGCTAGCATATGGTATGATTGTTCTTCGTCCTACGGACTAAAACTCTCCGGATTATATAGACACCGGAGAGGGCTAGGGTTACATAGAGTCGGTTACAATGGGAGGAGATCTTCATATCATATCGCCAAGCTTGCCTTCCACGCCAAGGAAAGTCCTATCCGGACACGGGACTAGGTCATCAATCTTGTATCTTCATAGTCTGGGAGTCCGGCCAAAGGTCATAGTCCGGCCATCCGAACACCCCCTAATCCAGGACTCCCTCAGTAGCCCCTGAACCAGGCTTCAATGACGATGAGTCCGGCGCGCAAATTGTCTTCGGAATTGCAAGGCGGGTTCCTCCTCCGAATACTTCATAGAAGATGTTGAACACAAGGATAGTGTCCGGTCTGCAAAATAAGTTCCACATACCACCGTAGAGAGAATAATATCTGAACAAATCTAATCTGCTGACGTATTCCGCAGCGTGACATCACGCCACGACCAAGACTTTATTCGAATCGTTTTAATGTTCCACCTCAGCGTGTTTAGCGAGGCGGTTTCCTTGGCACGTCTTGTCAAAGCAGAGATCGTGTCCCCTTATTCCGGGATTCTCATCAATACGGGCATGGGTAACCCAACCGCACCATTAACTGCGGCGGTTGGGAGATAAGCGGGTTTTATTAGGCTGGTGGGGGCTTATAGTTTCAGCCGCCCATATAAGGGGATAAGGATCCACCCTTTCCATTTACGCCGTCTTCCTCCTTTACTTATCCATCCCTGTGCACTCGAGCTCCAGCGCCCAAGTCCGCACTTCCCACCTCAACCTTCTCGAATCATGTCCGGATCGGGAGGTAGATGGATGGCCTCCTCCATCACGGAGGGGCAAATCAAAAAGTTAAGGAAGGCCAGATACTTGTCTGACGACATCGCGCACCGGCTTCCAAATGAGGGGCAACTCATCCCCACCCCAAGGCCCAATGAGAGGGTCGTGTTTCTCCCCTATTTCCTCCGCGGACTGGGCTTTCCTCTTCACCCGTTCGTCTGGGGGCTCATGTTCTACTACGGCCTGGACTTCCACGATCTGGCCCCGAACTTCATCCTCAACATCTCGGCATTTATCATCATGTGCGAGGCCTTCCTCCGCATCCAGCCTCACTTTGGCCTATGGCTGAAGATCTTCAGGGTCAAGCCGAAGGTCGTGAGCGGACGTCAAGCGGAGTGCGGAGGCGCCATGGTGGGCAAGATAGCCAATGTTAAATGGCTTGAGGGCGCCTTCGTGGAGACCATCAAAGGGTGACAGTCGGGGTGGTTCTATATCACCAAGCCGCGTGACCCTGAATGGGCAGCGGCCCCCAAATTCCGATCTGGCATCCCCACACGGCTCACGTCTTGGAAAGAGACGGGCCTGTCGTGGGGTAGTTTGGCAGAGGTGACCGGACTTCAAACCTGCGTCAAAGATCTGATAGACAGGAAGGTCAAACTCGTCACTGTAGTCCAGGTCATGCTTTTCCGCCGGATCCTCCCGTGTCAACGACAGGCCTTTAATCTATGGGAATTCGACCCGGCTCAGCACCAAACTTTGTCCAGGCTCTTCGATACAACGCACGAAGATGCCTGGAAGGTGCTTTTCAAGAGCTCCGAGGTCCACCCTCCCATCACCGAGGATCGCGGATTCTGCACGAAGCGCCAAGCAAGTGCGGTAAGCTTAATTTTCCCATTATGGGGTATTTGTTTTCCATAGATTTGATTCTATGAGGGATCTAAACTCCCATCCCTTTAACAGGACTGGCAGAAGAAGGCCGGAGAGATCAACTGTCCGTCTCCTTTGCCCGAAGACCCAGCGGACGCTCGTTTAATGAAGCTGCTGGTTCCGGCACCTCACGTGGTGCCAAAGAAGAAGGCCAAGAAGAAGGCCACGGGGACTCGAAAGAGCTCCCAGCGCCTGGTGGTGTCGGATTCATCGCCTGACAACCCCAAAGCACCCTCGCCTCTGAGGACGAGGAGGAGAAATGTAACGCCCCAGATTCGATGCGCCAGGTGTCTGCCAGTTATTTGCCGTCGTTGCCATGTCATTTGCTTGCGTGTTGCATTTTGTCATGTCATCATGTGCATTTCATTTCGCATACGTGTTCGTTTCTTGCATCCGAGCATTTTCCCCGTTGTCCGTTTCGCAATCCGGCGCTCCTATGTCATCCGGCGTTCCCTTTTTCTCTCTTGTTGTGAGCGGGTATTAAACTTTCTCGGAATGACCCGAGTCTTGCCAAGCAGCCTTGGGATAGCACCGGTAGACCGCCTGTCAAGTTTCGTGCCATTTGGAGGTCGTTTGGTACTCCAACGGTTAACCGGGTAACCGTAAAGCCTCCTTCTCTTTGCAGCCCAACACCCCCTCCAAAATGGCCCAAACCCATCTAACTCCCCTCTATGCTCTCGGTCGTTCGATCACGATCGCGTGGCCAAAAACCGCTCCTCATTTGGACTCTCCTAGATCCTTATGCCTATAAAAATGTCATCCCCGTCCATTTTCCCCCGAAACCCTAGATCCATCCCCTCCGCGCCGCCGGACATGTCCACCGACGGCCGGACATGTCCGCTCCACCTCGCCGCCCGCCGCAGCGAATCATGTAGCGCCACCTGTCCCTGCGCCCTCCCCGCCGCCGCGGCCCGCGGAGCCCATCGCGGGCCCGCGCAGGCCCGGTCGGTCG
>NC_041383.1:210065378-210106597 GCF_002162155.2 Triticum dicoccoides
GTCGCCTGCCGACTCCGCCGGCCGGCGCCGAGCCGCCTCCGCTGCCGCGGCCGAGCTGCACCGCCGCCCCTGCCTCGCCCTCCGTCGCCGTCCAACCTCGTCTCTGCCGTCGTGGGCGCCGGATCCGGCGAGGAGCGCCTCGGATCCGGTCCCCTTCGCCGTCTCCGGCCATCTCCCTCAACTCCGGCGATGCTCCGGTCAACCTCGAGCCCCGTGCAGCCCAGATCTGACGAGGTTGACTTTCCCCTCCCCGAGATTTCACTAAGTCCCCGTGCCTGCAGTAATTTTTATGCCATGTTCATCATGTTGTATCTCTGCATCTGTAGCTCCGTTTCATGCGTGTAATATGTCAAATTGTTCGTCTCAACGAGTACATCATTTCATTACATTGCATCATATTGATTTGATCTCATCTTGATGCCTGAATCATTGTTGTAAGAGTGCTTCATGATGTTTTCTGCTGTCTGTTATCAGAACGAGCTCTTTTGTCATTTTTGCCATGATTGATGTGTGCATCCTATGAGGTTGATGTCTACATGTGTTTTGAACTATGCCATGTATTATTTACAGTGGTGCTTGCTATGTATTTTTGTGATCAATGTGGTGACTAGCACAAGCATGCAAACTAGGCATCGTGATGTTGCTGATTTTAGTCCCTGTTCTGCTGTAATTTTGATGCCATGTAAACATGATGCTATAGAGAGATCCATGCATAATTTGAGATACTTCAGTAAGGGTGTTTTGAACATGTGGTTATTGTATATCCATTCATGCATTTGTTTGTACTTACGGAGTAGTCCAGAATGTCATTTTCGTGCTCTACTCTTGCTTCAAAATGTTTCCTGGCAGATTGTTTACGTGTTATTCAATTTGGCCAAGGTTGCTATAGTTGATCCTTGCATGCTATGGACTTGTTCTTGACTTGGTTTGTTTCACAAACATGTCTTATTGATGATGATATGCTTATATTGTCATGCAATGACTTGTGGTGAGTGAATCGAGCTTGTGAAGTAGGGTACATGATGTTGCTGTTTTGCTAGGCTGAATCTGTTATTTCGTGATGCTATATAAACATGTTGCTACTAATCATTCTATGCATAATCTGGTGATGTTCTATAAACATGTTTTGATCTACATGCCATGTTCTATCCATCCATGCCCATGGTTGCATTTATAGCTTGTTTTAGCTTGTTCATATCTTGCTCTAAAGTTGCTTGATAATGTTGCTGTCAGCCTGTTAACATTATGTTCAGTTGTTTCCATGTGTTTTCCTAGTGTTCCATGCACCCTATGACCTTTCTATTGCCATTCTCAGCTTCACAAATATGTCTTCTTACTGTTGGTTGCCTTGCCATGCCATGTATTGCTCTGTAGTGAGTTGCACAAGCTCACTAACATGCCTTCATAATTCTGTTTCTGCCATGTATGAATCTGTAATATAACTTGCCATGTTTACGTGGGTGCCATCATATTTTCTGATCCTTTTTGGCTTATGGTCACTAAGAGTCTTTTGATCTATGCATTTAGTAGATTCATCTCATTCCTTTGTTTGCCATGATAAGTTCCTGTAACATGTTATTTGATAGCTCTAAACATTGCATCGTGATGTTATTTTCTGCAAAGTCTGAATTGTAATAACTTGCAATCTTACCATGTGTGTTTGAGCATGTTCTAGTGATTTCTGGAGATAGCTCAGTGTTCATGTTTTGTAATGCTTTACCTGTACATCATGCCCATGCCTTTTGTTATTATGTTGTGGTACTGTAGCTTGTTGTTTTGATGCTTGCAATATGCCTAGTTGCTGTTTTGGGCAGATTGTTGTTATGACTTGTATAGTGTGTGTGTGTGTTGAACCGTTGCTCCGTTTTGAGTGTGCTTTATATGAAACTTGCTTGATTTTGAATGTAGCTTAATATTATAATGTTGCATCCATGTTTTGGTGTGTTTGCTTATTGTTTGGGTGCATTTTGCATCAACGCCATGTTTAACTTGTTCTGCTCATATCTTCTAGACCGTAGCTCCGAACTAAATGAACTTTATATGTAACTTGACTAGAATGTCGTGTAGATCATCTTGTTGCATCTTAACTTGCTGTTTAACAACTTGAACATAAGGTTTATTCAGATCTGGACCAATTTCGAAATTTGCATATGAGGACTTACCGGAATTGTTATATGTTGTTCCCGGCCTCATTTAAACTTGTCTTGATGTGTTGCTCTTGTTTGCATCATCTCTTGCCATGAGTAGCCTCATGTAGCTTTGTCATGCATCATGCTTGTTGTGCATCATGTCTTGTTCATGTGTGATGTGTTTACCTTGTTGTGTGCTTCTTCTTGTTAGTTCATGTTTCGTTGCGATCGTGAGGATTCGTTCGTCTATGGTTCGTTCGGGTTCATCCGTTCGTCTTCTTCATGGACTCATTCTTCTTCCTAGCGGGATTTCAGGCAAGATGACCGCTACCCTGGATCTCACTACTATCATTGCTATGCTAGTTTCTTCGTTCTATCGCTTTGCTGCGCTACCTATCACCTGTTTACCAAGCCATCCCAAATTGCCATGAACCTCTAACCTTTGACACCTTTCCTATGCAAACCATTGATTGGCTATGTTACCGCTTTTGCTCAGCCCCTCTTATAGCGTTGCTAGTTGCAGGTGAAGTTGAAGATTTCTCCATGGTGGACAGGATTTTGGTTGGGATATCACAATATCTCTTATTTTATTAATGCATCTATATACTTGGTAAAGGGTGGAAGACTCGGCCTTTTGCCTAGTGTTTTGTTCCACTCTTGCCGCCCTAGTTTCCGTCATACCGATGTTATGTTCCCAGATTTTGCGTTCCTTATGCGGTCGGGTGATTTATGGGACCCCCTTGACTGTTCGCTTTGAATAAAACTCCTCCAGCAAGGCCCAACCTTGGTTTTACCATTTGCCTCACCACCACCTATACCTTTCCCTTGGGTCGGCCAACCCGAGGGTCATCTTTATTTTAACCCCCCCGGGCCAGTGCTTGTCTAAGTGTTGGTCTGAACCAAGCGATGTCCGGCGCCCCCTGGGCAACCAGGGTCTATGCCAACCCGACGTCTGGCTCATCCGGTGTGCCCTGAGAACGAGATATGTGCAGCTCCTATCGGGATTTGTCGGCACAGCGGGAGGCTTTGCTGGTCTTGTTTTACCATTGTCAAAATTTCTTGTAAACCGGGATTTCGAGTCTTATCAGGTCTTCCTGGGAGAAGGTCTATTCCTTCGTTGATCGCGAGAGCTTGTCATGGGCTAAGTTGGGACACCCCTGCAGGGTATAATCTTTCGAAAGCCGTGCCTGCGGTTATAGGCAGATGGGAATTTGTTAATGTCCAGTTGTAGATAACTTGACACCAGATCCGAATTAAAATGCATCAACCGTGTGTGTAGCTGTGATGGTCTCTTTTCGGCGGAGTCCGGAAAGTGAACACGGTTTCTGGGTTATGTTTGACGTAAGTAGGAGTTCAGGATCACTTCTTGATCATTACTAGTTGACGACCGTTCCTTTTACTCTCTTCTCGCTCTTATTTGCGTATGTTAGCCACCATACATGCTTAGTCGCTGCTGCAGCCTCACCACTTTACCCCTTCCTTTCCCTTTAAGCTTTGCTAGTCTTGATACCCATGGTAATGGGATTGCTGAGTCCTTGTGGCTCACAGATTACTACAACAATAGTTGCAGGTACAGGTTATGCGATGACCATGACGCGAGAGCGATGCTTGCTTGCGTTGAGTTCTTCTTTTGCTTCTTCTTCGATCAGGGATAGGTTCCAGGTCGGCAGCCTGGGCTAGCAGGGTGGATGTCGTTTGAGTCTCTGTTTGTGTTTCATCCGTAGTCGGATGATGCTCTTATGTATTGTGATGTTGTATTTGTGTGGCATTGTATGCCTCTTGTATGTATCCCCATCTATTATGTAATGTTGATGTCATGATATCCACCTTGCAAAAGCGTTTCAATATGCGGGTCTATCCTTGGTGGGACCTTTGAGTTCCTTTTGGATAGGGTCGCATATTGGGCGTGACAAGAAAGAAGAAGAAGCCTCTCCCCCTCCAGCAGGGGAAGGAAAGAAAAGGAAGGCCGCCCCAACTGGGGAGGCCGGAGGGTCCAAGAAGGGGAAGACCCTTCTACCGGACTACGCCTCCGATGCCGAAGACGGCGGGGAGGAATGGCCATCCAGGGTTAAGCACCTGGCAAAATCATAAGTATCCGGACACCCGAATAACTTATGGTGCTCCTCTATTATATGGTACCTTCTGACACCGAATTCAATCATGCAGTCCGCCCAAGGCTCAGCTCGGCGATTCGTCGAGCGGCTCCCTGGATTCGTCGGACGTGAATAGCGCTTCACTTCCGATGGCCTCCTCCCCGCTCCCTGCGGACAACGCCGAGGTGGAATCCCAAAAGGGACTAGACCAGGAGGAGGTGGTCCTGGAGGCGCCACAAGGCGACCTCCCGGATTCCAGGCCCGAAGGGGGTAAAACCCCAGAGGTGTCTAAGTCCGGCCCTGGGCCGGACACTGCTCCGGAACCTTTAGTGGTTCCGGAGTCCGGCAGGCGGTGCCTTCATAAGAAGGGCAAGCCTACGACATCGGCGACCTCCGTCCAACCAGAGGCACCGAACAATTTGCTGGAGGTGCTTAACGGCGCCTCCATCGACGAGGAACACCGCACTGTTATGGGTGCGGTGATTCAGAAGGTTCAGTCCGCCAAGAGCGGGCTGACTAATGCCTGTACCATCCTTCTAATAGGTTTTGAGGTAAGTTTTAAGATATGTAAGAATATTACCACATAGATAGTAGCCCCTGATGCTCAGTTTGGTGTTCGGAAAGAAAAGCCGAGCTGAGGATCTAAAAAGATATACGTAGGAGTCTAACATAAATATGTCAATACGCGAATGCAGGCTGCGCTGCTGACCTCTGCCGCACTGACTGCGGAGGTCGATGCATTGAAGCAGAATCTCGAGCGGTCCGAGAACGAGCTCGACCGTGCCAAGAAGCAGCTCGAGGACAAGGAAGGTAAGTAATACCTTATTAAAGTAATACCTTATAGAAAGGATTTGGTTGCAAAAAATAACAGGAATAACGTGGGTATTGCAGGGGCCACGACCGAGGTGGCGACCCTGAAGGAAGCGGTGTCCAAGGCCGAAAACAGTGCAGCCTTGGAGCGCACTGAGCGAGAGAAGCAGGAGGCGCGAGTGGCGGAGGTGCGGCAAGAGCTCCATGCTCTCGTGGAGAAACACGAGAGTTTGGAGCATGACTTGAAGACTCGAGAGTCCGAGCTTGCCATGGCTCTTGAGAGTGCAAAAACCGCTAAGGCCGAAGCCCAGAAGGCCCTCTAGGAGATCGAGGCGATAAAGAAGATAGCGGCGGGTAAGGCATTCTTTATGCAAAGCAAGCATATAAAAGTGAATTATCTGTTACTTACCCGAATCTTGAGCTCTCCAGGAGCGTTCGCCGATCTACCCTGTAGTGTGTCTGATGCTGCCGCGTTCTACGAGCCGAGGAGGGGAGCTCGATGGAAAAGGTGTTCTAGTCTCAATATGCTGAGGTTGGACATCCGGTGCCCCTGAGCGACCAGCTGAAGCAGCTGGTCGAGCTCCACAAGGTGGCCGAATAGGCCATGAAGGGCCTCATAGTTTGGCTGTGGCCTAGAGAAGCCATGCCTGGGAGCTACTTCGGTCTGGTGCAGCGGCTGGTGGACGCCTGTCCATGGATTGAAGTCATCAAGCGCTCCGTCTGTATTGAAGGTGCCCGTCGGGCCCTGGCCCGTGCTAAAGTGCACTGGGGCAGGATGGACGCCGAGAAGCTTGTGACAGACGCGCCACCGCCGGGCAAGGAGTATCGCAAGCCCGAGATGTATTATGAGGGCGTCCTGAAGGGTGCCCGCCTTATAGCGGGTGAATGCTCCAAAGATGTAATTTTTGAGTAGACTCGCATCTATTATCCTGTACGCTGAAAACTTTGGTCATATGCGCTAATAAACGCTTGTTAATTTAAAATATTACCTTCTGTGCAGCCGTTTATCGAATCTGAGAGATGCAAGTCGTCGGCTTCTACCCCCATGCCACGAGTGCTTGGGTGTTCGGGATAAACCTGAGCACTCTTGTTCCCATTCTTGGGTCCATCTAGGGAAGCGCTGAGCACAACGAACAAGGCCATCGGACTTATAATGCTTTATCACTCTCACTTAGCCATAGAATTCTATAATTTTAAATTTCGACGAAGCCCCTAGTATTCGGAACACCGAGTTCGGGGCGCTATCCATGCCTAGGCCAGATAAATCCGGCTCCTCGCTCTAAGCGGCATAAGTCTTTAGGGGGTCGAAAAACCTCGCGAACAGCGACCGGTCTCTCGCACTATCATGACGGTCAGTTTTAGCTTTCTCTACTGAGGTGTTAACCCAGCTCAACTGGGGCACAATCGCAGTAGTTCTCCCAGTGCTAGCTTAGCCAACATTGCGGAACGTAAGGTACCAAAACATGGGAGCCGGGAAAACCCAACTATTGACCCAAGACATGATTCGGAGCCGATGCATATAATGCTATAAGTTCGGGGTGCCTCACTCATGAGAGTGTTCGGTCTTCTCACACCGTGTTATGGGGTGCTTAAGCCCCTGGTGTATTGGTCGTACCAAAGTGTACGGTTGCATAATGTCATGACTGAACACATTTGTATAAAAATAGATGAATACAATAATAGATAAGAGCTATGTATTGTTTATAAAAAGGGCTGCTATGAAAGCAGAACGATACAAATAGTGCGATAAGCAAGAGATGGGATTATTTGACATGTCCCCCTCCAGGGGCAAGCTGCGAGACTTTAAGTAAAACAGGTATTTAGCTCGTTATAGAGACCACCTGGACATTTGACGTGGCTTGTTCTCTCCCTGGCTGTTGCATCGTGTGTTAGGCGAGTGTATTGCTGGACAGGCCTTCCGGATAGTTGGGTCCTGAAAGTATATAAAAAAAGGATATGGCAAAATAGGGAGCCCCTAGTGCGGTTGAGCCGCATTCTGGGAGTGCTGTGGTTGAGCCCCTCCCCTTATGCCCATGGTATTTCCAAAGCGTAATTATGTACGAGTGGTACCGCTATCGCCATCTGGCGAGGGCTGGGGTTGGGGCCGCACTACTATGCTTGCTCGGAACGTGCCGGCCGGTTTTGTTGTAGGTTACTTCGAGCGTGCTTGACGTTGTCCGGACGTTTAACACCCGGATTGGAGAATTGCCTTGAGAGGCCACTTTGTACTTCCGCCGCCAGGGCCGCCGTGTGCTCCTCCATTCGAAGAGAGCGTTCGGTGTTTCCATTTACCGTAATGACTCCAGGAGGGCCTGGCATTCTTGAGCTTGAGATATGCGTAGTGCGGCACCGCATTGAATTTTGCAAATGCGGTTCGCCCGAGCAGGGCGTGATAGCCACTGCAGAATGGGACTATGTCGAAGATTAACTCTTCGCTTCGGAAATTATCCGGGGATACGAAGACCACTTCGAGTGTAACCGAGCCTGTACAGCTGGCTTCTACACCTGGTATGACGCCTTTAAAGGTTGTCTTTGTGGGTTTAATCCTTGAGGGATCTATACCCATTTTTCACAGTGTAACCTGATAAAGCAGGTTCAGGCTGCTACCGCCATCCATGAGGACTCTAGTGAGGTGAAATCCATCAATGATTGGGTCTAGGACCAATGCGGCGAATCCGCCGTGACGGATGCTAGTGGGGTGGTCGCTTCGATCAAAAGTGATCGGGCAGGAGGACCATGGGTTGAACTTTGGGGCGACTAGCTCCAACGCATAAACGTCCTTGAGAGCATGCTTCCGCTCCCTTTTGGGGATATGGGTTGCGTATATCATGTTCACTGTCCGCACGGGGAAGCCCTTCTGTCCTCTATTGTTCGGCGGCCAGGGCTCCTCCTCGTCATTGCTATGCAGCCCCTTGTCTCTGGTGTCGGCACTTAACTTGCCTGCCTGCTTGAACACCCAACAATCCCTGTTGGTGTGGTTGGCTGGTTGTTCGGGGGTGCCGTGTATCTGGCACGAGCGATCGAGTATCCGGTATAAACTGGATGGGCCCGGAGGCTTTCTTTTGAATGGCTTCTTCCGCTGATCGGGTTTAGAGCCTCTGAATCCGGCATTAACTGCCGTATCCTCAGTATTGTCGCCGTTAATGCGGCGCTTGTGCTTGTTGCGACGTGACCTGCCATTGTTGTCCTTGGTATCCGAATTGCCAGGGCTCTTGGTTATGTTATTGCTACGAGCTAGCCAGCTATCTTCTCCCGCGCAAAAGCGGGTCATGAGTGTTGTGAGGGCTGCCATTGATTTCGGCTTTTCCTGTTCTAGGTGTCAGGCAAGCCATTCGTCTCGGATGTTGTGCCTGAAGGCTGCAAGGGCCTCGGTGTCCGGACAGTCGACTATTTGATTTTTCTTGGTTAGGAACAGTGTCCAGAATTGTCTGGCCGATTCCTCTGGCTGCTGGATTATGTGGCTTAGGTCATCGGCGTCTGGTGGTCGCACATAAGTGCCCTGGAAGTTGTCAACGAACGCGGATTCCAGGTCCTCCCAGCAACCAATTGACTCTGCTGGCAGGCTGTTAAGCCAATGCCGAGCTGGTCCTTTAAGCTTGAGCAGGAGGTATTTGATGGCGTGTAGATCATCACCACGGGCCATGTGGATATGAAGGAGATAATCCTTGATCCATACCGCGGGATCTGTTGTGCCATCGTATGATTCGATGTTTACGGGTTTAAAACCCTCAGGGATTTGATGATCCATTACTTCGTCTGTGAAGCATAGTGGGTGTGCGGCGCCCCTGTACTGGGCTATATTGCGACATAGCTCGGATGAGCTTTGTCTGTTGTGTTCGTCCTGGCTGTATTTATCATATCCAGCGTGACGATTATCGTCACGTGACGTGGGGCGCCCACGCGATCCATAGATCGATCTTGTTTGCCTTGCCTTATCCTCCAATATGTCTCGCAGGTCTGTTGCGTTTCCTCGTGCTCTGGTATTTTTGGAGCGGTGTCGGGGTGCGGCTTGAGTTGAGGGCCGAAAGGCCTCTCTGTCGCGGACACGGGGTGGCTAATCGGGCGCATCGTACACTGGTGATGTAGGTTTAGTTGCTTCCTCCTCTAGTTGGGGTAGCAGCCTGCGTTTGGGGTAGCTCTTGGAGGGGGGTTCGAGTTTATACTCTTCGGCCGCCAGGACTTCAGTCCATCTGTCTGCTAGCAAGTCTTGGTCAGCTCTAAGCTGCCGCTGTTTTTCTTGAGGCTGCTTGCTGTGGCCATAAGCCTGCGTTTGAAACACTCTTGTTCGACAGGATCCTCTGTCACGACGAATTCGTCGTCGTCGAGGCTTGCCTCGTCTTCGGAGGGAGGCATATAATTGTTGTCCTCGACCTCCCTGTCTGCCGCTCTCTCATGAGGGCTGGCTCCTCCGTCCTCCTGCGCTGAATCCTGGTCGAGGGGGTTGTCTTCGGCACTGTCCGGGGTGTTGTTGTCTCCAGTGCTGGACTCGCTGTTTTTGTTTTGGCGGGATTTAGAGCGGCGCCGCTGACGTCGGCGCTTGGGTTGCTTCTTGGAGGGGTCGTCCTCCGTTTTTTCATCGCCATCCCCTGGTTTGGGGGTGTCCACCATGTATATGTCATATGACGAGCTGGTTTTCCAGTGCCCTATAGGTGCTGGTTCTTGGCTGTCTCCTTCATCGGCTTCCATACCGTCGATGTCTTCGGAGTCGAAGTCTAGCATGTCGGTTAGATCGTCGACAGTGGCTACAAAGTGGGTGGTGGGTGGGTTTCGAATTTCTTCGTCGTCCGCATCCCAACCATGCTGACCATAGTCCGGCCAGGGATCTCCTGATAAAGCGAGAGACTTTAGTGAATTCAGGATATCGCCAAAGGGTGAGTGCTGAAAGATGTCCGCGGCGGTGAACTTCATGATCGGAGCCCAATCGGGTTCGATCGGAAGGGGTGCGGGGGATTTGGAGTCCGGAACAGAGTCCGGCACCTTGGAGTCACAGGCCTCGCAGAGGACTAGGCTGGTATTCGGCTCTATCACCATAGAGATTGCGGGTCCTGGGGCGGCGTCCAACTGTCCATCCACGACTGGCGCAGTCGGCTCCGAGCTAATGGTCGGAGCGTACACCTGAGCAGCGCTCTGGGCGCTGTCCGGCGGCAGAGCTAGCTCATGCCCATCGTGACAGTGCGGCACGCTCGGCGGCGGCTCGAATCCGTCGAAGATCAAGTCCTCGTGGATGTCGGCCATGTAGTTTAGGCTTCCAAACCTGACCTGATGGCCAGGGGCGTAGCTTTCGATCTGCTCCAGATAGCCAAGAGAATTGGCCCGTAGTCCGAAGCCGCCGAATACGAAGATCTGTCCGGGGAGAAAAGTCTCACCCTAGACCGCGTCGTGGTTGATGATCGAAGGAGCCATCGGGCCTAAAGGTGACGACACAGTGGAACTCTCAATGAAAGCACCAATGTAGGTGTCAAAACCGGTGGATCTCGGGTAGGGGGTCCCGAACTGTGCTTCTAGGCGGATGGTAACAGGAGACAAGGGACACGATGTTTTTACCCAGGTTCGGGCCCTCTCGATGGAGGTAAAACCCTACTCCTGCTTGATTAATATTGATGATATGGGTAGTACAAGAGTTGATCTACCACGAGATCAGAGAGGCTAAACCCTAGAAGCTAGCCTATGGTATGATTGTTCTTCGTCCTACGGACTAAAACTCTCCGGTTTATATAGACACCGGAGAGGGCTAGGGTTACATAGAGTCGGTTACAATGGGAGGAGATCTAAATATCATATCGCCAAGCTTGCCTTCCACGCCAAGGAAAGTCCTATCCGGACATGGGACGAGGTCTTCAATCTTGTATCCTCATAGTCCGGGAGTCCAGCCAAAGGTCATAGTCCGGCCATCCAGACACCCCCTAATCCAGGACTCCCTCAGTGGCCGCCCGAGGGGCCCACGAGACAGGGGGCACGCCCTACAGGGGGTGCGCCCTCCTATCTCGTGGGAGCCTCGCTGCTTCTTGACTTGCACTCCAAGTCCTCTAGATCACGTTCGTTCCAAAAATCACGCTCCCGAAGGTTTCATTCCGTTTGGACTCCGTTTGATATTCCTTTTCTTCGAAATACTAAAATAGGCAAAAAACAGCAATATGGGCTGGCCTCCGGTTAGTAGGTTAGTCCCGAAAATGATATAAATGTGTAAAATAAAGCCCATAAACATCCAAAAGGGGTAATATAATAGCATGGAACAATCAAAAATTATAGATGCGTTGGAGACATATCACCAGCCATGGTACGGCATGTGCACAATGTATGTGCGCTTCACCGAGCCCCGCCCGCGAAGGGCTCGTGAGGGGGAGGCAGCTGGTCTGAACTCCAAGTCGGGGGCAGAAACTAGAACACAAGAAATCACACGAGCGAGAAAAGACACCCCCCCACAAACACAAATGCAAATTCAACTTCAACTTAAATCCGAAGCAAGGAAGCTCGACCACAGAAAGGGAGGCAAAAAGCAAAAGGCCACATCCGGCGCCTAGTCTAGTCTTCAATGTCTTCTCACCAGAGTGGAGCTAAGTGCTACCACTGGGCGTGGAAGGGAGCCCCCGAGGCCCAAGGGTGGCTCTCCGGAGACTCCGGGGTGTGTACAGCCCCACTCATTATTACGTGAGAGTGTCACGAGCGGCGAGCTTCACAGGAACTGGGCCTTCTTCACGGGCACTGGGCCTTGCTTCATATCGCCAGATGAGGGCCCCGCCTTCCGCCACCCTCAACCACCATTGAAGATGGCCGGAGACCTAGGACGACGCCAATGGGGCAAAGGGGACGCCAGCAGCGCCCTCGGCGGCCACGGGTCCTCTGTCGGGGGTAGGCTTTGTAGCACCTCCCCGACAGAGGGCCAACCTTCGGGGGACACCTTGCTTCGTGCCCCGTGGGAAGGGGCCTGGCTCCCGGCCCCTCTCCTGCAGCCCCCACTATGCTCCTCCTGGCGGAAGTGAGGCTGGCGAGCTGGGGCAGCCGTCCGCTGCTATGACCTGAACCTCCTATGACCCATGGTTAGCATAAGCTTGCTCCTGAGGAATTAGCGGTACCCGGTAGCTGCTGCTGCCAGCGCGGTTAGTAAGGCTTCCTTGAGGCTCCTGAAAAGCCTCATCTTCTGGCGTCTCTTCCTCCCAGCCTGACTCGAGGAACGGGCCAGGGTCTTCTTCCAGCGCGTACTCCCGATCCACCATGCGGGGCACGTAAGCCTCCGAGGTCGCCGCCTCGAAGACTTAGCCGTAGTGCCCCACAATCCATGTGGCTTGGCCTAGCACACCGTCTTGATGATGGTAGGCCAGCGGCCCGCCCGGGCCGTAGGCGGCGATGTGCATGCCCTCGTTCATTGGAGGTGGTACTAGTGCAGCCTGACGTTCAGCGCCGATGGTTGATCTGGTGTCGATGATGCCTTGGGGTGTGCCTGAGGGCGCACGGGCGCGGAGAGGTCCGTCGCGTGATCCGACCGAGGCCCGGGGTGGATGCTGGAAGCAGAAGGGCGGTGCCCCCGAGGCCGCGGCATCCAGGAGCTCGGCAACGCGCTCCAGCAGTGCATCCTGGCCACTCTCCATCAACCTGCATCGTAGCAACCCCCGAGCCACAGTGAGCGCGGCTCTCATGTTTGCTTGTTCCCGTCGGGTGTGCGGCGCCGTGACTGCGGCGTGGCTTGAGGCCCTTGTGGCTGATCGCACCTGCCGCGGAGTAAGGGCGGGCAGTGAGTGACCATGCCCTGCAGCGTTCCGCGGTGTGTGGGCTGCCTGGGGTGCGGGGTTGAGGTCTTCTTGGGCAGGCGGCATGGCCCGAGCCGGCCAGGCGGCCTAGCGGTCGGCGCCGGGCATCGGGTCGTTGGACATGGATGCGACGAAGCGGGGGGACGCAGATCAGTGGAGAATATTTCAGCACACCTCTACCTGGCGCGCCAAATGTCGGATATCGGGTTCCGGAAAAACCCTTAAGGTTTGAAGTCTGGGGTGCGCACGAAGATTTCTCCCTACTGAAACACGCCCTCAACCTCGCCGCGATCTCTCAGCTAGCACGATGAACAACACAAGAGACACAAGATTTATACAGGTTCGGCCCATCATCGTGGTGTAATATCCTACTCCTGTGTGTGGTGGTGGATTGCCTCTCGGGCTGGTGAGGAACAGTACAAGGGAAGAACAGCCTCACGAGGAGAGGTGTTCTTGCGATGGTGTGGTATGCGGATGGACTTGACTTGTCCTTCTACTGTGGTGGCTAGCCCTATTTATAAAGGCCCTGGTCCTCTTCCCAAATATTGAGTGGGAAGGGATCCAACAACGGCCATTTTGAAAGGGGACAACTAGTACATTCTATCCTGACTAAAGGTGGTCTTCGCCTGCCAAAGGCGCTAGTGATGACGCCGCCTTGGGCTCCATTGTGACCTCCGTCCTGCCGTCCTGCTGGCCTTGGTCTTGTTGCACCGATATGGAAACATTTGCCTGATGCCTCGGTACTCCGCGCCTGCGCTTTCCCCCTTAGCACCAAAGGGGAAACGAGGACACTGCGATGGCTGGCGCCCGCCTGGCCTTGGTCATCATGGCTTGCGTCATGGGCACCTTGCAAGGTACCCCTTGCCTTGATCTCTCCGCCTCCTCGGGAGCCTTCCTGGCGAGGCCGCCCTTGAGGAGGCCTTGCGTCGTCTGCCCCATGAGGCTTGGACCTTCGTGAGGGTCTTGAGTGTTTGGTTGTTGGAGATGGGCCGTACTGGGCCATTTGTTGAGCCACGCCACGTGCCGCAGACAGGCAAGTCTAGGGATCCCGTTCGACAAGAGAAGTATTAAGGTAAACCTAACCATAGCATGAAACATATGGATCCAAATCAGCCCCTTACGAAGCAACGCATAAACTAGGGTTTAAGATTCTGTCACTCTAGCAACCCATCATCTACTTATTACTTCCCAATGCCTTCCTCTAGGCCCAAATAATGGTGAATTTTCATGTAGTCGACGTTCACATAACACCACTAGAGGAGAGACAACATACATCTCATCAAAATATTGAACGAATACCAAATTCACATGACTACTAATAGCAAGACTTCACCCATGTCCTCGGGAACAAACGTAACTACCCACAAAGCATATTCATGTTCATGATCAGAGGGGTATTAATATGCATTAAGGATCTGAACAAATGATCTTCCACCAAATAAACCAACTAGCATCAACTACAAGGACTAATCAACACTACTAGTAACCCACAGGTACCAATCTGAGGAAGATTGGATACAAGAGATGAACTAGGGTTTGAGAGGAGATGGTGCTGGTGAAGATGTTCCTGGAGATTGACCCCCTCCCGATGAGAGGATCATTGATGATGACGATGCTGACGATTTCCCCCTCCCGGAGGGATGTTTCCCCTGCAGAACAGCTCCGCCGGAGCCCTAGATTGGTTGCGCCAAGGTTCTGCCTCGTGGCGGTGGTGTTTCATCCCGAAAGCTTGCTTATGATTTTTTTCCAGGGTAAAAGACTTCATCTAGCAGAAGATGGGCACCGGAGGGCTGCCAGGGGGCCCACGAGGCAGGGGGCGCGCCCAGGGGGTAGGGCGCGCCCCCACCCTCGTGGCTAGGGTGTGGGCCCCCTCTGGTACCTCTTCCACTCAATATTTATTATTAATTCCAAAAATGACTTTCATGGAGTTTCGGGACTTTTGGAGCTATGCAGAATAAGTCTCCAATATTTTCTCCTTTTCCAGCCCAAAATCCCAGCTGCCAGCATTCTGCCTCTTCATGTAAACCTTGTAAAATAAGAGAGAATAGCCATAAGTATTGTGACATAACATGTAATAACAGCCCATAATGCAATTAATATCGATATAAAAGCATGATGCAAAATGGACGTATCACACTGCTACGTGGCTCCGGGTGGTGCTAACTTAATCCAAGGCGGCGAACCCCCGGGGCAGCTGGCCAGACCCAGGCGATGCAACAATATATAAAATACTCAAATCATGGCATAAGCTTATCTCTTAGATAAAAAGGTAGCCCCCCCGAGTGCATCTCAGGGGACCTGAGGTCTTTACTTAATACCAAAGGCAGCATGGTACATATGCTCGCTTTAACTGTAAAACGGACAGAGTAGGTTTGCGTTCCATGGCCGCTCCGTCTCTTCGCTGGTTGTGCTTCACTTGTGTGCCCTGGGCTTTAGGGCGTCGATGAGGTAGTACGAGTCATTGCCCAAGGCCTTACTAATGATGAAGGGGCCTTCCCAAGGAGCTGCGAGCTTGTGCTGGCTGGCTGATCGCTAGATCAGGCGGAGCACAAGGTCGCCTTCATGGAATGTAAACAGCTTGACCTTCTCATTGTGGTAGCAGCGCAGGCTCTGTTGGTAGATGGCGGACCGGCTACACACCAGCAGCCGGGCCTCTTCCAGCAGATCAACGCCGTCTTCTCGTGCCTCCTTTGCTTCCGCCTTGGTGTACATGGTGACACGAGGTGAGTCGAACTCGATATCCGTGGGGATGATAGCATCGGCCCCGTACACAAGGAAGAAGGGTGTGAAGCCGGTTGATCTATTGGGTGTGGTCTGAAGGCTCCAAAGGACGGCCGGAAGCTCCTCGATCTAGCAGTCGGCTGAGCACTCTAGTGGCTCGACCAGTCGGGGCTTGATGCCGGACAAGATGGGGTCATTTGCTCGCTCCACCTGGCCGTTTGATTACGAGTGGGCAACAGACGCTAGGTCCAATTGGATGACCTAGTTTGCGCAGAAACGGGCCAAGGTGCCTTTGGCAAAGTTGATAACGTTATCGGTGATGATGCTGTGGGGGGCGCCATATCGTACGGTGATGTCGGTGATGAACGTGACGGCTATCAGACCATTCAGTTTCTTGATTGGCTTGGCTTCAATCCACTTGGTAAACTTATCCACGGCAACCAGCTGGTGGCTCATGCCGCCGCGTGCTGTCTTGAACGGGCACATCATGTCCAAGCCCCACACGGCAAATGGCCAAGTGATGAGGATGGTCTTGAGGACGGAGGCCAGATGGTGTTGCTTGGTGCTGAACTTCTGGCACGGCTTGCACTTTCGGACCAACTCTTTGGCGTCGTCCAAAGCAGTTGACCAGAAGAAACCATGGCGGAAGGCTTTTGCTACGAGAGCTCTGGAGGAGGCATGGTGGCCACATTCACCCTAGTGAATGTCTCTGAGGATCTCCATGCCCTTCTCCAGCTCTACACAGCGCTGATAAACGCCAGTCATGCTGCGCCTCACGAGCTCGCCGTTGATGATGGTGTAGGCTCCTGCCCAGCGTTGGATCTGCCGGGCCAATACTTCGTTGGCTGGTAGCACACGGTTCACCAGATAGTCACGGATGGGCTGCGCCCAAGATGGTGCTTCTACCACTGTGAAGACGGCAACTGGGACTAGAGTGGCTGGGCTGGGAGGCAGCGGGCTGGAGCTGGCTACTCCTGATGGCGTCAATTAAGTCCCTGGGCCGATACAGCAGCCCTAGGGCCGCTTGCTGTGGTCTCTAGGCCTAGTGATGGTGCTACAGCCCCTGGGCCGCCTACTTAAGTCCCCGGGCCGACTACTGAAGTCCCCAAGCCGGATCCGGTTGTTGTGGGGTCAGTCGGCACGAAGATGGACTCAGACTCCGGCAGGCTTGATAAACGGCTTGCATAGGCGCTCGAGGGAGATGCCGGCTGGTATGGCCTGCAGGGTGGAACCAATGCGAGCAAGGGCGTCTGTTGTGCCGTTGTCGGCTTATGGCACGTGAAGGAATTCGCACCTGTCGAAGTTCTTGCTCATCTGCTAGACGAGGAAGCGATAGCTCGTTGTGTTGGCGTCCTTGGCATCCCAGTCGCCGGACGACTGTTGGACCACCAAGTCCGAATTGTCATATCATAGGATGCGGTGGATGCTGATCTCCTTAGCCAGTCAGAGCCCAAAGATGAGCGCCTCATACTTGGCTACATTGTTGGAGGCGGCGAAGTGGATCTGTAGCGTGTACGTCAACTTGTCGCCTTTGGGGGAGGTGAGGACGATGCCGGCTCCTAGGCCTGTGCGCATCTTTGAGCAGTCGAAGTGCATCCTCCAATGCATGGAATCCGACGCTGGCGTTAGGTACTGGGACTCGGCCCAGTCGATGAGGAAGTCGGCCAACGCTTGGGACTTGATGGCGGTGCGGGGCTTGTACAGGATGGTATGGTGAGCTAGCTCAGTGGCCCACTTTGCCACCCGGCCTGAAGCATGTCTGTTGCCCATGATCTCGGCAAGGGGAGCAGTGCAGACGACCGTGATGGAGTGCTCTTGGAAGTACTGCTTCAGCTTCTTGGCGGCAAAGTACACGCCGTAGCACATCTTTTGATAGTGGGGGTAGTTCTGCTTGGAGGCGGACAAGACCTCGCTTAGGTAGTACACTGGCCTCCGGACCGGCTGCACCCTGCCGGCTTCTTGGCACTCGACCACGATCACTATGCTGATGACTCGGTTGGTGGCGGTGATGTAGAGGAGCATAGTTTCCTTAGCAGCCGGAGCCACCAGGATAGGCGGCGTGGACATCATGCGCTTGAGCTGAAGAAAGGCTTCGTCCGCCTGGTCGTTCCACTCGAAGCAAGTGGTTTTCTTCATGAGCAGGTACAAGGGAGTGCCTTCTCCCCAGCCGACTGATGAAGCGACTGGGGGATGCCAGGCACCCGGTGAACTTTTGGACGTCACGCAGCTTGGTAGGTCTCTCCATCCGCTCAATGGCCTTGATCTTCATGGGATTGCACTCGACACCGCATTCAGAGACAAGGAAGCCAAGGAGCTGGTCGGCTGGTACTCCAAAGACACACTTCTCTGGGTTGAGCTTGATTTGAAAGCAGCACAGATTGTCAAAGGTCTCCTTGAGATCTTCCGTGAGGGTGATGCGCTTCTCCATCTTCACCATAATGTCATCTACATAAACGTGGGCATTGCGGGCGAGTTGTTTCAGGAGGCACTTCTACATGCAACGCTGGTAGGTGGCGCTGGCATTCCTCAAGCCGAACATCATGGTGATGTAGCAGAAGGCGTTGAATGGTGTGATGAAGGCGGTCTTATAGCGGTTTGCCGGATCTAGCTTGATCTGGTGGTAGCCGGAGTACGCGTCCAAGAAGGACAATAGCTCGCAGCCGGCCATGGAGTCTATCACTTGGTCAATTCATGGCAGAGCAAACGAAACCTTGGGGCAGACTCGTGTAGTCGATACATATGCGCCACTTGTTATTCTTCTTCAAGACGAGGACTGGGTTGGAAAGCCCCAGTCCGGGTAGAACACTTCCATGATGAAGTCAGATGCTAGAAGCCGGGCGATTTCTTCACCAACGATCCTTCTCTTCTCTTCTGATAGGAGGCGGATGGGTTGCTTGACCGGTTTAGCATCCGACCTCACATGGAGTTTGTGCTCGGCGAAATCCTTTGGAACACCTGGCATGTCTTTGGGAGACCATACAAAGATGTCTCGATTCTCACGGAGTAAATCGATGAGCTCTCCTTCCTATTTGCTTCCAAGGCTTGACCCTATGACAGCAAACTTCTCCGGGTGCGCCGAATCAAAGATGATCCGCTTGGTCTCTTTGGCCGGCTGGAAGGAGGACCCGGCTTCCGTCTCCTTGGGATCAGTCGGCATGGCCGGCTTCTCGCAGGCCATGGCAACCATCCGGTCAAGGAGGCGCTTCTCTTAAGCGATGACGAGGGACTCGGCCAGCCGGCTGCTAGAGGCAGCGCACTCTAGCGACTTCTCATAGTCGCCGGCAATAGTGATGATGCCCTTGGGACCCGGCATCTTGGCCTTCAGGTAGGCGTAGTGTGGGACCATCATGAACTTGGCCAGCATAGGGCGACCAAAGAGCGTGTGGTAGGGATTGTCCAGGTCAACCACCTTGAACCAGATTAGCTCGCGGCGGAAGTGGTTCTTGTCGCCGAACAGGATGTCGAGCTTGATCTTGCCGATTGGAGAGCAGGAAAGGCTGGGAACTATGCTGTGGAAGAGAATCCGGCTAGGCTGAAGCTGCTTGGCCTTGATGTTCAACCGCTCCATGGTTTGGCGGTACAAGATGTTGATGCTGCTGCTGCCATCTATCAGAACTCAGGTGAAGCGACAGGTCCGCTTCTCCATGGAGAAGGTGGATTCTAGCACCAGATCTACGCACCCGGCGATGGCATCATAGCCGGGTGGTCTTCTTGGCTCCAGGTGACGGGCCTCTCGGACCAGTGCATGAACTGCAGGACCTCTGAGGCGACCACATTCACCTCGCGGTGCTGCTGCCGCCTGCTATGCTTGTCGTCAGCTTTGCTGGTGAAGACGACGTAGGTGGCGTTGTCGTCAGGGAACTCGTCTTGAAGCATGCCGGCAGCTCGGGCTGGTTGCTGAATAGTCAGAGCTATGTGGTCGGATGGTGGAGGAGGCGGCAGGGCCTTTCCCTTGGCAATCCGGGCAAGCCAGTTGCACTTCCGGGTGGTGTGGTTGGACGGCTTCGCGCTGCTGTGGAACTTGCCCGGGGCATCGAGGATTTGCTCAAAGGAGAAGGTAGGCTTCCAAGCACCCTTGCCGCCCCGCTGACGCTTGGAGCCGGGCTGCCCAGTTGGCTGCTGATCCTCGACTGCTGCCACTTGCCGGTTGTTGGAAGTCAGATGTGGGAGTTGCGCTTGTTGTCGTTCGGCTGGCGCCGGTTGGTGTCACCTGCCGGCGTTTGGGAGCTCAGCTGGACCACCTTGCCGGACGTGTCAACCCGGATCTCCGACTTCATGGAAGAGTCGGCTATGGCATACTTGTCAGCCACGACTAGGAGCTCGTCCAAGGTAGCCGGCTCGTCGCACAGAAGCTTGTGCTTGAGCAGGGTGCCTTCTCTACACCCAGTGGTGAAGTACTCGATGGCGTGCACCTTGTGGACCCCCTTGCAGGAGTTGGGCAACTTGGCCCAGCACTGAGGTAGTCGCGTGTGGACTCTGTTGGCCCCTGGACACACATGGGGAGTTGGCGAGGCTTGGGGGGAGCTTGTATGAGCTGGTGAAGTTCCGGACAAAGGCATCGCTGAAATCCAGCCAGCTGTTGACGCTGTTGGGCTTGAGGCTGTTAAGCCACGTCCGGGTCGTGCCCTCGAGCATGAGCAGGATGTACTTCACGGTGACACGCTTGTTTCCGTTGGCGATGCCGACTGCTATGGAGTAGTCGATCAGCCAATCTTCCAGCTTCACGGAGCCGGTGTACTTGGGAGTGTCTCTAGGGAGCGTGAACCCTTTGGGAAAGGGCACATTGCAGATGCAGGGGCCGAAGCAGGCCGGCCCGATCGTGTGCTCTTCCTCCATCGCCAAGGACCGAGCCAGCTACTTGATCCAGTGGCATGCGTCATTCTCGCTGACTGCTTTGTGGGGGCCTACCCGGCCAGCGAGCGTCGGGTGGTCAGGCGGTGGCGGCGGAGTTGCCGCCCTCTCCTTTCGAGGAGGGGGGCATTCCTCCGGTCGGTGCCACGTCTCCATGTCCTGGAGCACTTGCTGGCTGTCCGCCATCGTGCGGCGAGAACACCGGCTGTTGC
Organism: Triticum dicoccoides; assembly: GCF_002162155.2. Lineage (NCBI taxonomy): Eukaryota > Viridiplantae > Streptophyta > Magnoliopsida > Poales > Poaceae > Triticum > Triticum dicoccoides. Next base: position 210,085,940 of record NC_041383.1, read on the forward strand.
TAGCAGCCGGCTTCGAGTCTCGCGGCCTCTGCCACTAGGGGACCGAGAGGTCGCGCCGTTCTCACGACGGGGCAGGTGGGTGTCGACCTATCGGCCTGCTCCCGCCGCATGGTTGCCCGTGTCTTGCTGCACATTTGCAGCGTTGATGAGCTCCTGGAGGCGCTCCATTTGCTCGCGTAGCTCGTCGCCCTCCAAGTGCTTGAGTTCGTCTGCGGCCGCCTGGGCGGCGAGCATGTTTTGTGCTACGTAGACCGGGCATCTGATTCCCAGCATGCTGGCAGACGCAGCGTCGCGTTGCCAGATGGCGCCGACCCACCTAGGCTCAACCGTAGCTGGCGTCCCACCGACCACACGGTCGATCTCGCGCTGAGTGGTTTCAGCGCAGCACATCAGCGCCGCCATCTTGGAGGCGCTGTCGAAGAGCTTGGCACGGAACTCCTCCAGCTCCTCCTGGCTGGTGCTAGCGCGAGGAGGGGTTGCCGAGCCGTGTATGGCCGCATCCAGTGGATCCTGGTTGGATCCGCCAGTGCCTAGGCCCTTCCAATGACCATCACCTCCGCGATGATGCTAGCGTCGGGCGCACCGACAGGAGCGTCGCTGGCAGCAGGATGGAGGGGATCGATGATGATCTCCACGTCACTGGGGAAGTCATCAGTGGTGGCCGTGTCGGTGATGGAGAGCTTGCCGAAGAGGTTGTCAAGGCCGCTCGCGGGGGTGGCAGCCTCCTCAACAGACGGCGCGTTGAGGCTATCATTAAGGGGCACGTCGGGCTGGCTGATCCCACCAGCTACGACATGCTCGCTGAAAAGGAACAAGGTTCCCGACCAGAACGTGTCTCTGACCGATGTCGCGGATGGCCCCACGATGGGGGCCAACTGTCATGGTAATATCACGGCAGATGCTAGGGGGTGGCTAAGCATGGATGGGGCCAGCAGTACGTCGTCGGGTCCTGGAAGCGGGAGTGAGCACAAGCTCCAACGGACACAAGATGTACCCAAGTTCAGGGCTCTCCTAAGAGATGATCACTATATCTCAAGGTATACAATGGTGCTCCTATAGTTGTTTGGCTAGAGGAGGAAGAAGGGCAAGGCTAGCTATCTTCTCCCCTAGCTATGGTGTATGGAAATGGTGAGGAAACTAAGGTTGGAACCCTTTGCATGGGTGCGGCCTGGGGAGTTTTATAGGCCAACTGAGGGAGTCCTGGACTAGGGGGTGTCCGGATAGCCGAACTATCATCATCGGCCGGACTCCAAGACTATGAAGATACAAGATTGAAGACTTCGTCCCGTGTCCGGATGGGACTTTCCTTGGCGTGGAAAGCAAGCTTGGCAATACGGATATGTAGATCTCCTACCATTGTAACCGACTCTATGTAACCCTAGCCCTCTCCGGTGTCTATATAAACCGGATGGTTTTAGTCCATAGGACGAAGAACAATCATACCATAGGCTAGCTTCTAGGGTTTAGCCTCCTTGATCTCGGGGTAGATCTACTCTTGTAGTACCCACATCAACAATATCAATCAAGCAGGACGTAGGTTTTACCTCCATCAAGAGGGCCCGAACCTGGGTAAAACATCGTGTCCCTTGTCTCCTATTACCATCTGCCTAGACAAACAGTTCGGGACCCCCTACCCGAGATCCGCCGGTTTTGACACCGACATTGGTGCTTTCATTGAGAGTTCCTCTGTGTCGTCACCGATAGGCTCGATGGCTTCTTCGATCATCAACAACAACGCAGTCCAGGGTGAGAATTTTCTCCCCGGACAGATCTTCGTATTCGGCGGCTTTGCACTGCGGGCCAATTCGCTTGGCCATCTGGAGCAGATCGAAAGTTACGCCCCTGGCCGTCAGGTCAGATTTGGAAGTTTGAACTTCACGGCTGACATCCACGGAGACTTGATCTTCGATGGATTCGAGCCACAGCTGAGCGCGTCGCACTGTCACGATGGGCATGATTTAGCTCTGTAGCCGGACAGTGCCCTGGAGGCCGCACACGAACCCGCTCTGACCCTCGATTCGGAGCCGGCTGCGCAGATCGAGGACGGGTGGCTAGACACCGCCTCGGGGGCTGCAACCTCTACGGTGATGGAGCCGAATACTGGCCTTGTCCCTTGTGAAGCTCGTGACTCCGAGGTGCTGGACTCCTCGCCAGACTCCATACCTCCCGCGACCCCTCCAATCGAATCAGATTGGGCGCCGATCATGGAGTTCACCGCTGCAGACATCTTTCAACACGCACCTTTCGGCGACATCTTGAGTTCGCTAAAGTATCTCTCGTTATCAGGAGAGCCCTGGCCGGGCTGCGGTCAGGACGGTTGGGATGCGGACAACAAAGAAATTCAAAGCCCACCCACCACCCACTTAGTAGCAACTGTCGATGATCTAACCGACATGCTAGACTTCGACTCCGAAGACATCGACATTATGGACGACGATGCCGGAGACGACCAAGAACCAGCGCCTACTAGGCACTGGAAAGCCACCTCATCATATGAAATATACATGGTGGATTTCCCAAAGGATGGGAATGGAGAAGGAACAGCGGAGGATGACCCCTCCACGAAACAGCCCAAGCGCCGGCGTCAGTGGCGCCGAAATCCCGCCACAGCAAGAATGGAGATTCCGGCACCAGAGATAATAATACTCCAGACAGTGCTGAAGACAAGCCCCTCTAGCAAGATTCAGCACAGGAGGACGGAGAAGCCAGCCCTCATGAGAGAGCGGCAGACGAAGAGGTAGAGGATGATAATTACATGCCTCCCTCCGGAGACGAGGCAAGCCTCGACGACGACGAATTTGTCATGCCTGAGGATCCCGTCGAATAAGAGCGTTTTAAACGCAGGCTTATGGCCACGGCAAACAGCCTCAAGAAAAAGCAGCAACAGCTTAGAGCTGATCAAGATCTGCTAGCCGACAGGTGGACTGAAGTCCTTACGGCCGAAGAGCATGAGCTCGAACGCCCCTCCAAAAGCTACCCCAAACGCAAGCTACTCCCCCGATTAGAGGAGGAGGCATATAAACCTACATCACGAGTGCACAATACGGCTGACCGACCACCCCGTGGCCGCGACAGAGAGGCCTCTAGGCCCACCACTAGAACCGTACCCCGGCATCGCTCAAAAAGCACAAGGCCACAGGGGAATGCTCTGGACTTGCAAGATATATTGGAGGATAAGGCAAGACAATCAAGATCGATCTACGGATCGCGTGGGTGCCCCACGATATGTGAAGACAACCGTCGCGCTGGACACAGCAAGTCCGGACGGGCCGAACACAGCAGACAAAGCTCTTTCGAGCTTCGTCGTGAGATAGCCCAATATAGAGGCGCCGCACACCCACTATGCTTCACAGATGAAGTAATGGATCATCAAATTCCCGAAGGGTTTAAACCCATGAATATTGAATCTTATGATGGCACAATAGACCCCGCGGTTTGGATCGAAGACTATCTCCTTCATATCTACATGGCACGCGGTGATGATCTTCATGCCATCAAATACCTCCCACTCAAGCTTAAAGGAGAATTAGCTCGGCATTGGCTTAACAGCTTGCCAGCAGAATCAATTGGGTGTTGGGAGGACCTGGAAGCCGCATTCCTTGATAACTTCCAGGGCACGTATGTGCGACCACTAGACGCTGACGACCTAAGCCATATAATTCAGCAGCCAGACAAATCGGCCAGACAATTCTGGACACGGTTCTTAACTAAGAAAAATCAAATCGTCGACTGTCCGGATGCGGAGGCCCTCGCGGCCTTCAAACATAACTTCCGCGACGAGTGGCTTCCCCGGCACCTGGGACAGGAAAAGCCGAAATCCATGGCAGCCCTCACATCCCTCATGACCCACTTCTGCGCGGGAGAGGACAGCTGGCTAGCCCGCAGCAACAACCTCAGCAAAAATTCTGGCAGTCCGGATATCAAGGACCGCAATGGCAGGTCGCGTCGCAACAAGAACAAACGCCGCATTAATGGCGACAATAATGAGGATACGACAGTCAATGCCGGATTTAGAGGCTCCAAACCCGGTCAGCGGAAAAAGCCATTCAAAAGAACTACTCCGGGTCCGTCCAATTTGGACCGAATACTCGATCGCTCGTGCCAAATACACGGCACCCCCGAAAGGCCAGCTAACCACACCAACAGGGACTGTTGGGTATTCAAGCAGGCAGGCAAGCTAATTGCTGAAAACAACGACAAGGGGCTGCATAGAGATGACGAGGAAGAGACCGGACCGCCAAACAATAGAGGACAGAAGGGTTTCCCCCACAAGTGTGGACGGTGAACATGATATACGCAACCCACATACCCAAAAGGGAGCGGAAGCGTGCACTCAGGGATGTATACACGATGGAGCCAGTCGCCCCGAAGTTCAACCCATGGTCCTCCTGCCCGATCACTTTTGATCGAAGGGACCACCCCACCAGCATCCGCCACGGCGGATTCGCCGCATTGGTTTTAGACCCAATCGTCGATGGATTTCACCTCACCAGAGTCCTGATGGACGGCGGCAGCAGCCTGAACCTGCTTTATCAGGATACAGTGTGCAAAATGGGCATAGACCCCTCAAGGATTAAACCCACAAAGATGACCTTTAAAGGCGTCATACCAGGTGTAGAGGCCAATTGTACAGGCTCAGTTACACTGGAAGTGGTCTTCGGATCCCCGGATAACTTCCAAAGCGAGGAGTTAATCTTCGACATAGTTCCGTTCCGTAGCGGCTATCATGCTCTGCTCGGACGTACCGCGTTTGCAAAGTTCAACGCGGTGCCGCACTACGCATACCTCAAGCTCAAGATGATAGGCCCTCGAGGAGTCATCACGGTCAACGGAAACACTGAACGCTCTCTCCAAACGGAGGAACATACAACGGCTCTCGCGGCAGAAGTACAGTGCAGCCTCTTAAGGCAATTCTCGAGTCCAGCCGTTAAGCGACCGGACATGGCTAAACGCGCCCGGAGTAACCTACAACAAGACCACCTGGCACGTTCCGAGCACGCGTAGCAATGCGGCCCCAACCCCAGCCCCTGCAAAATTGCAAGACTGGTCCTTCGCGTACATCATTACGCTCTGGAGATACCATGGGCATAGGGGGAGGGGCACGACCACGATAGGCCCAGAATGCGACTTAACCACACCAGGGGCTCTCAAGTGTGTCGTTCTTTTTTTTCTCTTTTTCTTCCTTTTTTACCCATAGGAATCCGTCTATCAGAGGCCCTGTCTGGCAGTAGACCTGCTGGACTCACGATGCAACAGCCAGGGAAGGAGAAAGGCTACGACGAATATCCAGGTGGTCTCCATTACGAGCATTAAATCTGTTTTATACACCATTCCGCAGCCTACCCCTGGAGGGGGACATGTTTAATAGTCCCATCCCTTGCTTACCGCACTATTTGTATCATTCTGCATTCACGGCAGTATTTCTTGAATAAACAATGCAGCACCTTTTTGCTTATAATTGCATTTCTTTCTTATACATATGTTCATTTATGACATGTTGCATCCTTACACTTTGGTACGGCTAAATACACCAGGGGCTTATGTTTCCCGCATCATGGTGTGATAAGTCCAAACACTTTCACAAGTGCGGCACCCCGAACTTATAGCATTATATGCATCGGCTCCGAATCATGTCTTGGGTCAATAGTTGGTTTTTCCCGGCTCCCATGTTTTGGTACCTTACGTTCCGTTGTATCGGCTAAGGTAGCACTGGGAGAACCACTGCGATTGCGCCCCAGTTGAGCTACGCGAGCGCCTTAGTGGAGAAAGCTAAAACTGACCGTCATGATGAGGCGAGAGCCGGTCGCTGTTCGAGAGGTGTTTTTCGAGTCCCTAAAGACTTATGCCGCTTAGAGCAAGGAACCGGCTTTGTCCGGCCCAGACGTGGATAGCGCCCCAAATTCGGCCTTCCGAACACTAGGGGCTTCGCCGAAATTTAAAATTATAGAATTATATGGCTAAGTGAGAGTGTTCAAGCATTATAAGTCCGGTTGCCTCGTTCGTTGTGTTGAGCGCCTCCCTAGATGGACCCAAAAATGGGAACAAGAGTGCTCAAATTTATCCCGAACACCCCAGCACTTGTGGCATGGGGGCTGAAGCCGACGACTTGCCATCTCTCAGATTTGATAAACGGCCGCACAGAAGGTAATATTTTAAATTAACAAGCGTTGCTTAGCGCATATGAACAAAGTTTTCAGCGCATAGGATAACAAAATGCGAGTCTACTCAAATATTACATCTTTGGAGCACTCACCCGCAATAATGCGGGCACCCTTCAAGACACTCTTATAATACATCTCGGGCGTGCGATACTCCTTGCCCGGCGGTGGCGCGTCGGTCACAAAGCTTCTCAGCATCCATCTTTCCCCATTACACCTTTGCGCGGGCAAGGGCCCGACGGGCACCTTCAATACAGGTGGAGTGCTTGATGACTTCAACCCATGGACACGCATCCACCAACCGCCGCACCAGGCCGAAGTAGCTCCCAGGCATGGCCTCCTTGGGCCACAGCCAAACTATGAGCCCCATCATGGCCTATTCGGCCACCTTGTGGAGCTCGACCAACTGCTTCAGCTGGTCGCTAAGGGGCACTGGATATCCGGCCTCAGCATACTGAGACCAGAAGACCTTCTCCGTCGAGCTCCCCTCCTCGGCCCGGTAGAATGCGGCGGCATCGGATACGCTGCGAGGAAGATCTGTGAACGTTCCTGGAGAGCTCCGAATTCGGGTAAGTAACAGGTAATTAACACTCACATGCTTACTTTGCATGAAAAATGCCTTACCCGCTGCTATTTTCTTCAATTCGTCGATTTCTTGGAGGGCCTTGTAGGCTTCGGCCTTAGCGGCTTTGGCACTCTCAAGAGCCGTTGCAAGCTCAGACTCTCGAGTCTTCGAGTCACGCTCCAGGCTCTCATCTTTTTCACGAGATCCTGGAGCTCTTGCTATACCTCCGCCACCCGCGCCTCCTGCTTCTCTTGCTCGGTGCGCTCCGCGGCCGCATTGCGTTCGGCCACGGCCACCGCCTCTTTCAGGCCGCCACCTCGTTAGTGGCCCCTGCAATACCCACATTATCCTTGTCATTCTTTTTGCAACCAAAATCCTTTTCTGTAAGGTGTAATTTTAATAAGGTGTTACTCACCTTCCTTGTCCTCGAGCTGCTTCTTGGCACAGCCGAGCTCGTTCTCGGACCGCTCGAGGCTTTCCTTAAAAGTATTGACCTCCGCAGTCAGTGCGGCAGAGGTCAGCAGCGCAGCCTGCAATCCCATATTGACATATTTTTTATGACTCCTGCGTATATCTTCTTAAGATCCTCAGTCCGGCTTTTCTTTCCAAACACTGAACCGAGCATCAGGGGCTACTGTCTATGTGGTACTATTTTACATATATCAAAATTCTTACCTCAAAGCCTGTTAGAAGGCTGGTGCAGGCTTCGGTTAGCCCGCTCTTGGCGAGCTACACCTTCTAAATCACTGCACTCATAACAGTGCGGTATTCCTCTTTGATGGAGGCGCCATTAAGCGCCTCCAGCAAGCTATCCGGCGCCTCCGGTTGGACGGAGGCTGCCGGCGTCACGGTCTTGCCCTTCTTACGAAGGGGCCGCCCGCCGGACTCTGGGGCCACCATGGGATCCGGAGCCGAGTCCGGTGCAAATTCCGGGAGGTTGTCCTGCGACACCTCCGGGGCCTCCTCCTCCTCCTGGCGGGTCCCTTCCCGGGATCCCACCTCGGCATCGTCCGTGTCACAGGGGGTGGAGGCGGTCGGAAGAGAATCCATATCCAACGCACCTAAGGACCCACTTGACGAAGCGGGAAGATCGTCCTTGGGCGGACTGCAGGGTTGTATGCGGCATTAGAAAGACATTGTGTGGCAAAAAATAAAAACCATGAAGTTATTCGGGAGTTCGGATACTCACGATCTCGCCAGGGGCTTGGCCCTTGGAGGCCAGTCCTCGTCGTCGTCACTGGCGTTGGCAGAGCAGTCCGGGGGAAGAGTTTGTCCCTTCTTGGACCCTTCGGCCTCCCTCGTTGGGGAGGCCTTCCTTTTCTTCTCTCCCACCACTAGGGGAGAGGCCTTTTTCTTCTCCTCCTCACCTTGGTAAGTGATAGGTAATTCACACTCACATGCTTGCTTTGGATGAAAAATGCCTTACCCGCCGCTATTTTCTTCAACGCCCCGATTTCTTGGAGGGCCTTGTAGGCTTCGGCCTTAGCAGCTTTGGCACTCTCAAGAGCCGATGCAAGCTCGGACTCTCGAGTCTTCGAGTCGCGCTCCAAACTCTCATGTTTTTCCACGAGAGCCTAGAGCTCTTGCTATACCTCCGCCACCCGCGCCTCCTGCTTCTCTCGCTCGGTGCGCTCCGCGGCCGCATTTCGTTTGACCGTGGACACCGCCTCCTTCAGGGTCGCCACCTCGTTCGTGGCCCCTGCAATACCCACGTTATCCTTGTCATTCTTCTTGCAACCAAATCCTTTTCTGTAAGGTACAATTTTAATAAAGTGTTACTCACCTTCCTTGTCCTCGAGCTGCTTCTTGGCACGACCGAGCTCGTTCTCGGACCACTCGAGGCTTTGCTTCAAAGTATTGACCTCCGCAGTCAGTGCGGCAGAGGTCAGCAGCACAGCCTGCAATCCCATATTGACATATTTTTTATGACTCCTGCGTATATGTTTTTAGATCCTCAGTCCGGCTTTTCTTTCCGAACACCGAACCGAGCATCAGGGGCTATTGTCTATGCGGTACTATTTTATATATATCAAAATTCTTACCTCAAAGCCTGTTAGAAGGCTGCTGCAGGCTTCGGTCAGCCCGCTCTTGGCGAGATGAACCTTCTGAATCACCGCACTCATGACGGTGCGGTGTTCCTCTTCGAGGGAAGCGCCGTTGAGCGCCTCCAGCAAGCTATCCGGTGCCTCCGGTTGGACGGAGCCCGCCGGTGTCACGGTCTTGCCCTTCTTACAAAGGGGCCGCCCGCCGAACTCCGGAGCCACTACAGGTTCCGGTGCGGAGTCCGGTGCAAAGTCTGGGAGGTTGCCTTGCGGCACCTCCGGAGCTCCTCCTCCTGGCGGGTCCCTTCTCGGGATCCCACCTCGGCATCGTCCGCATCACGGGGGGTGGAGGCGGTCGGAAGGGAATCCATATCCGACGCACCCAAGGACCTGCTCGACGAAGCGGGAAGGTCATCCTTGGGCGGACTGCAGGGTTGTATGCGGCATTAGAAAGACACCATGTGGCGAAAAGAAAAATCATGAAGTTATTCGGGAGTCCGGATACTTACGATCTCGCCAGGGGCTTGGCCCTTGAAGGCCAGTCCTCGTCGTTGTCGCCGGCGTTGGTAGAGCAGTACGGGGGAAGAGTCCTTCCCTTCTTGGACCCTTCGGCCTCCCTCGTTGGGGAGGCCTTCCTTTTCTTCCCTCCCCTCGCTGGGGGAGAGGCCTCTTTCTTCTCCTCCTCGCCTTTGTGGGAGGTGTCCGCCTCGGAGTCACCGGACGATAAGTCCGATGACACCTGAAAACAGGAACTCTTTCGAGTGCCCGTGGCCTTCTTCTTGGCCTTCTTCTCCGGCACCACGTGGGGTGCCGGAACCAGCAGCCCCGTTAAGCGGGCGTCCGCTGGGTCTTCTGGCAAAGGGGTCGAATAGTTAGTCTGCTCGGCCTTCTTCAGCCAGTCCTGTCAAAGGAGAGGGAGTTAAGATCCCGCATAGAGTCAAACTATGGAAAACAAGTGTCCCGTAAAGGGTAAAATCGCTTACCTCGCTAGCCGGATGCTGCGAGCTGAATCTGCGATCTTCGGTAGCGGATGCGGGAGCCTCAGCGCCCTTAAACAGCACCCTCCAGGCCTCTTCGTACATAGTGTCGAAGAGCCTGCTCAAAGTCTGGTGCTGCGCCGAATCGAACTCCCACATATTGAAGTCCCGTTGTTGGCACGGGAGAATCCGGCGGATGAGCATGACCTGGACTACGTTGACAAACTTGAGCTTCTTGTTCACTAGCTTTTGGATGCAGGCTTGGAGTCTGGTCAGCTCCTCTGAATCACCCCATGTCAGGCCACTCTCTTTCCAGGAGGTGAGCCGTATGGGGATGCCAAATCTGAATTCGGGGGCCGCTGCCCATTGAGGTTCACGCGGCTCGGTGATGTAGAACCACCCCGATTTCCACCCCTTAATGGTTTCCACGAAGGTGCCCTCAAGCCAAGTAACGCTAGGCATCTTGCCCACCATGGCGCCTCCGCACTCCGCTTGGCTGCCCTTCACAACCTTCGGCTTGACACTGAAGGTCTTGAGCCACAAGTCGAAGTGGGGCTGCATGCAGAGGAAGGCCTCACACACGATGATAAACGCCGAGATGTTGAGGATGAAATTCGGGGCCAGATCATGGAAATCCAGGCCGTAGTAGAACATGAGCCCCCGGACAAAGGGATGGAGTGGGAAGCCCAGTCCACGGAGGAAATGGGAAACAAATACTACCCTCTCATGGGGCCCGGGGGTGGGGATGAGCTGCCCCTCGTCTGGGAGCCGGTGCGCGATGTCACTAGACAGATATCCGGCGCTGCGCAGCTTCTTGATGTGCCCCTCTGTCACGGAGGAGGCCATCCACTTGCCTCTCGCTCCGGACATAGTTGGAGAAGGTTGAGGTGAGATGTGCGGACTTGGGCGCTGGAGCTCGAGTTCGCGGAGAAGGATAAGCAACGGAGGAAGAAGGCGTAGGTAAAAGGGTGGATCTTTATCCCCTTATATGGGCGAACGAAACCATGCGTCCCCACCGGCCTGATAAAACTCGCTTATCTCCCAAGCGCCGCAATCAATGGCGCGGTTGGGTTACCCACGTCCGTATTGATGGGAATCCCGGAATAAGGGGAACACGATCTCTGCTTCGACAAGACGTGCCAGGGAAACCGCTTCGCTAAACGCGCTGAGGTGGTATAATAAAAACAATTCGAGTAAAGGCTTGGTGGTGGTGTGACGTCACGCCACAAAATACGTCAGCAGATTGAACTTGTGTAAATATTATTCTCTCTACGATGGTATGTGGAATTTATTTTGCAGAGCCGGACAATATCCTGGTGTTCACAATCTTCTATGAATTATTCGGAGGAGGAACCCGCCTTGCAATGCCGAAGACAATATGCGCGCTGAACTCATCATCATTGAAGCCTGGTTCAGGGGCTACTGAGGGAGTCCTGGACTAGGGGGTGTCCGGATAGCCGAACTATCATCATCGACCGGACTCCAAGACTATGAAGATACAAGATTGAAGACTTCGTCCCGTGTTCGGATGGGACTTTCCTTGGCGTGGAAGGCAAGCTTGGCGATACGGATATGTAGATCTCCTACCATTGTAACCGACTCTATGTAACCCTATCCCTCTCCGGTGTCTATATAAACCGGATGGTTTTAGTCCATAGGACGAAGAACAATCATACCATAGGCTAGCTTCTAGGGTTTAGCCTCCTTGATCTCGTGGTAGATGTACTCTTGTAATACCCACATCATCAATATCAATCAAGCAGGACGTAGGGTTTTACCTCCATCAAGAGGGCCCGAACCTGGGTAAAACATCGTGTCCCTTGTCTCCTATTACCATCCGCCTAGACGCACAGTTTGGGACCCCCTACCCGAGATCCGCCTAGACACACAGTTTTACCTCCGATGTCGCGGATGGCCCCACGATGGGCGCCAACTGTCATGGTAATATCACGGCAGATGCCAGGGGGTAGCTAAGCATGGATGGGGCCAGCAGTACGTAGTCGGGTCCTGGAAGCGGGAGTGAGTACAAGCTCCAACGGACACAAGATGTACCCAGGTTCAGGGCTCTCCTAAGAGATGATCACTATATCTCAAGGTATACAATGGTGCTCCTAGAGTTGTTTGGCTATAGGAGGAATAAGGGCAAGGCTAGCTATCTTCTCCCCTAGATATGGTGTATGGAAATGGTGAGGAAACTAAGGTTGGAACCCTTTGCATGGGTGCGGCCTGGGGAGTTTTATAGGCCAACCCCCAGGGGTACAATGGTAATTTGGCCAGGTGGTAGGTCCCGACTGTCAGTGTCTGTGGAGGCCGGGTTCTCCGCCGGCTGCTGGGACCCGCGTCTGGTGGGCCCAGCCGGTTGTCGAGGAACCGATCGATAGGTGGGACCCGCCGCTTGCGAGCCCCATTGACGGCTCTTCATTGTTGTGTCATCCGTGCTAACGGAGGCCGTGTCGGGCGCGCCATGGCTACAGTGCCGCACCGAGCGGGTCGGCGGCCGCCTGGCAGCGCTCATTGTAGCCATGCGGCCGGGATTTGGGGGAGGCATGGTACACTGTAGCCATGCCCCAGCTTGTCTCTTGGTCGGGCTGAGACTCCTAGGGAGGGGGCGGCCGCCTGTTAGGAGCCGGCCCGTAGCCTCGCCGCCTTCTGGAGAGTGTCATCTCCTGGGGCACGCCGTCTTCTGGAGGCTGGCCGGGTGGCACCAGCCGGATCCGGTTGATGATCGTGAGACATGTCGGCTTGAGGGGCACGGCTTGCCCCGATGTCTTAAAATGTGGTTAAGTCTAGATGAGGCTACCCGGGGTCTATCCCCCCCGACAATGTTAACCATAGAATTGCATCACCCTCTCATCCTCGGTCTAGTGGTCAAGTTGAACTTAGCAATAGAGAAATAAAACTTATTTTACAAAAGACTGTCAATAGGTCCCGGAAGAATTGGTCTAAGAAATTAGATGATGCACTTTGGGCTTATAGAACAGCATATGGGTATGTCTCCTTATATAATGGTTTATGGAAAGGCTTGTCATTTGCCTCTTGAGTTAGAACATAAAGCATGGGCAATTAAAGAACTCAACTATGATTTCAAACTTGCTAGTGAAAAGACGTTATTTGATATTAGCTCATTAGATGAATGGAGAACCCCAAGCTTATGAAAATGCAAAGTTATTCAAAGAGAAAGTTAAAAGATGGCATGATAAAAGAATCCAAAAGCGTGAGTTCAAGGTTGGAGAATATCTTCTTTTGTAAAACTCTTGTTTCAGATTCTTTGCAGGAAAACTCCTCTCCAAATAGGAAGGACCCTATGTTATCGAGGAGGTTTATTGATAGGGATCAAAATAAATAATGCCGAAGGTACTAACTCAAAGGTTGTTAATGGGCAACGAATAAACATTTTATCTCAAGTACGCCCATTAATGTTGAAAGCAATATTATCCAAACTATGACACCGGAAGGACATATAAAAGAAACCTTCTGGAACACTCCAGAATCATGAAAAAGAGGAGGTATGTGATAAGGTAAGTAAACGGACTCCAAAAAACCTGTAAAAATATTTTTTGTTAGTTTTGGAATATTTAGAAAATTAGGAAAATAAGAAACTACCAGGGAGGTGACCCTGGTGAGCACAAGACACCATGGCACGCCTGGCTTGCCAAGAGCGCCCAGGTGGGTTGTGCCCACCTCGGGTACCTTCCAAACTCCGTTTTTCTTCCATTTGCTTGTTTCCCAAGATAAGAAATCTTTATATATTCCCGAAACCTATTGACCTCCGTATCGCGGAGAAATCTCTTGTTTTCTTTTCTTGCTGTTTTCCCAACATATTTGAAATTATGTCGTCCCAAGACTCGGAGGGTGAGAGCTACGTTGCCAACTATATCGCAAACCCCAAGGCCTATGGCGATGTGGAGAACTATAGCTAGACTGCAGAGGAAGAAGAAGACTATGATCCTAAGAGGAAGTAGGAGACGAGCTCAGATGAAGATGAAGCCCCATTACCCCAACCTTGGGACATGCACGTTGAATTTAAGAAGTCGAGTCTCCCCAACAAAGCAAAGAAGCCAAAGATCCAGTTTATCCCCTTTAGTCTTTTGCAGGAAAACAAGCAAGATTTAGGCAAAAAGGTATTGGAACTTGAGCGGGAGATCAGTGAATTGAAGGATGAGAATTCCATACTCAAGTGTAAGATAAGAAGAAAGACAAACCCTCTGCTTCATCACCACCACCTCCTTCTTCATCACCAAAATAAAATTGAGTATCGGGTATGGGCACTCCCCTTAGATTTCACCAAGCTTGGGGGAGGTGCCCCGGTATCGTATCACCTCCACTATCTTTTGCCTTTACTTTTCTTAGTTCGATCCATAGTTATCTTTTGCTTTATATGAATAAAAGTTTAGTTCGATCCTTTCTTTTCGAGAGTTTGCTTAGTGATATATCCTTGTAATTGTGTGCGAGATATATAATAAAGTTTAGTATGAGTTTTGCTTCTTTTACTTTCTTTGTTTCAATAAAAAGGAAGGAAATAAATGAAAAAGATCATATGCTAATCTTATGGTAAGTAATGAAATCACATAAGCAAACGTGTAAGTAGAAAATTTTATTGTAGATTGACAAACATAGCATTGGTCAATGATGCAATTCATGAAATAATTAATAAGGGAAGAGAAGATTCACATGCAAATACACTATCCTGGAAATCTTTTGTGATTGTGAGCACCCATCAAAATATTATATGCCAAAACTGTTGACGTTGGACAAGGAAGACAACATAATGATTTATGTTTGTTAATATTCACATAGAAGATATATTGTCATAGATCCTTCAACATGTGGTGTTTGCCCCTATCTTTGCTAGCCAAAAATTCCGCACCAAGTAGAGATACTACTTGTGCATCCAAAACCCCTTAAACCCAAATCTTGTTTTGAGAGTCCATCATACCTACCTATGGATTGAGTAAGATCCTTCAAGTAAGTTGTCATCGGTGCAATAAGGCAATAAAAATTGCTTCTAAAAATGTTAGATCATTTAGTGTAGGAGGAAATTGAGCGTTGTACGAACTTGTGATGGCGAAGAATAAAAGCGACAGACCGCATAATAAAGGTTGCCATCATAAGGGGAAATATAACGTGACATTCTCTTGCACTAAGGGGTTGAGCATACAAACAAAAAGCACATGGAAACCTCTGCTTCCCTCCATGAAGGTCCTATCTTTTACATTTATGTATTTACTTTCATGCAAGAGTCAAAGTTCTTCTCTATGTTCTTTTTTATTATTATTTTTGGCAAGCATCATGTGGTGAGGAAAGATCTAGGCACATATATCCAGTTGAATATGGGTAGCCTGAGTTATTACTGTTGACCTCACCCTTGAGGTCAATGCGTTGGGAGGCGAAACTATAAGCCCATATCTTTCTATTTGTCCGGTTGAAATGTTTTGTTCATGTGTATGCGGTGAGTGTTAGAAATCATAGAAGACTATATGATGGTTGAGTATGTGGACTTGCCTAAAGGCTCCGATACGTGACCCTTCCTGAAAAGATGATGAATTGTAGTTGCAAGTTGATTGAGAACATAGTTTGTTGGTTTCCAATAGAGCTTATATTTTATACTTCTATGTTGTGATGAATTGTTACTAATTCATGAGAAGTCTATGATAAAAGTTCTATGATAATAGTTTTATGTTAAAGTTCGTTGCTGTTATAATAAGTTACATGATGCTTCTATGTCTGTATTTTGTTTTTATCGACACCTCTCTCTCTCTCTCTAAGCATGTGGACATGTTTTTTGATTTTGGTTTTTGCTTGAGGACAAGCGAGGTCTAAGCTTGGGGGAGTTGATACGTCCATTTTGCATCATGTTTACCTATTGTTATTTTTTTACTGCATAATAATGATTTTTGAAGTAATTCTAATGCCTTTTCTCTCATAATATCCAAGGTACACACAAAGGGGGAGAATTCCGGCAACTCGAAATCTGTACCTGAAAAAGCTACGTCAGGCTACCTATTGTACACAACACCAAATGAGCTGAAACTTTACGAGGATATTTTTATAGAATAAATGAGGATTTTTGGAGCAAATAAGTACCAGAGGGGGGCCACCAGGTGGGCACAACCCACCTGGGCGCGCCAGGGAGCCCAGGCGCGCCCTGGTGGGTTATGCTCACCTCAGCCCACCTCATGTGCCCCTCTTCTGGTACATAAGTCATTTTGACCTGAAAAAATAAATAAGGAGAGGACTTTCGGGATAAAGCGCCGCCATCTCGAGGCAGAACCTGGGCTAGAGAACTTTTGCCCTCTGGCGGAGCGATTTCGCCGGGGGAACTTCCCTCCCAGAGGGGGAAATCATCGTCATCATCATCACCAACAACTCTCCCATATTGGGAAGGGCTATCTCCATGAACATCTTCAACAACAACATCTCCTCTCAAACCCTAGTTCATCTCTTGTGTTCAATCTTTGTACCGAAACTATAGATTGGTGCTTGTGGGTGACTAGTAGTGTTGATTACATCTTGTAGTTGATTACTATATGGTTTATTTGGTGGAAGATTATATGTTCAGATCCATTATGCTATTTAATACCCCTCTGATCTTGAGAATGATTATCATTTGTGAGTAGTTACTTTTGTTCTTGAGGTCACGGGAAAAATCATGTTGCAAGTAATCATGTGAACTTGATATGTGTTTGATATTTTGATGATATGTGTGTTGTGATTCCCTTAGTGGTGTCATGTGAATGTCGACTACATGGCACTTCACCATATTTGGGCCTAAGGAATGCATTGTGGAGTAGTTATTAGATGATGGGTTGCAAGAGTGACAGAAGCTTAAACCCTAGTTTATGCGCTATTTCGTAGAATTTATTCTTAATATTTTTATCGTAGTTGTGGATGCTTGCGAGGGGGTTAATCATAAGTAGGAGGTTTGTTCAAGTAAGAACAGCACCTAAGCACCAGTCCACCCACATACCAGATTATCAAAGTAGTGAACATGAATTGAACCAACATGATGAAAGTGACTAGATGAAATTCCCGTGTACCCTAAAAAACACTTTGCTTATCATAAGAGGCCGTTTTGGCCTGTCCTTTGCCTCAAAACACTTTGCTGCACTTTTGTTACTACTACCGTTACTTCCTCGTTACAAATTACCTTGCTATCAAACTACTTTGTTACTTACAATTTCAGCACTTGCAGACATTACCTTGCGGAAAACCACTTGCCATTTCCTTCTGCTCCTCGTTGGGTTCGACACTCTTACTTATCGAAAAGGCTACAATTGATCCCACATACTTGTGGGTCATCAATTGGCGAGGAAGTGGCTAGGCTCTTGGCAGCTGAGTTCATCCGCAAGATATACCACACCGAGTGGCTCGCTAACAATGTCATGGTCCCTAAGAAGGATAATTCACTCTGTATGTGCATTAACTACAAGCATATCAACCGGGCCCGCCCGAAACATCATTTTCCGCTCCCTTGCATCGATCAGATAGTCGATTCGACTGCGGGATGTGAGCGTTTGTCTTTTCTTGATGCGTATTCTGGATACCATCAGATCCTCTGTATGGGTCAGATTTAATAAAAATGGCCTTCATCACCCCCATTCGGGTGTTTTTGCTATGTCACCATGCCATTTGGTCTCAAAAACTCTAGCGCCACATTCATGCACATGATTCAGAAGTGCCTGCTCACTCAGATCAGTCGGAATGTGCAGGCATACATGGATGATATTGTGGCTAAGTCACGCAAAGGTCCCGACCTGCTGACTAACCTCGCTGAAACCTTTGCCAATCTAAGAAGGTACAACATTAAGTTGAATCTGTCCAAGTGCACATTCAGAGTACCTAGAGGAAAGCTACTCGGTTTTCTCATTTCTGAATGAGGGATAGATGCTAATCCCAAGAAGATTGGTGCAATTCTCCGAATGAATGCCATGTGTGTGTGCATGATGTTCAGAGCTCATAGGTTGTCTCGCTGCATTGAGTCGGTTCATTTCTCATCTCGGTGAAAAGTCACTGCCTCTTTACCGACTGATGAAAAAGTCCGACACGTTCGAGTGGATTCCTGAAGCCGAAGCAGCATTTGTGGAGCTCAAAGCCCTGCTCTCCACCCAGCTGGTGCTTGCTTCTCCGAATAGAAAACAACCTCTACTCTTATACATCGCTGCCACTGGTCAGGTTGTCAGCACAGTGCTCATAGTGGAGCGAGAAGAAGAAGGAATGACCTATAAAGTTCAACGCCCAGTGTACTATATCTCTGAAGTCTTTACTCCATCCAAGCAGAGGTATCCACATTACCAGTATCTTATTTATGGAATTTACTTGACGGCGAAGAAAGTTGCGCATTGTTTCCAGGACCACTCGGTTTCAGTCATCAGTGATGCTCCATTGTCTGAGATCATGAACAATCGGGATGCAACTGGTCGAGTGGCTAAATGGGCAATTGAGCTTCTCCCTTTGGATATCAAATTTGAGGCAAAGAAGGTGATCAAGTCTCAAGCGCTTGTAGATTTCTTAGCCGAGTGGATTGAACAGCAACAACCTACTCAAGTTCACTCGGAGCACTGGACTATGTTCTTTGGTGGGTCTAAGATGTTAAATGGGCCTGGTGCTGGAGTAGTCCTAGTGTCTCCAAGAGGTGATAAACTCAGTTATGTCCTCCAGATTCACTTTGATTCCTCCAATAATGAGGCTGAGTATGAAGCACTCCTCTACGGGTTGCGTATGGCTATCTCTCTCGGTGTTTGCAGCCTTATTGGTATAGGGTGACTCAGATTTAGTGGTGAATCAGGTGATGAAGGTGTGGGATGTCAGAAATGACACGATATTGCAATGTAGTAAGGAAACTAGAGAAAAAGTTCGAGGGTTTGGAGCTTCACCACATTCCCTGAATCAAAAATCAAGAAGCCAATGATTTAGCAAAAATAGGTTCCACTCGGAAGCCTATCCCCAACAACGTGTTTCATGAGATCTCCATTCCCCATCAGTGCAAGAGGATCCTTTTACTGAAGAGCCTCCTCAAGAAATAAGTCCGATTGATCCGACTGAAATCGAGGTTCCCGCAGTCGTTGACCTAATTATGGAAATCCTAGTAATCACCCCCGACTGGTCAATACCATACATTGCATTTCTGCTCAGGCAGGAACTTCTAGAAGATGAAGTTGAAGCACGTCAGATTGTACGCAGATCCAAGGCTTTCACAGTGATAAATGGATAACACTACAGAGAGGGTGTTACTGGTGTAGCTCAACGATGTATTTCTCCAAAGGAGGGTCGAATGATCTCAGACGAGATCCACTCGGGGACCTGTAGACACCATGCGTACTCTCGGACAATTGTGGCCAAACCATACCGAGCCGGATTATACTAGCCACGGGCCAATGAAGCTGCAAAGGAAATCATTCAGAAGTGTGCAGGTTGTCAGTTTTATGCAAACATGTCCCACAAGCCCACATCCGCTTTGAAAACCATTCCACTCGTCTGGCCGTTCGTCGTGTGGGGTTTGGACATGATTGTACCTCTTAGGACAAGCAAAAGTGGTTGCACTCATGTGCTTGTTGTAGTCGACAAGTTCATGAAGTGTATCAAAGCCAAACCAATCAAAAACTTAGATTCACGCACGGCCATCAAGTTCATGAAAGAGTTGATTTTTCGATACGGATTCCCACACACCATTATCACAAACAACAACTCGAACTTTTATTAAGAGGAATTCAGAGAATTCTGTGCTTCCCACCGCACTCAGGTAGATTATGCATCTGTTGCGCACCCACAGTCAAATAGTCAAGCTGAAAGAGCAAATGGTCTGATCTTCCAAGGGTTGAAACCTTGGCTCATGTGCGACCTTGAGCACACAGCTGGAGCTTGGGTGACTGAACTACTGTCTGTTCTGTGGGGGTTGAGGACAGCTCCTAACCGATCCACTGGCCGAACCCCTTTCTTCATGGTGTACGGAGCTGAAGCCGTGCTACCTAGTGACCTATTTCACAATGCACCCTGAGTGGAACTTTATTCAGTGGTTGAGGCAGAACAAGCATGCCAAGACGATGTAGACCTTCTAGAAGAAGAACGATAGATGGCTCTAATCCGGTTGACTGTTTGTCAGTAAGATCTTCGCGGATTCCACGCAAGAAACATCAGACGTCAAGCATTTAATGAGGGGGACATTGTTCTCCGAGTGGATCAGCAGCATCCGCACAAGCTCGCCCCCGCGTGGGAAGGTCCCTTCGTCATCACCAGGGTGTTACACAATGGGGCCTACAACCTATACAACCTTGCGTATAAGAAAGACGGACCACGCTCCTGGAACACAGATCTTCTTCATCGTTTTTATACTTGATAGTCGGATTGTCAGGATGTAATAAGAGTACTTATTAGATTGTTTATCAAGACATGATTACTGTAGTCTCTTAATGACTGTTCTTGCATAAGCATGTGTTCAAATCCCCCAATGGGTGGCTTAGCCGCGAACCAGTTTTGCCTAAGTTAAAAAACTACTCTGAGTGGAGAGCAATCCTCCCATTCGGGGGCTTAGACATGAACCATTTTCGCCTAAGTTAAAAAACTAATCTGAGTGGAGAGCAATCCTCCCACTCGGGGGCTTAGCCGCGAACCAGTTTCGCCTTAGTTCAAAAACTACTCCGAGTGGAGAGCAATCCTCCCACTCGAGGGCTTAGCCACGAACCAATTTCGCCCAAGTTAAAAAGCTACTCCGAGTGGAGAGCAATCCTCCCACTCGGGGGCTTAGCCACGAACCAGTTTTGCCTAAGTTAAAAAACTACTCCGAGTGGAGAGTAATCCTCCCACTCAGGGGCTTAGCCGCGAACCAGTTTCTCCTAAGTTAAAAAACTACTCCGAGTGGAGAGCAATCCTCCCACTTGGGGCTTAGCCGCGAACCAGTTTTGCTAAGTTAAAAAAATTAC
>NC_041383.1:210106783-210135585 GCF_002162155.2 Triticum dicoccoides
CACTCGGGGGCTTAGCCGCGAACCAGTTTCACCTAAGTTAAAAAACTACTCTGAGTGGAGGGCAATCCTCCCACTCTGGGGGTTAGCCACAAACCAGTTTTGCCTAAGCTCAAAAACTACTCTGAGTGGAGGGCAATCCTCCACTCGGAGGCTTAGCCGCGAACCAGTTTCGCCTAAGTAAAAAACTACTCCAAGTGGAGAGCAATCCTCCCACTCGGGGAATTAACTGCGAACCAGTTCCGCCTAAGTTAAGAAACTACTCTGAGTGCAGAGCAATCCTCCCACTCGGGGGCTTAGCCGCGAACTAATGTCTACTATGCAACTTTATTCTTGTAGACACGTGTTGGGCCTCCAAGCGCAGAGTTTTATAGGACAGTAGAAAATTTCCCTCAAGTGGATGACCTAAGTTTTATCAATCCGTGAGAGGTGTAGGATGAACATGGTCTCTCTCAAATGACCCTGCAACCAAATATAAGAAATCTCTTATGTCCCCGACACACCCAATACAATGGAAAATTGTATAGGTGCACTAGTTCGATGAAGAGATGGTGATAAAAGTGTAATATGGATGGTAGAAATATATTTTTATAATCTAATAAATAAAAGCAGCAAGGTAGCAAATAGTAAACCGGCACAAAAACGGTGTTGCAATGCTTAAAAATGAGGCCTAGGGTCCGTACTTTCGCTAGTGCAACCTCTCAACAATGCTAACATAGTTGGATCATATGATTATCCCTCAAAGTGCAATTAAGAATCACTCCCGAGTTCCTTTTAGTGGGGAACAAAAGATAGGAATTGTTTGTAGGTCACGAAACCACCTCAAAGCTATTCTTTCCGTTCGATCTATTCAAGAGTTCGTACTAAAATAACACAAAGCTATTTTTTCTGTTCGATCTATCCTAGAGTTCGTACTAGAATAACACCAAAGCAAATTCATATTCATAATACTCAATCCACATAGAGAACTATAAAGAGACCCAAAACTTTCCGTCGGAGAAAAACGTGCATCAATCCCTATGCATAGAATACCCCAATATCACCGCAGGAATCCGCGAGTTGAATGCCATAACACATATCAAGTGAATCAATAAGATACCTCATTGTCACCTCAAGTATTCATATTGCAAGACATATATCATGTGTTATCATCTTTGAATATTCAATCCGACAAGAAAACTTTGAAGGGCAAAGACTCAATTCATCATAACAAGAGTATAGAGGGGCAAAACATCATATGATCCAACTATATTAACAAAGCCCATGATATAGATCACGAGAGAGGGAGATCAAACACATAGCTACTTGTACAAACCCACAGCCCGAAGGTGGACTACTCCCTCCTCATCGTGGTGGCTGCCTGGATGATGAAGATGGCCATCGGTGATGATTCCCCCCTCCAGCAGGGTGCCGGAACGGGGTCTAGATTGGTTTTCACGGATACAGAGACCTTGCGGCGGCGGAACTTCTGATCTAGGTTAACACCGAAGGGTTTCGGAATATTTGGGAATTTATAGTGCAAAGAGGGGGTGCAAGAGGCTACCGAGGTGGGCACAACCCACTTGGGCGCGCCATGGGGCCCTGGCGCGCCATGCTGGGTTGTGCCCCCCTCGGGGCACCCCCCAAGTGCAGCTCAAGCCCATTGGGTTCCTTGTGGTCTAGGAAAAATCTCCAAAAATTTACGTGGTGTTTGGACTCCGTTTGATATTGATTTCCTGCAATGTAAAAAACAAGCAAAAAACAACAACTGGCACTGGGCACTGGGTCAATAGGTTAGTCCCAAAAAATGATATAAAGTTGCTATAAAATGATTGTACAAAATCCAAGAATGATAATATAATTGCATGAATACTTCATAAATTATAGTAACGCGGTGTTTGGACTCCGTTTGATACTGATTTCCCGCGACGTAAAAAACAAGCACAAAAATAGCAACTGGCACTAGGCACTGGATCAATATGTTAGTCTCAAAAAATGATATAAAGTTGCCATAAAATGATTATAAAACATCCAATAATGATAATATAATTGCATGAATACTTCATAAATTATAGATACGTTGGAGACGTATCACGAACCAGTTTCCCCTAAGTTAAAAAAACTACTCCGAGTAGAGACCAATCCTCCCACTCGGGGGCTTAGCTGCGAACCAGTTTTGCCTAAGTTAAAAAACAACTCCGAGTGGAGGGCAATCCTCCCACTCGGAGGCTTAGCTGCGAGCCAGTTTCGCCTAAGTTAAAAAACTACTCCAATTGGAGAGCAATCCTCCCACTCGGGGGCTTAGCCGCGAACTAGTTTTGCCGAAGTTAAAAAAAACTATTCTGAGTGGAGAGTAATCCTCCCCCTTGGGGGCTTAGACGCGAACCAGTTTTGCCTAAGTTAAAAAACTACTCCGAGTAGAGAGCAATCTGTCGGATTTAGGGATCCAGCAACCCTTGAGAGGTTCAAACTCTGGGGTGCGTGTGGAGATCTCAACCTTCCCAACCTGCCTACTCGCGATCCTCTTAAGTCTAGCGCGTTGAGCTCAAAGAGACACAAGGACACAGAGATTTGTACTGGTTCGGGCCACCGTTGTGGTGTAATACCCTAATGCAGTGTGGTGTGGTGGATTGCCTTGAGGGGCTATGGATGAACTAGTACAGTGGATGAACACGCCTCAGGAGGTGAGGTGTTCTTGATCTGGTGTGGGGCTCTCCTAGCTCTACTTGTTCTGATTTCGGCCCCCTCCTATGGTGGTGGCTAGTCCTATTTATAGTGGCCTTGGTCGTCTTCCCAAATATGAGCGGGAAGGGATTCCACAATGGCAGGATTTGGAAGGGGACAAGTAGCACAGTCTATCCTGACAAAAGTAGTCCTCACCTGCGAAAAGCCTCTAGTTGTGACGTTGTGGTGGGCTCGTCAATGACCTCCGTCCTGCCGTCCTGGCGGTCTTGGTCTCGTTGCACTGAAATGGAAATCTTTGGCTGATTCCTCGGGACTCCGTGCCTGTGGCTTTCCTCCCTTGCACCAAAGAGGAAACTTGTGCTCTACGCCCGCCTGGCCTTGGTCGTCATGGCTCACATCAGCTGAGCCTCATGAGGTAGCTGCATAGAACTCTCCGCCCCTCAGGAGCCCTCCTGAGGAGGCCGACTCCTTCGGGGGTCTTGGCATTCTCCGCCTCGCGAGGCTTGGCCCCTCGCGAGGGTCTTGTAGTGTTGGTGTTGAAGCTGGGCCATACCAGGTCGTCGATGAAGCCACGTGATGGGCCGCAGGCAGCCAGGGCTGGATACCCCCAAATCCACGACGCCGACAGTAGCCCCCAGGTACAAGGCGCGCACGGACTTGGCTTCCAGGAAAAGACAAAGGGCAAGGTCGGAGCGCCGTGGGCCCTAATCAGCCTGCGGCCTTGAAAACACGTGGCGGTTGATGGGACGTGGGCGTCTCCACTTCCACACACCGCCTTGATATCCGGGAGACCCAGCAGCTGCCCGTTGTCAGTGCAGCTTGCCCTTCGCAAATTACCATGCTCGGCTCTTGTTTCCTCCTTCCCAATCTTGTCGCCGTTGTCCATAGATCCGGCGCCGGTGCCTTGCCCTCCTTTAGTAATCGCCATGGCTCCCAAGCCGAGGAAGAAGAAGGGGAAGCCGGTTACCCCGGCCGGTCCTCCGCCGGCCCTGGAGCCGGCCCTTGAGCAGTCGACGGTGATCAACAAAGAGGGGCTGGACAAGGTTCGCCATGCGCTCGCTGACGATTCCAATGAGGAGGGGTGACGGCTGTCCGCCCGGCATCTTGGCGAACTAGGGAGATGAGCGCCACCGAGATCCCCATCTATCTCCATGCTCTTCTTGTCGGGTTGATTCCTCCTTTCTCCCCTTTCTTCAATGTTGTGATGTCGCATTACCAGATCCATCTACTGCATCTGGATCCTCGCTCTGTCATCCTTCTTGCCGTCTTCGCCTTCCTCTACGAGGCCATGGTGGGCATCACTCCCTCTGTGGCCTTGTTTCGCCACTTCTTCTTGCTTCAGTTGGTTGACGCCCGCCAACGCTCCGGGTGCGTGACCTTCGAAGCCGTGGTTGCAACCGCTGGTTCGGGGATCGACTTCGAGCTCTTGCCTGCCACGAAGGGATTCCGGAAGCAGTGGCTCCTTATGGATGCCCGCGCGTTCAGCCCCCTGCTCTTGATTCCTGAGTTGCCGGCCTCGCCCAGCTCCGGCTAGCGCCATGAGAAGCTCTCCAACCGGCGTCTTGCTTTCATCTGGAAGAGGTTGGCGAGGCTCCAGGAACTAAAGGTGACAACGCCAATGGTGGTGAAGAAATTCGTGAAGCGGCGCATTGCTCCCCTCTAGCGCCATTCTCGCTCGATGTGGAACTTCACAGGCGCCGGAGATCCGATGAGGCTGCAGAAACCGTCGCTTGCTGTTGATACCTTTGGCATGGTGCTCAAGCTTCTGACCAGCGAGTCCGAGCCTGCTGATCTTTCGGGAGGTGGCTGCCTTCTCTATTTGTGCTTGAACAAGGCGGCCTTCGCAGGGCAGATGCCTTTGTTCGACGAGTGGGGGTTGCTTCCCGAGGGCATTGAGGGGCTCCGCGAGAACCCCGTCTTCGTGGCTCCTCTCATGATCAACCTTGCCGCGTGCGCCCCGAGTGTGGAGGTAGGGGGGCGCACACCTCCATCAGCTGTCGAGAGCTCCTCTGGAGGCCCGGCCCCGCTAGAGGCTCAGGAGTCTGAGGCTTCTGGGGCCTGGGAAGGAGCTGCCGCAGAACTGGTGCGACCCCAGGCTCCGGAGGCAGGGACTTCTGATGCCTGGGACGGCGGCTCCAGAGTCGCTACTGACGGTGAGGAGCCCACCAATGGCCCCGGAGCCGCGAGTCTGAGGGTCTCGCTGGGTGCCCCCGCCCTTGGGACAACCGTTCCAGAGACCACGCCGAGTGCTCCCCCTCCTGAGGATCGCCCGTCGGGGTCTGGCCGGCGCTGTCTGTGCCTCGAGTCGCTCCTGAAGAGGAAGAGATCCCCGTGTCGCAACGACAGCACCCGCCGGCCGCTGAAGCCAAGGAGATATGTGGCTGCCGATGAGTAAGTATCCTTGCTCTTGTCCTCTTAGCGCGCCGCATCTTCTCATGGCTGGGGTTTCGCAGGGTCCCGACGAAGGCGAAACCCCGGGAGGCAGGCATCCCCAAGGACTCCAGCTTGACGCATGCGCGCAGCCCCCAGCGCCCTGATCCTGCACAGGATGTGGGACCAGCTCCAGTTAACACAATGTTGCGTGGGTGCCCCAGAGCCGGGCCCCATGCTCCCTCTCCCCGCGACTCTGCCCGCGAGACGAGGGGTGCACCAGTGATCCTTCCTCTTGTCATTGCCGGCAGGGGGCGCCCCCTATACGGCCTTTGTCTTCAAGCAATGGGGCTGCACCTACCAGCCCCCGGCCGGCGACTGGTGGAGCACCCAACACCTCCTGAGTGGCCTCCGTGGCCGGTGAAGGTCTTGGTGATGAGCTCGCACTTGCTTGCGGGCGCAGGGCGGTGCACTTCGGCTTCTTCGGTGAAGCGATGCGTGCGATGGTCCATCTTGGTGGGGAGCTTGCCAACATCGACACCAGGCTTGAGGCAGAGAACCGCCGCCTGGAGGGTGAGTGGCAGCGGTTGAAGGTCGCCATCAACCTTGGGAAGCTTCAGCATGACGAAGCTGAAGCACGCGTGGAGGCCTCGCTCGCAGCTTCTCACGAAGCTTGCGCCCGTGCCATGGAAGAGGCCGAGGCAACCAATCGCTGCCACGAGGCGGCTGAGGAGTGGGAACGAGACCTTCTGCCTTCAAATGCGGCCTTGCAGCGCAAAGTCGAGGAGCGTCACGCCCTGCTAGCCTCCTCACCAGGCGAGGTGGCCCTTGCCGAGGCGGAGCTCCTAAGGCGCCATGAAGACTTGACGCTGGAGGTGGTGGAACATAGCTTGGCGCTGGAGATGCTAGAGGTGAGGGAGCGGCAGGCCACTACGGCTGAGGACGCCCTCGCCGCCCGAGAAGCTCAGGTCCAGCTGGAGGTGGAGGCAAGGGTGACAAAGGCACGTGCTGAGTTGACAGGGGGGCACCACCTGGACCTGGAGCTGCTCAAGGCCGAGCTTGAGGGCCGGACCTTTGCCCTGAAGACTGAGCTACAGGCCGTGGAGCAGCGTGAGAGCGCTGCCCGAGGAGCCCTGGCTTCCTTCGAATCTGCCCTGAATTCTGCCCTTGCCGAGATATCCTCTCTCCGAAAACAAGTCGAGGACGCCGCCTCCCTCCTGAAGAAGTCTTCGAGTAAAAAGTGTTGCCGCCTGACATTGGCACGCGAGCACGGCTCCATGCTCCAAGGCCTGCGCGTCAGAGCCAACAATGCCTTGGGTGCCATTTGTGACGAGAGCGCTCCTCACCCGCACGAGAATGACTATGCCAACCATCTCCGCTTCTTTACTGATATCGTAACCCGCCTGGAAGATCAGGCCGCAAAAGCTCGCTAGCTTGTTGAGGGGAGGAGCCGGGGCCTCCTCGGGCACGCGCTCTCGCGCATCTTCAGCAACCTCTTGAACCTTGACTCCCACTTTAATTTCGGCACTGTGCTATCCCCCGTGCCTGTGACCACCCAAGACAAGCTTGCCAAGTGGGTGGATGGCCATGTGGACGCCCTGGTGAAGGAGCTGACTCCTGAGGACGACACAGCTATGCTCGCGGTTGAAGAAGCCAGCGCGAGTGATGATGACGAGGAGGATGGCAGCTATGGCTCAAGCAGCACGAATGGGGGCGACGAAGAAGGTGCATCCGACTAGGCCTGTGTTTCCTTTGCTTTAACCTATATGATGAAAACTTGAACGCATTCTTGTGAGAGCATTTTGAAAAGAGGGTGCCCCTTATGATGTGTGAGATTGCTAAATGCCTTTGAAGTAACACCCGGAGCGGGGGCCCGCAGGGCTGCGGGTCGTTGAGCAAGGTAGTTGTTTATGAATTATTTTGGGTTCCCGGGGTCTTGAGTGGGGCCTGGCGTCGCGGCCAAGTCCCTTCTCCAGAGGCGAGCCTGCCGCGGGCTCGCGAGGTTCTGTGCCTCTCGAGGGGCCTGCTGGCCTGCCATGGAGTGCATCGTGAGGAGCCAACTGCCAGACCATGGCGAGGTGGGCGCACAGGGCGGCCGCACCCTTGAGCCCTCTGGGGGAGCGATCGGTACCAGCGCATACACCGTACCCAGCCCCTGCTGCGAGGCGCTTGAGGGCAGGGTAAAGGTCAAGAGCTTCTAAAAAGAACGCAAGAACTGAAAGCAAAAGAGTGACACGAAACGAGAAAATTCCACCCATTTTTATAAACGCACGAAAGACAGACTGCTACAAAAAGTCGGCGTGCAAATACAAAAAGGAGGCAAAAAGCAGACGACCGCGTCCGGCACCTAGCTAGTCTTCAGTCTTCAGTCTTCGGTCTTCTCACCAGTGCGGAGCAAAGTGCTTCCACTGGATGGGCATAGTTATTGGGGACAGTGTCAACGGCCAGCGTGGAGCATGGTTCCTCCACTAGGACGTGGGTGGG
The DNA here is from genome assembly GCF_002162155.2 of Triticum dicoccoides. Lineage (NCBI taxonomy): Eukaryota > Viridiplantae > Streptophyta > Magnoliopsida > Poales > Poaceae > Triticum > Triticum dicoccoides. Next base: position 210,114,299 of record NC_041383.1, read on the forward strand.
AGCCCCCGTGAGGCCCCAGGGCGGCACTCAGGAGACTCCGGGGTGTGTACAGCCCCACTCATTATTACGTGAGAGTGTCACGAGCGGAGACCTTCACAGGCCGGAGCCTTACTTCATGTCGCCCGACAAGGACCCCGCCATGCGCCACCCCTGACCACCGTTGGGGAGATTGGAAACTAGGACAAGACCAAGGGGCCAAGGGGATGCTGGCGGCGTCCTCAGCGACCGTAGGCCCCCCACCGAGGAGAAGGACTCGCCAGCGCCTTCCTCAGTAGGGAACCTACCTCCAAGCAGGACCCTGCTCCGGGCAGCGCGAGAAAGGCCCTGCCGCTGGGCTTCCCCCATGCTGCTCCCAATGTCCTTCGCGCTCCTGAGGGGGGTCCACCGTCCTGAGGGGTCCTAGCGGTTGCTGCGTCCTGGTTCACCTGCGATCCATGGTCAGTGTTATCGTGCTCCTGCGGTGTTAGCTATACCCAAAGGCTGCCGCTGTTGGAGACGTCGGCAGGGCTTGGTGGTGGTTCAAATTGGAGCTCGGCCTCGTGTATGTCCAAAGCCCAACCTGGCATGGAGGATTGGCTGGGCCCCTCTCCCAGCGTGTGCCTTGCATCAATCACAATGGGGACGTAGGCTTCCGGGCTGTTTGCTACAGAGGCGCCGCCTGGCCACCTAACGTTCTTGCTTTCTTCTGCCATCCTTTGGTCCTGTTGGCCAGGGGCCGGCGCTCTAGCGTGGCCCCTGGTGGTCTCATCTGAAGCAGCCCCGCGCCAAGGAGGCATGTTCGAGGATGGCGCGGGCTGCTCCACGAGGCTGGTCGGTGTCGAGAGGCTCTCCATGGCCCCTGGGAGGGGGCGCGCGGTTGTGTCGGGGATGAGCGCGCACCCCCACCATTGCATGCGACGTGTGGAGGGTGCAGAACGGCGGCGCCCCCTGCATGCTGCATCCAGCAACTCGGCGACCCACTCCAGCAGGGCATTGCGGCCGCTCTCAAGCATCCTGCACTGCAAGAGCTCTCGGGCCACGATGACCGCTGCCCGCATGTTTGCTTGTTCCCTACGCGAGTGCAGAGAGGTTGCTGCAGCGTAGTTCGCAGATCACGTGGCTACGGCGCAGCGCTAGTGGAGAAGGTTGCGACCCCCCTGCGGCCAGTCACCCCTGCCGGAACGCGGGCCGTGAACAGGGCCAAGTGGAGGTCTTCTTCGCCGGTGGGTGCTGCCGAGGAGGTCTGGACGACCTAGTGCTCGATGTGTGCCCTCGGGGTGCCAGCCATTGTGTCAGTGGAGCAGCGGAGGACTGGTCGACGGAAGAGAAGATGCGACGGACCCCTACCTGGCGCGCCAAATGTCGATGAAAGCACAAGTGCTCCCTGGGTGATTTTCATAATTAATGACAACATATCTCTTGTTGGACTAACACTTTTACCTAGTATGTTTCAGACAAGTTCAACAATGGAGTGGCATGGACTAGAGGATGTGGAACCCCTTCAAGATGCTAAGGACAAAGGATTGGCACAGGCTCCAAGATCAAGACTCTACATTTTCTATTTTAGTGATCCAAGATCACATTGAGTCTATAGGAAAAGCCAATACTATCAAGAGGGGATGAGGTGTTGCTTAATGGCTTGCTTGCTCAAAGTGCTTAGTGATATGCTCCAAAGCCCTCAACTACTTTCCCACATCCACATATGTCCTAAACCAAAAAGTCAAAACTTGGCCCCACCGATTCTTTCCATCCGGCGCCACCGAGTTCAGATGTCTTAGCCACTGCCACAAACCCTAGGCAAATCGGTCTCACCGATAGGGATCTCGGTCTCACCGAGATGGGATTGTAATCTCTCTATGTATGTCCATTACCAAAATCAGTCTCACCGAGTTTGAGTAATCGGTACTACCGAGATTACAATGCAAACTCTCTGGTTAACTTATTACCAAAATCGGTCCTACCGAGTTTGTGTAATCGGTCTCACCGAGTTTGCCTGACATACTCTTTGGTTAGCTTATTACCAAAATCGGTCCCACCGAGTTTGTGTAATCGGTCTCACCGAGATTACGTTGAGCCCTAACCCTAACCATATCGGTCCGACCGAGTTGCATGTCGGTCCCACCAAAAATCCTAACGGTCACATTATTTACTAAATCGGTCCGACCGAGTTCCACGATTCGGTCCCACCGAGTTTGGCAAGTTGTGTGTAACGGTTAGATTTTGTGTGGAGGCTATATATACCCCTCCACCCACTCTTCATTCGTGGAGAGAGCCATCAGAACGTGCCTACACTTCCAACATACATTTTCTGATAGAGAACCACCTACTCATGTGTTGAGGCCAAGATATTCCATTCCTACCATATGAATCTTGATCTCTAGCCTTCCCCAAGTTGCTTTCCACTCAAATCTTCTTTCCACCAAATCCAAATCCTGTGAGAGAGAGTTGAGTGTTGGGGAGACTATCATTTGAAGCACAAGAGCAAGGAGTTCATCATCAACACACCATTTGTTACTTCTTGGAGAGTGGTGTCTCCTAGATTGGCTAGGTGTCACTTGGGAGCCTTCGACAAGATTGTGGAGTTCAACCAAGGAGTTTGTAAGGGCAAGGAGATCGCCTACTTCGTGAAGATCTACTGCTAGTGAGGCAAATCCTTCGTGGGTGACGGACATGGTGGGATAGACAAGGTTGCTTCTTCGTGGACCCTTCATGGGTGGAGCCCTCCGTGGACTCGCACAACTGTTACCCTTCGTGGGTTGAAGTCTCCATCAATGTGGATGTACGCTAGCACCACCTATCGGAACCACGACAAAAACATCCGTGTCTCCAATTGCGTTTGAATTCTCCAATCCCTTCCCTTTACATTCTTGCAAGTTGCACGCTTTACTTTCCACTGCTCATTGATATGTCCATTTTGCATCATGCTTTTATATCAATATTAATTGCATTATCGGCTATTATTACACATTATATCTCAATACTTATGGCTATTCTCTCTTATTTTACAAGGTTTATCGTGAAGAGGGGGAATGCCGGCAGCTGGAAGTCTGGCTGGAAAAGGAGCATTGGAAACCTATTCTGCACAGCTCCAAAAGTCCTGAAACTCCACGAAACAACTTTTTGGATTTAATAAGAATTTTTGAGCAAAAGAAATAGGCCAGGGGGCCCACACCCTGTCCAGGAGACAGGGGGACCCCCTATAGGGCGCGCTCCCTATCTCCTGGGCCCCCTGGTGGTCCTCCGGCGTCTATCTTCTGCTATATCATCACTTTTACCCTGGAAAAAATCGGGGGCAAGCTTACAGGAGGAAACTCCGCCGCCACGAGGCGGAACCTTCGCGGAATCAATCTAGGGCTCTGGAAGAGCTGTTCTGCCGAGGACACTTCCCTCCGGGAGGGGGAAATCATCACCAACGTCATCACCAACGATCCTCTCATCGGGAGGGGGTCAATCTCCATCAACATCTTCACCAGCACCATCTCCTCTCAAAACCCTAGTTCATCTCTTGTATCCAATCTTGTATCAAAACCACAAATTGGTAGCTGTGGGTTGCTAGTAGTGTTGATTACTCCTTGTAGTTGATGCTAATTGGTTTACTTGGTGGAAGATCATATGTTCAGATCCTTTATGCATATTATTAGTCCTCTGATTATGAACATGAATATGCTTTGTGAGTAGTTACGTTTGTTCCTGAGGAGATGGATGAAGTCTTGCTATTAATAGTCATGTGAATTTGGTATTCGTTCGATATTTTGATGAGATGTATGTTGTCTTTTCCTCTAGTGGTGTTATGTGAACGTCGACTACATGACACTTCACCATTATTTGGTACTAGAGGAAGGCATGGGGAAGTAATAAGTAGCTGATGGGTTGCTAGAGTGACAGAAGCTTAAACCCTAGTTTATGCGTTGCTTCGTTAGGGGCTTATATGGATCCATATTTTTAATGTTGTGGTTAGGTTTACCTTAATACTTCTTTTGTAGTTGTGGATTCTTGCAATAGGGGTTAATCATAAGTGGGATGCTTGTCCCAAGTTAGGGTAGTACCCAAGTACCAGTCCACCCACATATCAAATTAGCAAAGTACCGAACGCGAATCATATGAACATGATGAAAACTAGCTTGACGATAATTCCCAATATGTCCTCGGGAGCTCTTTTATAATTATTAGAAATTGTCTAGGCTTATCCTTTGCTACTTAAAGGATTGGGCCACCTTGCTGCACTTTGTTTACTTCATTTACTTGTTTCTCGTTACTATTTATCTTATCACAAAACTATCTATTACCTACAATTTCAGTGGTTACAGAGAAAACCTTACTAAAAATCGCTTATCATTTCCTTCAGCTCCTCATTGGGTTTGACACTCTTACTTATTGAAAGGACTATGATAGATCCCCTACACTTGTGGGTCATCAAGACTCTTTTCTGGCACCATTGCCGGGGAGTGTAGCGCTTTTTGTAAGTGGAACTTGGTAAGGAAACATTTATATAGTGTGCTGAAATTTTCTGTTACTTGTCACTATGGAAACTAATCCTTTGAGGGGCTTGTTGGGGGTATCTTCACCCCAACCAGAAGAGCAAAGAGTTGCTCCTCAACCTACTGAACTTTATGAAAATATTTACTTTGAGATTCCTTTGGGTATGATAGAGAAATTGCTAGCTAATCCATTTGCAGGAGATGGAACATTGCATCCCGATTTACACATTATCTTTGTGGATGAAGTTTGTGGATTATTTAAGCTTGCAGGTATTCCCGATGATGTTGTCAAAAGGAAGGTCTTCCCTTTATCTTTGAAGGGAGATGCATTGACATGGTATAGGCTATGTGATGATACGAGATCTTGGAATTATAAGCGATTGAAGCTGGAATTTCACCAGAAGTTCTATCCTATGCATCTTGTTCATCGTGATCGTAATTACATATATAATTTCTGGCCTCGCAAAGGAGAAAGCATCGCTCAAGCTTGGGGGAGACTTAAGTCAATGTTATATTCATTCCCCAATCATGAGCTCTCTCTGGAAATGATTATTCAGAATTTTTATGCTCGACTTTCTCTTAATAATCGCAACCTGCTCGATACTTCCTGTGCTGGTTCTTATATGCTGAAGACTATTGATTTCAAATGGGACTTATTGGAAAGAATTAAACGCAACTCTGAAGATTGGGGTTCTAACGATGGTAAGCAGTCAGGTATGACACCTAAGTTCGATTGTGTTAAATCTTTTATGGATACCGATGCTTTTCATGGATTTAGCGCTAAGTATGGACTTGACTCTGAGATAGTAGCTACTTTTTGTGAATCTTTTGCTACTCATGTTGATCTCCCTAAAGAGAAGTGGTTTAAATATAATCCTCCTGTTGAAGTGAAAGTAGTTGCTCCTATTACAGTCAAAGAAAAGACTATTACCTATAGTGATCCTATTGTTCCTACTGCTTATGTTGAAAAACCTCATTTTCCTGTTAGGATAAAAGATCATGCTAAAGCTTCGACTGTTGTTCGTAAGAGTAATACTAGGACTTATACACCTCCTGAGAAAATTAATGTTGAACCTAGTATTGCTATAGTTAAAGATCTCTTGGATGAGGACTTAGATGGGCATGTTATTTCTTTCTTGGGTGAGACTGTTAATATTGCTAGACCTGATACTAAGACACGTAGACCTATCGTAGGCATGCCTGTTATTTCTGTTAAAATAGGAGATCATTGTTATCATGGCCTATGTGATATGGGTGCTAGTGCTAGTGCGATACCTTATGATCTTTATAAAGAAATTATGCACGACATTGCACCCGTTGAATTAGAAGACATTGATGTTACTATTAAGCTTGCTAATAGGGATACCATCAAACCTATTGGGATTTTTAGAGATGTTGAAGTTTTGTGTGGGAAGGTTAAATACCTTGCTGATTTTCTTGTTCTTGGCTCCCCACAAGATGATTTTTGTCCCATTATTTTTGGTAGACCCTTCTTGAATACTGCTAGTGCTAAGATTAATTGTGAAAAGAATATTGTCACTGTTGGCATAGATGGTATGTCTCATGAGTTTAATTTTGCTAAGTTTAGTAGACAACCTCGTGAAAGGGAACCACCTAGTAAGATGAGATTATTGGTCTTGCTTCCATTGTTGTCCCTCCAACTGATCCATTAGAACAATATTTGCTAGACCATGAAAATGATATGTTTATGAAGGAAAGGGAAGAAATAGATGAAGTGTTCCTTAAACAGGAACCTATGCTGAAATATAACCTTCCCGTTGAAATTCTTGGGGATCCCCCTCCACCCATGGGTGATCCCGTGTTTGAACTCAAACCATTACCTAATAATCTTAAGTATGCTTATCTTGATGAAAAAGAAATATATCCTGTTATTATTAGTGCTAACCTTTCAGAGAAAGAAGAAGAAAGATTATTGAAAACTCTGAAGAAGCACCGAGTTGCAATTGGATATACTCTAGATAATCTTAAGGGAATTAGTCCCACATTATGTCAACACAAAATTTTAGTGGAGAAAGATGCCAAACCAGTTAGAGATCCTCAAAGATGATTAAATCCCAAGATGAAGGAAGTGGTAAGAAAGGAGATACTAAAGCTCCTTGAGGCAGGTATTATTTATCCCGTTGCTGATAGTGAATGGGTAAGCCCTGTCCATTGTGTCCCTAAAAAGGGAGGTATTATTGTTGTTCCTAATGATAAAGATGAATTGGTCCCGCAAAGAATTATTACAGGTTATAGGATGGTAATTGATTTCCGTAAGTTAAATAAAGATACTAAGAAAGATCATTACCCTTTACCTTTTATTGAGCAAATGCTAGAAAGGCTATCCAAACACACACATTTCTGCTTTCTAGATGGTTATTCTGGTTTCTCTCAGATACCTGTGTCGGCGAAGGATCAATCTAAAACTACTTTTACTTGCCCTTTTGGTACTTTTGCTTATAGATGTATGCCTTTTGGTTTATGTAATGCACCTGCTACCTTTCAAAGATGCATGATGGCTATATTCTCTGATTTTTGTGAAAAGATTTGTGAGGTATTCATGGATAACTTCTCAGTCTATGGATCCTCTTTTGATGATTATTTGAGCAACCTTGATCAAGTTTTGCAGAGATGCGAAGACACTAGTCTCGTCCTGAATTGGGAAAAGTGTCACTTTATGGTTAATGAAGGCATTGTCTTGGGGCACGAGATCTCCGAGAGAGGTATTGAAGTTGATAAGGCCAAAGTTGATGCTATTGAAAAGATGCCATGTCCCAACGACATAAAAGGTATAAGAAGTTTCCTTGGTCACGCCTGTTTTTATAGGAGGTTCATTAAGGACTTTTCCAAAATATCTAGGCCTCTGACTAATTTATTGCAAAAAGATATTCCTTTTGTATTTGATGATGATTGTGTAGAAGCATTTGAAGTACTTAAGAAAGCCTTGATCACTGCACATATTGTTCAGCCGCCTGATTGGAATTTACCTTTTGAAATTATGTGCGATGCTGGTGATTATGCTATAGGTGCTGTTTTAGGGCAAAGAGTCGATAAGAAATTGAATGTTATCTAGTATGCTAGTAAGACTCTTGATACTGCCCAGAGAAATTACGCTACTACTAAAAAAGAGTTCTTAGCAGTTGTGTTTGCATGTGATAAGTTTAGACCTTATATTGTTGATTCCAAAGTTACTATTCACACTGATCATGCTGCTATTAAATATCTTATGGAAAAGAAAGATGCTAAGCCTAGACTCATTAGATGGGTTCTCTTGCTCCAAGAATTTGACTTGCATATTATTGATAGAAAGGGAGCTGAGAACCCCGTTGCAGACAACTTATCTAGGTTAGAGAATGTTCTTGATGACCCACTGCCTATTAATGATAGCTTTCCTGATGAACAATTAGCGGTCGTTAATGCTTCTCGTACTGCTCCTAGGTATGCTGATTATGCTAATTACATTGTTGATAAATGTATACCGCCTACTTTCACATACCAGCAAAAGAAAAAGTTCTTTTGTGATTTAAGACATTACTTCTGGGATGATCCACACCTTTATAAAGAAGGAGTAGATGGTGTTATTAGACGTTGTGTGCCTGAGCATGAACAAGAACATATTCTACGTAAGTGTCACTCCGAATCTTATGGAGGACACCACGCTGGAGATAGAACTGCACACAAGGTACTACAATCTGGTTTTTACTGGCCTACTCTCTTCAAACATGCTCGTAAGTTTGTCTTATCTTGTGATGAATGTCAAAGAATAGGTAACATTAGTAGACGTCAAGAAATGCCTATGAATTATTCTCTTGTTATTGAACCGTTTGATGTTTGGGGCTTTGATTATATGGGACCTTTTCCTACCTCTAATGGTTATACACACATTTTGGTTGTTGTTGATTACGTTACTAAGTGGGTAGAAGCTATTCCAACTAGTAGTGCTGATCATAACACTTCTATTAAAATGCTTAAAGAGGTTATTTTTCCGAGGTTTGGAGTCCCTAGATATCTTATGACTGATGGTGGTTCACATTTTATTCATGGTGATTTCCGTAAGATGCTTGCTAAGTATGATGTCAATCATAGAATAGCATCCCCTTATCACCCGCAGTCTAGTGGTCAAGTAGAGTTGAGAAATAGAGAGCTCAAATTAATTTTGCAAAAGACTGTGAATAGATCTAGAAAGAATTGGTCCAAAAAACTTGATGATGCATTATGGGCCTATAGAACTTCATACAAAAATCCTATGGGTATGTCTCCATATAAGATGGTTTATGGAAAAGCATGTCATTTACCTCTTGAACTTGAACATAAAGCATATTGGGCTATTAAAGAGCTCAATTATGACTTCAAACTTGCCGGTGAGAAGAGGTTGTTTGATATTAGCTCACTTGATGAATGGAGACCCAAGCCTATGAGAATGCCAAGATTTTCAAAGAAAAAGTCAAACGCTGGCATGATAAGAGGATACAAAAGCGTGGGTTTAACATAGGAGATTATGTGCTATCATTCAACTATCGTTTAAGATTTTTTGCAGGAAAACTTCTCTCAAAATGGGAAGGTCCCTACATTATCGAGGAGGCCTATCGTTCTGGTGCTATAAAAATCAACAACTTCGAAGGCACAAATCCGAGGGTGGTAAACGGTCAAAGAATTAAACATTATATTTTAGGTAATCCTATCAATGTTGAAACTAATATTATTGAAACCGTAACCCGTCAGGAATACATAAGGGACACTTTCCAGAACGTTCCAGACTCCGAAAAGGTATAGGTATGTGGTACGGTAAGTAAACCGACTCCGAAACAACTCTAATGGCAATTTGTATCAGTTTTAGATTATTTAAGAATTTTAGGAAGAAAGAAGTAGTCCGAAAGGGACACGAGGCCCCCACGAGAGTGGATGGCGCGCCCCCCTGTCTCGTGGGCACCTTGTGTGCCTCCCGGACTCTGTTTTCTTGCACGTTACGTATTTTGGTCGGTAAAAATTCATTATATATACTCCCGAAGGTTTTGACCAACGTATCACGCAAATATCCTCTGTTTTCGTTTCGAGCTATTCCTGTTGCAGAATTGGAGCAAGATGTTGTCCCAAGATTCGGAGGGAGAGAGCTATATGGCTGACTATATCGCAAACCCAAAAGTATATGGGGATGTGGAACATTGTGGCTGGACCACGGAGGAAGAAGAAGATTATGATCCAAAGGGGAAGGAGGAGATAAGCTCTGATGAAGAGGACGATCCACTACCTCAACCTGGCGATATGCATGTGGAGTTCAAGAAGTCAAGCCTCCCTAAGGTCCAATCTATCCCACCGCGTTTTTTTGCAGGACAGCAAGGCGGTACTATGAAAAAATATAATGAAACTTGAGCTCGAGAATGAGGATCTGAGGGAGGAAAATTTTAGCCTCAGACGCAAGCTAGAGAAGAAAAATGCAACAAATCCATCATCACCACCTCCGAGGACATAATCACTTGGGTATGGGCACTCTCCTTGGCAACCGCCAAGCTTGGGGGAGGTGCCCCGGTATTGTATCACCATCACACTCCTATCTTTACCACTTTATTTAGTTCGATCCTTTTAGTAGTGTCTTGATCTAGTAGTTTCAAGTTTTGATATCAAGTAGTTTCGAGTTTTGCTTTGTGATCTCTTTATGTAATCAAGTCCGTGTGCTATCTATAATAAAGATTATTTTTGAGTCAAGGGCTTTGCTGGGTTGCTATGATCTTGACAATATACTTTAACAGAATAAAAGAGTTCATATTGATCTTATGGATAGTGATAACTTCACACATAGAAAGTATGAGGCATAAAAATTGTTGAGAGTTGATGAATGTAGTCTTGGTCATAGTTGCAATTAATAGGAATTGATAAGGAAAGAGGGGTTCACATATAAATATATTATTTTGGACATCTTTTATGATTGTGAAGCACTCATTAAGTATGACATGCTAAAAGAGTTGATGTTGGACAAGGAAGACAACGTAATGGTTCATGTTTTCCGACATCTCAGTTAAAGTATATTGTCAATGACCTTCCAAACATGTTGAGCTTGCCTTTCCCCCTCATTCTAGCCAAACTCCTTGCACCAAGTAGAGATACTACTTGTGCTTCCAAATATCCTTAAACCCAGTTTTTCCATGAGAGTCCACCATACCTACCTATGGATTGAGTAAGATCCTTCAAGTAAGTTGTCATCGGTGCAAGCAATAAAAATTGCTCTGTACATATGTTTGACTTATTAGTGCAGAGAAAATAAGCTTTGTACGAACTTTTTGTGGAAGTAATAAAAGCGACGGATTGCATAATAAAGGTCCACATACAAGGGGCAATATAAAGTGACGTTCTTTTGCATTAAGATTTTATGCATCAACCCTAAACGCGCATGACAACCTCTGCTTCCCTCTGCGAAGGGCCTATCTTTTACTTTATGTTGTTACTTTATGCTTGAGTCAAGGTGATCCTCACCTTTCCCTTTTTCATTTTATCCTTTGGCAAGCTCCTCGTGCTTGAAAGATCATGATCTATATATCCAATTGGATGTAAGTTAGCATGGGCTATTATTGTTGACATCACCTAAAGGTGAATACGTTGGGAGGCAACACGATAAGCCCCTATCTTTCTTAGTGTCCGGCTGAAACTCTATAACCCCAAGTACTGCGTGAGTGTTAGCAATTATAGGAGACTACGAGATAGTTGAGTATGTGAGCTTGCTGAAAAGCTCTATTATTGACTCTTTCTGATGTTACGATAAATTGCAATTGCTTCAATGACTGAGATTATAGTTTGTTAGTTCCCAATGAAGTTTTTGAACCATACTTGACATTGTGAATTGCTTGTCACTTGGGCATAGGAAATCAAATGACAAAATCTATATTTGTTGCTGTTACTAGAATGATCATGATGCCCTCATGTCTGTATTTTATTTTTTATCGACACCTCTGTCTCTAAACATGTGGACATATTTTTCGATTTCGGATTCCGCTTGAGGACAAGCGAGGTCTAAGCTTGGGGGAGTTGATACGTCCATTTTCCATCATGCTTTTATATCAATATTTATTGCATTATGGGCTGTTATTACACATTATATCTCAATAGTTATGGGTATTCTCTCTTATTTTACAAGGTTTACCATGAAGAGGGGGAATGCCGGCAGCTGGAATTCTGGCTGGAAAAGGAGCAAACGTTGGAAACCTATTCTGCACAGCTCCAAAAGTCCTGAAACTCCACGAAACAACTTTTTGGATTTAATAAGAATTTCTGAGCGAAAGAAATAGGCCAGGGGGCCCACACCCTGTCCAGGAGACAGGGGTGCACCCCACCTATAGGGCGTGCCCCCTATCTCCTCGGCCCCCTGGTGGGCCTCCGGCGTCTATCTTCTGCTATATCATCACTTTTACCCTGGAAAAAATCGGGGGCAAGCTTACGGGACGAAACTCCACTGCCACGAGGCGGAACCTTGGCGGAATCAATCTAGGGCTCTGGCAGAGCTGTTCTGCCGGGGACACTTCCCTCCAGGAGGGGGAAATCATCACCAACGTCATCACCAACGATCCTCTCATCGGGAGGGGGTCAATCTCCATCAACATATTCACCATCACCATCTCCTCTCAAAACCCTAGTTCATCTCTTGTATCCAATCTTGTATCAAAACCACAAATTGGTACCTGTGGGTTGCTAGTAGTGTTGATTACTCCTTGTAGTTGATGCTAATTGGTTTACTTGGTGGAATATCATATGTTCAGATCCTTTTTGCATATTATTACTCCTCTGATTATGAACATGAATATGCTTTGTGAGTAGTTAGGTTTGTTCCTGACGACATGGGTGAAGTCTTGCTATTAGTAGTCATGTGAATTTTTTATTCGTTCGATATTTTGATGAGATGTATGTTGTCTTTTCCTCTAGTGGTGTTATGTGAACGTCAACTACATGACACTTCACCATTATTTGGGCCTAGAGGGGAAGTAATAACTAGATGATGGGTTGCTAGAGTGACAGAAGCTTAAACCCTAGTTTATGCGTTGCTTCGTTAGGGGCTTATATGGATCCATATGTTTAATGTTGTGGTTAGGTTTACCTTAATACTTCTTTTGTAGTTGCTAATGCTTGCAATAGGGGTTAATCATAAGTGGGATGCTTGTCCAAGTTAGGGAAGTACCCAAGTACCGGTCCACCCACATATCAAAATATCAAAGTACCGAACGCGAATCATATGAACGTGATGAAAACTAGCTTGACGATAATTCCCAATGTGTCCTCGGGAGCTCTTTTATCATTATTAGAAATTGTCCAGGCTTATCCTTTGCTACTTAAAGGATTGGGCCACCTTGCTGCACTTTGTTTACTTTATTTACTTGTTGCTCGTTACTATTTATCTTATCACAAAACTATCTATTACCTACAATTTCAGTGCTTGCAGAGAAAACCTTACTGAAAACTGATTATCATTTCCTTCTGCTCCTCGTTGGGTTCGACACTCTTACTTATCGAAAGGACTACGATAGATCCCCTACACTTGTGGGTTATCACTCATATACTCTTTGCATGCTTGCTTGATATGTATCGTGAGTGTTAAACTTGTGCCTGAACTCCACTTAAAGAAGTTAAAAACTGCAACTTTTGGTACTTAGTGTCTAATCCCCCCCTCTAGACACCTCTTCTCGATCCTTTCAGTTGGTATCAGAGCTTTGGTATCCATTGCTTTGTTTTAAACACCATTGGAGGAAGATGGATGAGTCTACTATTGGGAGTCTTAGATATAGAGTACCTATACTTGATGGAGAGTACTTTCATGTGTGGAAAAATGAGATGCTTGTGATTTTCAATGAATATCATTTGAACAAGTACATTGCTAGCCCTTGTGCACCTCATGTTGATCCTATGCATCCTACTCTTGATGAGTCAATTGACATGATTCGCAATCTTAGAACTGTTGAACTTATAACTAGAGGCTTGCCTAGAAACTTGATTGGATGTTTGCCTACTCTTAAGTGTGCCTACACTATATGGAAATTTCTTGAGGAACATTTTGCAAATTATTCCTTGAAAAATCTTGATGAAACTCTCCATAAATCTATTGCCTTGAGTAAAATGAATTCCAGTGATCCTATATTGGGTGATTGTCTATTTGAGCTTACAAACCTTATGTGTGCCAAAGGAGATGTTGGAATTATTAGTGATATTATTTCCAAAGCTATTAAAATTCATAAACAAGATCACTGTCAAACTCACTCTAACGAATCACCCTCTCTAGGATTTGATCCACCACATGACGATGTTGAACATGGATACTATGATGAGGATGATGATAGTGACTTCGATCTTGATGATGCAATGAGACACTTAGGTCCTATGGCAAATCTTCAGGGATATATGGCGGGAGGAAAGGAATGGGTTCTTGATAGTGGATGTACCAATCACATGACCGGAGATAAAGACATGTTTCGTGAGCTTGCTGAAAATGATGGTCCTTGAAAGTATGTCACTTTAGGTGACAACTCAAAGGGTAAGGTGTTTGGCCTCGGTAAGGTGGCCATATCACATGATAGCTCCATACAAAATGTCATGCTCGTTGAATCTCTTGGCTACAACTTACTTTCAGTATGTAGACTTGCTGATTTCGGTTTCAATGTCCTATTCACTGAAGTAGATTGCCATTCATAGACATAATCATAAAATGGTCTTTATCGGTGTACGTAGAGGTGATCTATACATGTTGATTTCACTAAAAAGGCTCAACCTAGAACTTGCTTTATAGCTAAATCCTCTAAAGGTTGGTTATGGCATAGACGATTAGCTCATGTTGGTATGCGAAACCTTAACAAGCTTATTAAAGGAAATCACATCCTTGGAGTTAACGATGTCACATTTGATAAGGATAGACTTTGCAGCGCTTGTCAAGCAGGTAAACAGGTTGGATGAAGGCATCCCGTGAAGAACATCATGACCACAAGGAGGCCACTCGAGCTACTTCACATGGATCTTTTTGGTCCCAACGCTTACAAAAGTCTCGGTGGAAATTCTTTTGGTCTAGTTATAGTTGATGATTTTTCAAGATTTACGTGGGTGTTCTTTCTCGATTATAAATCGCAGGTCCAAAAGATCTTCAAAAACTTCGCTAGAAAGGTCCAAAATCAATTTGAAGTGAAGATCAAGAAGGTTCGCAGCGACAACGGAGCGGAGTTCAAGAATGCAAATGTGGACACCTTTGTTGACGAAGAAGGGATTTCACATAAGTTCTCGGCTATGTACACACCTCAACAAAATGGAGTTATTGAGAGGAAGAACCGGACGCTCATCGAAATGGAAAGAACGATGCTTGATGAGTACAAGATGCCGAAGCACTTTTGGGCGGAAGCGGTTGAGACAGCTTGTCATGCAACAAATCGCTTGTATCTTCACCAGTAACAAACCCCAAGTTGGATACTTTTGAGTATTCGACTCAAAGTGCTACATTCTTGATAAGCATCGTCGTTCTAAATTTGCTCCTAAGTCTCATGAAGGTTTGCTACTTGGTTATGGCTCAAACTGTCACACATACCGTGTCTACAACAATTTCACCCGAAAGTTTGAAGAAATGGTAGATGTGAAGTTTGATGAATCTAACGGCTCGCAAGTAGAGCAATTGCCAATTGATGTAGGAGATAAAGATCCCTCGGAGGCAATTCAAGACTTGTCTATTGGCAAGATTCGTCCAACGGAGGTGAAGGAGAGTACCTCGTCCGTCCAAGTGGAAGCTTCTACCTCATGACAAGGTGAACCAAGAGTTGATATGGAAGCATCCACAAGTGGGACACACAAAGATGAAGAAAACGAGGAAGTGCACCAAGACGAACGTCAACAACCTCCTTCTCCACCACGACAAGAGAACGACAACGTCAACAATGAAGAAGGCCAAGAAGAAGAACAAGATGAAGAAGATGTTCAACCAAGACCCAAGCAAAAGTTCTCACAAGTTCGAGCAAGAATTGCTAAAGACCATCCCGTCGAGCAAATCTACGAAGATATCCAAACCGGGAGAATCACTCGCTCTAAAACTCGTTTAGCTAACTTTTGTGAACACTATTCATTCATCTCTAGCATTGAACCTATGAAGGTTGAAGAAGCATTGGAAGATCCGGATTGGACAAATTCCATGCATGAAGAGCTACACAACTTTGAGAGAAATCAAGTTTGGACATTGGTTTAGAAGCCCGACAACAACCACAACATCATCGGTACCAAATGGGTGTTTCGCAACAAGCAAGATGAAAATGGACATGTAGTTCTCAACAAAGCATGTCTCGTCGCCCAAGGCTACACACAAGTCGAAGTGAAAAGTTTGGAAAGCTAATGTCGGAGAAGTTTGAGATGTCTATGATGAGTGAACTCAAATTCTTTCTTGGTTTGCAAATCAAGCAAACTAAGGAAGGTAACTTTGTCTCTCAAATGAAGTACACCAAGGGCTTGTTCAAGAAGTTCAATATGCAAGAATGCAAAGGTATGACTACACCCATGCCTACTAGTGGACATCTTAATTTGATAAAAGATGGTGAACCGGTCGATCAAAAGGTTTATCGCTCTATGATTGGTTCATTGTTATATCTATGTGCTTCACGTCCCGATATCATGCTAAGTGTGTGCATGTGTGCACGATATCAAGCTGCTCCTAAAGAATGGCATCTTAAGGCCGTGAAAAGGATAGTGAGATACTTAATCCATACACCAAATTTTGGCATTTGGTATCCTAAGAGGGCCTCTTTCGATCTTGTTGGCTACTCCAACTCATATTATGCCGATGACAAGGTTGATAGAAAGTCCACTTCGGGTACTTGTCAATTTCTTGGTAGATCTCTTGTGTCTTGGTCTTCCAAGAAACAAAACTAGGTATCCTTGTCCACCGCCGAAGCGGAATACATTGCCGCTGGTTCATGTTGTGCTCAATTACTTTGGATGACCCAAACTCTTAAAGATTATGGGATATATGTGAAACATGTTCCATTACTTTGTGACAATGAAAGTGTATCAAGATTTCTCACAATCTCGTGCAACACTCTCGAACTAAGCATATTGAAGTTCGTCATCATTTAATTCAAGATCATGTTGCTAAGGGTGACATTAATCTTAAGCATGTTCGCACCAAAAAGCAATTAGCGGATATATTCACTAAACCACTTGATGAGAAAGTGTTTTGCAGGTTAAGAGGTGAATTGAACATCATTGATGCTTCAAACTTGGAGTAGGAACTCCATTGGATACATGCAAGACATGAGCTTATAACTAATTCTTGATATTTCTCTTATGATGATAATCTTATGTCTTGGATATACTTGCACCTTGCATGTTATCTAACCCTTGTAGGTACTTGGATGAATCTAATTCCATGAGATTGTAACTCACTCACATCTTGAGCAACACTACTAGGAAAAGGGCTATAGATGGAAATGACACTAATGGCGCACCAGACTTGTGGTGCGCCATTAGTATATACTAATGGCGCACCACCTTCTGATGCGCCATTAATGTTGAAACTACTAATGGCGCACCCTGCCCACGGTGCGCCATTAGTACCAAATTTTTTTTTGAACTAGTGCGCCTGTCCAAACATACTAATGGCGCATCCACTGGTGGTGCGCCATTACTAGTTGTAACTAGTAATGGCGCACCAGCCAGAAGGTGCGCCACTAATGTAATTTTTTTTGTTATTGTTTTTATTCCTTTTTTTGCAAAAGTACTAATGGCGCACCACCAGGGGGTGCGCCATTAGTAACCTGGATTACTAATGGCGCATTTGTTGCTGGTGCGCCATTAGTAAGTGGGCAGCAACAAGATATTTTGGACAGCCTCTCCTCCCACACTCACTTTCTCCCCACTTCATTCTCTCCACCGCCTCCTCCTTGTCTCGGGTGCCTCCGCTTTTTCACCTCATTTCCACCATAGATTCATTCAAATTAAGTGGTTAAGTTACCTTATTTTGCTAGGTAAGTAAGGGGGGAAGCTATATTTATGTTGTTCTCCCTACAACAATGTGCACATGCACTTTTTATGGCCTAGCTAGATCTATGTATGTTCGTGGTGTTGCATATGTTTGTGGTGTTGCATATGTGTTTGTGTTTGGAGGTGTACCGGTATTTGAAATGCGATAGTTGCCAATATTTTGCCGGAATGTTGATTCATTTCCATTTCGGCGAGAATTTTGGCATTAAGCATTCTTTTTGGTCCTATTTTTAGGGAAAGGCATGCCAAATTTTTTCTTGGTTCTAAAATATCGTTTTGCTCTACCCCGCAGGCGACCATGGTCCGCACGATGACCGAAGTCATCGTGAATAGGTTTTTGAGGTCCGCGAAGGCCGAGATGCTTCAAAAGAACGAGACGGAGATAAGATGTCTGTGTCGAAGATGCAAGCTGAATAGCCTTATTGCGGACCCGGATTCTGGGCAGGTGCGGGACCACCTGCTCTTGCGTGGTTTCATGGATGGCTATCGGTGGCAAGGTGATGAAGATGACTACGAAGTCGTCCATGGGGGTCGGGCAAGAAATGAGGAAGGGCAGCAAGACAACCATCGTGGCTCGGGGGGGGGGGCGAGAAGACGAACAATCCCCAGGAGATGATCACGACGGTGATGCTGTACACAGTCATCATGTAGAAGATGCAGGACATGATGATGATGGCGGCGGAGCAGACGACGCTGGACCATCGATGGGCTGGGTGCAGGACCCTCATATTCAAGAGCTGCTTCTCAAGCAGACGGATAACGCAAGAGCTGCCGCCCGAGAGAAAGCCTAGATGGATCAACTTGAGTTAGAAGCGGTTACTCCATTGTATGAAGGATGCAGGCCCGAGGATACCCGCATGAAAGTAACGCTCATGGCTCTGGAGATGAAGGTAAAACACAAAATGACCGACGCATGCTTCGACGAGAACATGTCATTCTGGCACGAACGTCTTCCCAAGGGGAACAAGTGCCCGACCAGTTTGGAGGAGGCGAAGAAAATCGTGTGTCCTCTGGATTTACCGCACGTGAAATACCATGTGTGCATGAACAATTGCATCATTTATCGGGACGAGCACGCGGAGTCTACCATATGTCCGGTGTGCGGTGTCACTCGATACAAGAAGAGGAAGAAAGCTCCTCGAAAAGTGGTGTGGTACTTTCCGATCACTCCTCGTCTGCAGCGGTATTTCGCGGACCCTAAGGTAGCAAAGCTCCTGCGTTGGCACGCGGATAGGGAGGAGAAGAAGCGAGAAGATGACGCAAATGATCCGGAGATAGATAAAAAAGACAAGATGCTGAGTCACCCTAAGGATGCGAGCCAGTGGCAAGCGTTGAACTTCGAATACCCAGAATTTGGGAACGATCCAAGGAACATCATGCTGGGCGCGAGCACTGATGGAGTCAATCCGTTTGGCAGCCAGAGAAGCACACATAGCACCTGGCCTGTGTTCGTGTGGATGTACAACCTTCCCCCCTGGTTGTGCATGAAGAGGAAGTACATTCACATGAGTATGCTAATTGAAGGGCCGAAACAACCAGGGAACGACATCAATCTGTATCTGGGGCTGCTGAAAGAGGAGATTGACACGCTGTGGAAAACGCCAGCCAATACGTGGGACGCCGCAGAGCAAGAATATTTCCCTATGAGAGCCGCACTGCTCACGACGGTGCACGACTATCTCGGTTACGGATATCTTGCGGGGCAGGTAGTCCACGGATTTTCTGGATGCGTAAGGTGCATGGATGACACAACGTATCGCCAGCTAGATAGAGATCCCGGGTCTTCGAAAACCGTGTTCATGGGACATCGAAGGTGGCTTCGCGACGATGACCCATGGAGGAAATGCAAGGATCTGTTTGATGGTGAAACCGAACCCCGAAAACGCCCGTGTACGAGGAGCGGCGAGGAAATAGACAAGCTGTTGAAAAATTGGAAAGACTGCCCACTGCCGGGAAAGAAGCAAAAGGCGCCAGAGCCGCTGCTGAAGGTATGGAAAACGAAGTCTGTTTTCTGGGACTTGCCGTACTGGAAGATCCACCGTGTGCCTCACAGCCTTGATGTCATGCATATCACGAAGAACGTGTGCAAGAGTCTGCTTGGTACCCTGCTCAACATGCCAGAGAGGACCAAAGATGGGCCGAAAGCAAGGGCAGACTTGAAATCAATGGACATCAGGCAGGAGCTTCAGGCTATATATGATGATGATGATGATGATGATGATGATGATGATGAGGCGAAGCAGGACACAGAAAGTCGTCGCAAAGGCAAAAAGGCCAAGAAGACTGGAAATGACTACCCTCCCGCGTGCTTCACTCTAAGTCAGGAGGAGATCGAGCAGTTTTTCACCTGCCTCCTAGGAGTAAAACTTCCTTACGGTTACGCGGGGAAGATAAGCAGATACCTAGACCCAGCGAAGCAGAAGTTCAGCGGGATGAAGTCTCACGACTGTCACGTGTTGATGACGCAGATACTTCCAGTTGCAATCCGTGGGATCATGGACGCGCACGTCCGTGAAACGCTATTTGGCCTATGCAACTTCTTCGACGTCATCTCTCGGAAGTCGATTGGCGTGAGGCAACTCAGAAGGCTACAGGAAGAGATCGTGGTGATACTATGCGAGCTTGAGATGTACTTCCCACCCGCATTCTTCGACGTTATGGTGCATCTGCTGGTCCATATAGTGGAGGATATCATCCAACTCGGGCCGACGTTCCTGCACAGCATGATGTCGTTCGAAAGGATGAATGGTGTCATCAAAGGATACGTTCGCAACATGTCACGTCCAGAAGGAAGCATAGCCAGGGGCTTTCTGACCGAAGAGTGCATCTCCTACTGCACGAATTATCTAGGCATCGAGAACCCCGTTGGTCTGCCCTTCAACAGGCACCTCGGCAGGCTCGCTGGATGGGGCCACCGCGAGGGTCGCCGCGAAATGCATGTCGACTTCGAGGGTCGACTCGCCGACTTTGAAAGAGCAAACCTAGTCGTGCTACAACACATAGACGTGGTCGATCCTTGGGTGGTAGAGCACAAAACCTTTATTAAGAAGACGTACAATGACCAAGGCCAACAGAGGATGGATGGAGATATACTCAAAGAGCACAACTCATGTTTCACGCGTTGGTTCAAGCAGAAGCTTCTATCGTACCCTTTACATGAGGATTCTTCCGCGGAAGAACAACTCATATTCGCCTTGTCACAGGGCGCCGAGCACAACCTGATGACCTATGAGGCGTACGATATCAACGGCTACACATTCTACACCGAGGCCAAGGACATGAAGAGCGATGGTTATCAGAACTCCGGGGTAACGATGGAATCCTACACCGGTAACGACAAGGACAGATACTACGGAAGGATCGAGGAGATCTGGGAGCTGAGCTACGCTGGAGAGAAGGTCCCGATGTTCCGTGTCAAATGGGCCAAGAACGTCATAAAAGAAGACCGGTATTTCACCACCATGGTTATACCCGAAGCCAAATCCAAGACCGCGGGCGCAAACGTCACCGCGAAAAATGAGCCATGGGTACTGGCTTCCCAAGTGGACCAATGCTTCTTCATTACCGACCCGCCAAAGCCCAGTCGTGTTGTCGTGAGGAGAGGCAAAAGGAAGATCATCGGAATGGATGGAGTAGCCAATGAGCAAGACTTCGACAAGTACGGCGACCCGAGGATCGAACATGACGACGATGATGAAGTAGCAGCATACACCACAAGAAGAAGCAGGACCACCCTACCTAAAGGACGTCCGTTCCACAGAAGAACTCCATTTGCGAAAAATAAGGGCAAGAAGATTGTGAACAGATAGCTAGCTAAGATCGATTGTATTTAAATCGTAGCCTTCATTTCTC
>NC_041383.1:210136420-210149904 GCF_002162155.2 Triticum dicoccoides
GCCTCGACGCGACCCCTCCGCGCGAACGCCGCCTCATCCACACCACCGCCGCCCGGACATCGCCGGAGCACCACCACCACCACTCCCCGGCATCCTTATCCTCTCCGACCGCCTCCTCCACCCCGGCCCGCTCCTCCAAGGTAAGCTACCGCCCCGACCCCTATCCCGTTCCCTCCTCCCATCCCATCTCCATATGAGCATGATAATTTGCATGAACAGCCTAGTTCATAACAGCCTAGTTCATCATATTATAGTACTCATATTCGGATCGGAGAGAGTGTCATTTGGTTTCAATTGTGGGAGAGTTTCTTGCTCTGTACCAGTTGCGACCGTCTATGGTTTGATTAACCTAATGTAGTATCTTTATTATTAGGTTATAATGAGTTAGATTATCCTGAGAGTTAGATTATCCTCTTCAAAACCAGAGTAGTAGAATAATATACAGCATAATGTTATATTTTAGTTTGTAGTAAAATATACAAACTGTCTTGGTTTTGCTTATCCTCTTCAAAACCAACCGGGCCATAATATACATATAGTCTTGGTTTTGCTTGTAGTAAAATATACAGCATAATGTTACTGCATATTGATACTTACAACATCAGGACTTGTAGTATATTTTAGTAGTACAATGTTTAGAAGGGATATACAGTTCTGTGTTGACTATCTTCAAATACTGTTCTATGAAGACTGTCTTTGTATAATGTTCTAGTATAATATCTGAAGACTGTCTTTGTATACAATTCTAGTATAAAATTATACAGTTCCATGGTTGCTGTTGTTGTGATATTATATTTTAGTATAATGTTACTGCATATAAAATAATTACATAAGCAAGCTGCGTGTTTAGTTTGATAAAGTGCAAGTTTTCTTTTGAAAATACAGTGGCAATGTGACATATATATGGGGTACTGTAGGATTGTTATTTTGATAAATATAATCCTGATTTAACCGAAATTCAGTAGATCAATTAGTTTATCATGTCGGGTGGACTGGTTGAAAATGGTTGACATAGCTAGCCTGATTCCTTTCGTGATTGAGGTGTTTACCGGCAGATATAATGATTTGTAGCTAATGTGGTTATGTTGTTATATTTTACATTTCTAGTACTTTGGTTCACTTGTAGAGTGCTTGTGCAGTAAAAGATATAGTCTGATATTTCTGTTTCTTTTTTTTCAATATGATCTACCTGCTGTTATTCTGGAGCCAAAGTGAAATTGCTTAGTCCATGTGGATGTGGAAACTTAGTTTCCTATTTTTGAATACATGCTTACATTACCCATGAGTCAATATTTTGGCCCTGAAATCATTGTCTGCACTGAGAATCTTAAATTCTCGGAGTGACATGTTTGATTGAATTTGCCATTTTCACTTGTTTAGTAGATGCAGAGAAAAGGAATATGCATCTCATCTTTCTTTAGACCACAGCTTGAGCATGATTTGCCTATGTGAATAGTATTTTTGCCTGCTCTCTTTGCCTGTTGGAACTTGGAAGGGTGAACTGTGGCAACTATATATTTATTTTTCTTCCCAAACAGCTCTTTTGAACCAGTAGAGAGAGAGGTCTGTGCTACAGGGCTAGGGCTCTTCCTCTCCCTCCATTACCTGTGAACAGAATGTATATGTGCTTTTGGAGCAGAGTTTTCCTCTAGGTGTTAGTTCCCAGCAAGAAGATCCCTCGCCGCTGGTTCGAATGTATAATAGGAGTCTGTTTCATTATGCTAGCGGTGTCAACGAGGTTGATGTTGCATAATTAAATTCGCCATGACATTGTCTGCCTTTTTTCTTCTTCATTTTTAGTAAAGTGATGCTGCTGTACTACTTGTCAAGTGATGCTGCTGCTGCTATCTGTGAGTTGCTGCTGCTAGTTGTGATTTTGTCAAGTGATGCTGCTGCTACTTGTGATCTTCTAAAATGACCCCTTT
The DNA here is from genome assembly GCF_002162155.2 of Triticum dicoccoides. NCBI lineage: Eukaryota > Viridiplantae > Streptophyta > Magnoliopsida > Poales > Poaceae > Triticum > Triticum dicoccoides. The sequence continues at coordinate 210,138,346 of NC_041383.1, forward strand.
CTCCTGAAATGTTGATTAATTTCCGTTTCGGTTGAGAAATGGGGCACTCCAAGGTCAAGAAAATTAGCAAAGGTCATGCCCAATTTTCTTGACCTAGAAGGTGCCCGATTCTCAACCGAAATAAAAATTAATTTGCTTTAGTGGTTGGATTAGTTTAGTATTTTTTTCACACACTCAGACACCCTTGCTTGCCATGTGTGTGAGAGAGATAGTGAGAGGAGACAAGAAGAAGGGGGTTAGGAAGATGTTGCCTGCTCATCAAAGCTAACCATCTCCCCCTTTTCACCCCTTTTCCTTTGTCTTTTGTGGGTTGCAAGGAAGCTACTGTCTTAGCTAGCTTAGCTTGTGCACAAATCCCAGTGTTACAATCTAGAAAATTAGCCTGCAAAGATGAGGTCCCATGCTGGCTGTACCACTGCATCATGCAACAGTGCCTTCAAGATCCAAGGCAATATCACAAACATCATAGGCAATTTGACCAAACTCACAACCTTGTATCTTTGCAGTAACCAACTTTCTAGACACACCCCTCAAGAACTAGGTTACCCTGAGAACGTGGACTTGGACCTTAGCAACAACACACTAACAGGTTCTATCCCAAAACACCTAGGCAATATCACAAACATCTCTCAATTGTTCCTTGACAATAACCAACTTTTTGGCGACATTCCTCGAGAATTAGGTTATTTGGTCAACTTAGAGATCTTGTTCCTTGACAATAACCAACTTTTTGACCAAACTTTGTTTCTATTTAGAGAGAAACATGGCCCACAACGATGAGGCCGGGGGTTCGGGCGGCAAGGCATTCTGGGAGCTGTCCCAGGAGATGGAGGAACAACCTCACTTGTATGAGGCCGCCGCCTTCCCCACCGATCCTGAGACCACGGATGGTGCCGCCGAGGATGACCACACTGATGCCACCACTGATGGTGCCGCCGAGGATTCCACCACTGATGATGGCGGCGCACGCACAGATGGCAGCCAACCGAAGAGGCAACGGAAGGACCGGCGCCCGATCGTGCTCCGCACCCTCAAGGAGGAAGTTACTGAAGTGGACTCCAACGGGAATCCAACGGCGCCCGAACGAATAGTCAAGGGGTACTCGCTTCAGCTCGGGTGCATTGTCCGGAGCACCGTCTCGATCAACACCGAGAACCTGAGGCATCCTGACTGAGGGAATTTGCGCAACCTCCTCTTCACGAAGCTGCACGAACGATACAAGTTCCCCTCTGAATTTGAAAACACAAGCCTCAAAGGGAATAAAGTGAACAATGCTGCCCTCACGAAGATGAGCAAGGCCCTGTCTACTTGGAAAAGCAATGTGAAGAGAATGATCGAGAAAGGTGAGAGTTATCAGAAGATCAAGGAGAAAAATCCTTCGATCACCGAAGATGACTACAACGACTTCAAGATCAATTGCTCGAGCACCGCAAGCTCCCAATCAAGTGAGTGGGGGAAACAAATGCGGGAGCTGAACATAGGGGAACACACACTCGGTCCCGGCGGTTACAGAGTGGCGGAGCCTATATGGGACAAGGAGGACGCGGACCGTGCCGAGCAAGGCCTACCGCCCCGCTTCGAGAAATACAGCGGTAACAAGCAGACTAGGAACTATGTCAGGGCCCGGTACAAGTAGGACCCGATAACAAAGGAGCTTACCACGGATCCAAAGACCAGGGCGCTTGAGCTTGTTCTTGTAAGGAATACACCCCCGCGTAATTAGCTCCATATGGTTGCATTCTAATAAATGAAGCCAAATTTCTAAATGGTTCACATTCCTTCCGCAGGCGACTGAGAGCAGTAGCGCGGAGTCGACTAAGAGCAACCCTTGGGACACCACTCTAAATAAGGGGTTGAATGTAATGAAGAACAAGGATAAGCTCAGTAAGCCGACGTCAGCTGGTCGTGTGGCCGGCAAAGGCTTGTCGACAAAATGGGGGTCATACAATACCGCTGGTGTGCGGAAGGAGAAAAAGACCAGCTCGGAAAGCCAGGCGCGAGAGGTTCAAGAACTCAAGGCACAGGTGGCGCGGACTCCGGAGATTGTCCAAGAGCAAGTGGAACAACGACTCAGAGCGACGATCACCGCCCTTGTGCCTACCTTGATCTCGGGGTTGAGTGCGTGGATTGCGGGCGGCCAACAGGGGCCGCCCCCGATTCCTAGCTTCACGGCCAGCAACTCGCATAATGCGATGGCGGGGCCATTGGTGCCTCCGGCGGAGGCGGCATTGGTGTCTCCGATGCCGGCATGGGAGCTTAATGCACCCGGGTGTACGCCGGCCGGCACCTCTTCAGCAAGCGGCCCCTCCGTCAACTGCACGCCCGCCGTTGGCGGTGCCTCGACATTAGCCGAGCTCGACGCCATCATCACGGTAACTAATTAAGCCTCTCTCGGCCGAGGACTTCATCTCCTTGCCTTTGACTGGGCATCCCTGACGCCCTACATGTTTTCGCAGGGCGCCGCCGACGTTCCGTGCACTCTCCTCCACTTCGTGAACAACGAGTTGGTCGATGTCGCCAAGGGCAAAATCGTTCAACCGGGCAACCCCTTGTTCCACGGTACCCAGATGCCACCCAACTTGTTTAGGGTTCAACTGGTTCGGGTGCTGCCAGGCTGCGACGACTTGTTACCTCTGATTCGACCCGTCGGGGCTGACGATGAAGACGTGATGACCCTCAGCGCCTGCCTGAGCTGGCCCCTGCTTTGGCCGAAGAGCCAGATTCGTTTGGGGGCGGGGGACACCACCCCAAAGACAACACCGCCAGTCGTGCCGGCGCCAATTCGGCCCCATGGCAAGACCACCGTAATGGTGCCGGACATCCCTATGCCACTGGATCCAAACATGCATATGGCATAGGATCAGAACGACGACGACGACGATGATGATACATTTGGCAACGTCAATCAGTACTTTGCCGAGCATGGGTATGATGGCGACTTCATGGGGCCTCCTTCTCAAGAACCAAACCCAACAAAAGACGTGTGCGATCTAGCTCGTACCGCGGAGAAGCCAAGTTGCAACAGGCGTCGTCTGGCGTTCAGCTCTCAGGAGACGCCTCCAGCTGCCGACTTCACCGAGCCTCAGATAGGCGAGGTGCGAAATATTATCAGCCCCAACACACTCAAGAAGGCGGTCTGTGAGCAGAACTCGGTCCCATTACAGGAGAAGAAGAAGGCACGCAAAAGAAAGACTAAGAAGGATGCGAGCCAGCCGGCACCGAGTATGATCCGTGCTCAGGACGGGCCACCTTCACCGCAGGATATCTCGAGGAGGGTGCATGTGGCGGGTAGGGCGATGCTACCGACAAATATGCTCAATGCTGCAACCGGTGCTATGCGGAGTCTGCATGACAGTGTTCTTGCTTTGGAGAAGCGGCGTCTCAGAGAGAAGGATGTGGCATACCCGGTTTTCGCGGCCAAGGTGCCAGAGGGCAAGGGCTTTGTGGATAACTCCATCGGGCGTACGATCGTCCTGCGCTTTGATGACATCCATGCTATGTTGAACCTTCATCCGCTGCACTACACCTTCGTTCGGCTATTTTCGCTGAGTATGGAGATGCGGATCATTCGCGACAAGACCCCGGACATCGTGATAGTCGACCCCTTCTACATGCGTGCCAAGATCTTGGGCAGCACTGGGGACCGGCAAGTCGCGAGTTCTTACCTCGAAGGCGTCATTCTGGCAAACCAAGATAAGGATAACTTCCTCGTGCCTTACTTTCCCGAGTAAGTCCTCCCCTCAATCGGCCCGTAACATATGAATTCTTACATTTCGATCGTTTTTCTTTTAACATTCCGTGTTTTCTGCAGTGACACACGTTGCACGCTCATCCTCCTAAGACCCAAATATTCCATGGCCACGTATTTTGACCCGGACCGTCAGTCGAACATAGACTACACAAATGTCAAGAAGGTTCTTGATGATGTTCTCCCCGGCTACGCCCAATCTGGAGGCACCTTCACCAGGCCTATTCGTAAGTACGGCAAGCACGTGTTCTCCCACAATACGACATTCTGCTGCGTCAAGCAGCCGCCTGGCGGTCAGAAGGGTGCCTACTACGCCATCCATCACATGCGGGCGATCGTACGGGACCATCATCAACTTCTGCTACCGAGTAAACTCAAAGATTGGGCCGCGAGCGTGTCGGCAATCCAGTACGCGGACCTCCAACAAGAATTCTTTCGCATCCAGTCGGAGTTTGCGGAAATCATCCATCAAGATGTCGTTCGTACCTCGGGGCAGTTCTACCTCAGAAATCAACCGTCCAACAGTGACATCGACACAATGCTACAAATGCAGGCTGACTACGACCATTATTTCATGACTCCCACGATAGACGGCGGCTACATCCACACTCCGGTCCCTTGAGTTGAGTCGAAAGCAGTGATGCTGTGTCTAGTTCTGAAACATCGATTGGCTCATGTTGTAATTAAACTTTAATGAACTTGTAGTATGTCTCCTTGGTTTCGAGAGTCGTTCAACTTAGATGTAATTGATGCTATTAATGTCTTGCTTTTCTCTTCCGATCGTTCTGTTACATAATTATATATTGCTTATGTATTGTCTGTGAATTGGTACTAACGTTTCGTTTGGCGAGTGCATAGCGATGCCGACGTATGTCGTGTACAAGGGTAAGGTTCCCGGAGTCTACGATGACTGGGAGGAGTGTCGGAGACAGGTTCACCGATTCAGCGGTAACAGTTACAAAGGGTACACCACTAGGGCCGAGGCCGAATCTAGATACGCCCGCTATCTAGCGGGAGAGGGGAGGGAGCGTTGGAGGAACCGGATGAAGATGAGTTTCATCGTGATGATGCTCATCGTGATGACCGCAGCTCTCTTCTATGTGATGGTAGTTTAGATGATCGATATCGACTTGTAATGTGAAGACAAACTCGCTACTCGCAGTCTCGAGACTTGTAATATAATGTTCTATCTTTGTTCGGTCTTTTCAATTCGGAGACTAATATGATGAATTGTATTCAGAGACTAATATGATGAATTGTATTCAAAGACTAATCTTCTATTGTATTCGATGAATCTGTTGTTGATGTGTGCTGTCTATATTTTGTCAAATTATACATTTTGTAACCTGTGCAAAAAACAGAAAAAAAAAACTAATATTCATACTAATGGCGCATCACATGATAGTGCGCCATTAGTATGACAAAGCATACTAATGGCGCATCACTGGTAAGTGCGCCATTAATATGCCATGGTTACTAATGGCGCATCCAGTGGTGGTGCGCCATTAGCATGCCAAAGCACCTGGATATACATGGCCCCTGGGAGGCATACTAATGGCGCACCCTGGCCTATACTAATGGCGCACCCGCGGTGCGCCATTAGTATACCAGATACTAATGGCACACCAGGTGGTGCGCCATTAGTAAAAATTACTAATGGCGTGCTGTTAATGGCGCACCACAGATGCGCCATTAATAGCCATATTAGGTGCGTCATTAGTAGGGGTTTTTCTAGTAGTGCAATCTCTACATCACCAAGTCTCTACACCATGGTGGTTGAAGACAAGGAAGCACAGAACCATTCAAACATATCCTTTGACAAATTCTATATTAAGCTTCATGATTGTCATTTTGGATACACAAGTGCTCTTCCTTGCAAAAACTAACCCATGTAGGAAGATGAACTCAAATTCCGAGTGGTGCTCCCAACTATTGATGAGCTACATCAACCTTGAGCAACCCACACAAGTTCAACTACATGATCATGATCAACACCACCACCCAAGGTATGTTATTCCATCTTAGAGAAGCTTTACTCCAAGTCATGAGTCAAAGCAACTCGACAAGATGTGAATACATCAAGACGATTAAACAAAAAATGGTAACCCCATTTTGAGCTTAAACAATGAGTATGACCTATGATCAAGTGATCTCACTTGACTCCTAAGTCAATATACTCTAACATAGGTGACTTTGCGCTGACCATCTCTAGATAAATTTCTCTTGAGTTCTTTTCTGTGCTCTTGCATTTGTCTCATGCATATTTGTTTCCCCTTTCAAAAAAACTTCTTCTAGATTTCTTTTCTATTCTAGTTTGTTCAGCATTCCCTGCATCCAATTCATTGCAAATCTTTCTGTTAATTCCTTGCAAATCCTTGTGAGATCTTACTTGTCTAGTGAGCTGAGGTGACAAGTGTTTTCTTTGTGATGAACTCGGTCACATCGGTCTCTTGTTTTCGGTATAACCGAAATCATTCGGTGAAACTGAAGCATCCAACTCGGTGCCACCGATTTCACAACGGGAAAAACATTTTGCCATTTATTCCTGCACTACTCTTGATCCAGCTCCACTTAATGAATCTTGTCCTCTACAAGCATCACATTTTTATCAGTGGTTTGTGTTGTGACTCAAGGACCAAACCCATTCACGACAAATTCCAGAAGGCCCTTCTTGGAAATTGATGTCAAAGGGGGAGAGAGAGATCACATCAAAGCTTATCACTTCAACAGGGGGAGAGAGATATCCCTAGGGGGAGAGAATACTCAAGGAGAGAGTAATCTTCAAGGATCCCAGATGCTTGTTGTTCAAGAGGAGAGATGCCACATGTCTTCTTGAGGGGAAAGACATGTTCATATGTGCCTATTTGCATTAGCTCTGTTCATTTGCTTCGTTGAGCTCTGATTTTGCATTTTGCTCTGATTTTCTGTTCCCTATCTTCTCCCAGTATCCCATGCTAGATTCAGGGGGAGCAAGACATCTAAGGGAAACAAATTCTTTAAATTCATTGCAGATCTTTATCTTTGGGGACATGTATATATTCAATGTGGTACTTAGTACTCACTCTCTACATGTCATCCCAGTCTTGGTACTCTTGTGGTTTCTTTTATTTGCCCTGGCTAGTAGGTGTATCTGTGTTATCTAACCTTATTTTCACAGGTTCACTCCATCCTAAGCCAACTCAAGACCACAAGGTAAGTATATGCATCACAATCATGCGTATGAGGAATTCTTGCTGATGTACATACTGTTTGCAAGAAGGACTCATGAGCATGAAGGTACATTTCCCATATTCACATCATTTGCTCTGATGCATATAGCCAAGATACATGTAACACATTGCCTACTTTGTCATGTTTATGCATTCACATGCTTCTATATTCCATATTCACATGCTTGCATACATGTAGGGGGAGCCTATGCTTGTTACATGTCTTTCCAAAGCTGTACTTGCTATTCTCTATATCTTTATCTAAAGCTTTGATGTATGTTGTCATCAATTACCAAAAAGGGGAAGATTGAAAGCACAAGTGCTCCCTAGGTGATTTTGGTAATTAATGTCAACATATCTCTTGTTGGACTAACAGTTTTACCTAGTATGTTTCAGACAATTTCAACAATGAAGTGGCATGGACTAGAGGATGTGGAACCCCTTCAAGATGCTAAGGACAAAGGATTGGCTCAGGCTCCAAGATCAAGACTCTACATTTCCTATTTTAGTGATCGAAGATCACATTGAGTCTATAGGAAAAGCCAATACTATCAAGAGGGGATGAGGTGTTCTTAATGGCTTGCTTGCTCAAAGTGCTTAGTGATATGCTCCAAAGCCCTCAACTACTTTCCCACATCCACATATGTCCTAAACCAAAAAGTCTAAACTCGGCCCCACCGATTCTTTCCATCCGGCGCCACCGAGTTCAGATGTCTTAGCCACTGCTACAAACCCTAGGCAAATCGGTCTCACCGATAGGGATCTCGGTCTCACCGAGATGGGATTGTAATCTCTCTGTGTATGTCCATTACCAAAATCGGTCTCACCGAGTTTGACTAATCGGTACTACCGAGATTACAATGCAAACTCTCTGGTTAACTTATTACCAAAATCGGTCCTACCGAGTTTGTGCAATCGGTCTCACCGAGTTTGCCTAACCAACTCTCTGGTTAGCTTATTACCAAAATTGGTCCCACTGAGTTTGTGTAATCGGTCTCATCGAGATACGTTGAACCCTAACCCTAACCATATCGGTCCTACCGAGTTGCATGTCGGTCCCACCAAAAATCCTAACGGTCACATTATTTACTAAATTGGTCTGACCGAGTTTCACGATTCGGTCCCACCGAGTTTGGCAAGTTGTGTGTAAAGGTTAGATTTTGTGTGGAGGCTATATATACCCCTCCACCCACTCTTCATTCGTGGAGAGAGCCATCAGAACGTGCCTACACTTCCAGCATACATTTTCTGAGAGAGAACCACCTACTCATGTGTTGAGGCCAAGATATTCCATTCCTACCATATGAATCTCGATCTCTAGCCTTCCCCAAGTTGCTTTCCACTCAAATCTTCTTTCCACCAAATCCAAATCATGTGAGAGAGAGTTGAGTGTTGGGGGGACTATCATTTGAAGCACAAGAGCAAGGAGTTCATCCTCAACACACCATTTGTTACTTCTTGGAGAGTGGTGTCTCCTAGATTGGCTAGGTGTCACTTGGGAGCCTCCGACAAGATTGTGGAGTTGAACAAAGGAGTTTGTAAGGGCAAGGAGATTGCCTACTTCGTGAAGATCTACCGCTAGTTAGGCAAGTCCTTCATGGGCGACGGTCATGGTGGGATAGACAAGGTTTCTTCTTCGTGGACTCTTCGTGGGTGGAGCCCTCCGTGGACTCGTGCAACCGTTACCCTTCGTGGGTTGAAGTCTCCATCAACGTGGATGTACGATAGCACCACCTATCGGAACCACGACAAAAACATCCGTGTCTCCAATTGTGTTTGAATTCTCCAATCTCTTCCCTTTACATTCTTGCAAGTTGCATGCTTTACTTTCCGCTACTCATATACTCTTTGCATGCTTGCTTAATATGTATCATGAGTGTTAAACTTGTGCCTAAACTCCACTTAAACTTAAAGAAGTTAAAAACTGCAACTTTTGGTACTTAGTGTCTAATCACCCCCCTCTAGACACCTCTTCTCGATCCTATTAGTCGGATTTAGGGATCCGACAACCCTTGAGAGGTTTCAACTCTGGGGTGCGTGCAGAGATCTCAACCTGCCCAGCCCGCCTACTCGCGATCCTCTTAAGCCTAGCGCGTCGAGCTCAAAGAGACGCAAGGACACAGAGATTTATACTGGTTCGGGCCACCATTGTGGTGTAATAACCCTAATCCAGTGTGGTGTGGTGGATTGCCTCGAGGGGCTATGGATGAACTAGTACAGTGGATGAACACGCCTCAGGAGGTGAGGTGTTCTTGAGCTAGTGTGGTGCTCTCCTGGCTCTACTTGTTCTGATTTCGGTCCCCTTCCTATGGTGGTGGCTAGTCCTATTTATAGTGGCCTTGGTCCTCTTCCCAAATATGAGCGGGAAGGGATTCCACAACGGCGGGATTTGAAAGGGGACAAGTAGCACAGTCTATCCTGACAAAAGTAGTCCTAGACTGCGAAAAGCCTCTGGTCGTGACGCTGTGGTGGGCTCGTCGATGACCTCCGTCCTGCAGTCCTGGCGGTCTTGGTCTCGTTGCATTGAAATGGAAACCTTTGGCTGATTCCTCGGGACTCCACGTCTGTGGCTTGCCTCCCTTGCACCAAAGAGGAAACCTGCGCTCTGCGCCCGCCTGGTGCCTGCCTGGCCTTGGTCGTCATGGCCCATGTCAGCTGAGCCTCATGACGTAGCTGCATAGAACTCTCCGCCCCTCAGGAGCCCTCCTGAGGAGGCCGACTCCTTCGGGGGTCTTGGTGTCATCCGCCTCGTGAGGCTTGGCCCCTTGCGAGGGTCTTCTTGTGTTGGTGTTGAAGCTGGGCCATAACAGGCCGTCGATGAAGCTACATGGTGAGCCGTAGGTAGGCAGGGCTAGTTACCCCCGAATCCAGGACGCCGACACAATCCTCCCACTTGGGGGCTTAGCCGCGAACTAGTTTTTCCTAAGTTAAAAAACTACTCCGAGTGGAGGGTGATCCTCCCACTTAGAGGCTTAGCCACGAACTAGTTTTGCCTAAGTTAAAAAACTACTCTGAGTGGAGAGAAATCCTCCCACTCGGGGGCTTAGCCGTGAACCAGTTTCGCCTAAGTTAAGAAAACTACTCCGAGTGGAGAGCAATCCTCCCATTCGGAGGCTTAATCACAAACCAGTTTCACCTAAGTTAAAAACTACTCCGAGTGGAGAGCAATCCTCCCACTTGGAGTCTTAGCCTCGAACCAGTTTCACCTAAGTTAAAAAATATGTTCACATGAAGCATTCTGTAAATATGAAAGCAATATTCGAATAAATCTACGAAGTTCGGATAAATCCATCAAGTTCACAATCGCAAGCAAAAGTACCCGGGCGTCAGGCCCGAAAGAGTTACGGTTAAAGGATCACTCGGCATTCCGAAGCAAATAAATTCTAATCATTAAGTTTTTCTTCACTCTTCAGGAGGAGAACTCGTTGGCTCAACGAAGGTGTCCAAGTCGATGTCCTCGGCTATGCAAGTGGCTGCTTCAATAAAAGTCTCCATGAAGGATTGAAACTAGAGTTTCTTTGTGTTCGCCACCCGGAGGGCCTTCAGCTTTTCTTCTTTGGCATCCTTGCAATGGACTCGGATGAGTGAGAGAGCCACGTTGGCTCCACACCGAGCAGCTGATTTCTTACACGCTTGCTCTCAACCAGAGATTTCATTGAGCCGAGTCATCAGTGACTTGAGGTCATTCTGAAGTACATCCTCTGGTCACAGCTCTTTGTCTATCTATGTCAGTGCAACCTTGAGTCGAGCAATATACACCAAGACGCTGTTGAGACGAGCTTCAAGTCATAGTATGTTCATTGCAGCTTCATCTTTGATGAGTGACTTTTCTGGGGTCCAGGCCTAGTTCAATTCGTTTGGTTTCCTGCTCAAAATTCTGATAGAACTCTGTGCAAGGAGGGAAAGTATGAGTCAGCAGCAACATTATGTAGAATTTTTTTGGATTCACTCAAATGAAGGAGGATACCTTCAAGCATGATGTACATATTCTTTGCAAGGCCCCCAAGTAAACCTCCAGCTCGTCCCTCTTCCGAGTGAGTTGGTCCACCTTGTCAGTCAAGACAACTTTCTCCTCCCTCAGCTGCGCAGCTTCCTTTTTCACCTTGTCAACATCGGTCTTCAGAGTCGCATTCTCCTCCTCGAGCTTACCGACTGAAGCTAGCTTCCTCTTAGCTGATTCAGTCTTCTCTCGAGCCACCTTCTACGCCCCCGGAAGTTTGTTGTCCTTCCTCTCTAGCACCTGCTTCATAGTGTCTAAAGAAATAGCATTCTTCAGTCGTGCTTGGAGTTGGCAGTTTTCACTATGCACATCTGTTCAAGTGGAATCACTCGGTTCATAGGACGAAAAAGAAGAAATTACAAAGCATACAGTCAGCAAAGTGCTACCTCCCATGGTCTTCACTTCATCCTGAGCATCCTTCAAGTGCTTCTTGCCGAGTTCTCGATCCAGTTGGAGTTTGATCTTCTCCTTCTCTAGGGCAACATACTGAGTCCCAAGTTCATAAGATTTCTAAGATCAACAAAAGATAAGTTAGTTGACGAAGAGAAAGTAGTCCCTCTAGTTCTGAGTGGGGAAGAGAAAATCCCGATTGCTACTATCAA
>NC_041383.1:210150554-210163292 GCF_002162155.2 Triticum dicoccoides
ATTCGACGGTGGTCTCAGGGACTACACCCAGTGGATGCACTCAGCCTACCCCCATTAGATCAATTTCCCACATGGTACGGCCTGCACGGATCGAGTGGAAGAGTAAGAGAAATCGAACAGCAAAACAACAACAAAAACTTGTTCCCAGATCCCGCCAACTGCCCGCAGTCAACATCGATCTCGGGGACTGCACCCAGTGGGTGCACTCAGCGTGCCCCCACTGGATCAATTACTCACTCGACACGGCCCGACTGGACCGAGTGAAGTGCTGCAAACTAACATATTCTAAGACCCCCGCCAAATCAAACATTCGACAAGGGTCTCGGGGACTACACCCAGTGGCTGCACTCAGCGTGCCCCCACTGGACCAAACACCCCACTCGACACGGCCTGACCGGCTTGATTAGAGGAAATACACAGCAAAAGAAAACACCCAGTGGGTGTACAGATTCAAGACGAAGAAAATCCAATCGGAAATCAACTTACAATCGCACTTACTCGAACATTGGCCTGAAGGGCAGAACTGGCGTCATAAGCAGCCTTGCTGGATTCATACACCTCTTTCAATCGCTACATCATCAGGCCAGCTTGGATCATAGCCTCCTTGGCAGCTCCTGTTTGGTCCTCCAGGACATGATGCAAAGCGAACGCGGTCAATGTAGGAGTTGGTGATGCATCTGTTGGGATCAGCATTTGTGGTTGCCCGGTCAGCACTGGAGGCTGGGCAGTCAACAAGGGGTCAGCAAAATAAACTCCAACTCGACACGAACCACCCAGCTCTTGAAGAATAGGTTCAGACGACGGGTCAGACGTCTGGCTTTAAGGCACTCTCTTGTTGAGGCTTCGCGAGGTGGTCGAAGCCCTGCCTCTTCCTCCTGCACTCCTTGGAGGCTCCTCCTTGTTGTCATTAAGAAGTTGAATAATGTCTGCTAGCACTGTAGTCACTCGACCATAAGATTTCAGTTAACCACCAAGAGAATTGGGTGTGAGCTGATCATACATGCTGAAGAAGTGGCTGCGTCCGCAGTATCTGCGTCAGCCTGCTCATCGTCGATCTCCATTTGGGACGTCCTAGAAGTAGCAGCCCTGGAGGCCCCAGATTTCACTCGGTTAACAAAAACATGAAGGTCTACAAAGACAAGACAGAAAGTTAAACAGTCCACAGCAAGAGCACTTACATCGAAGCAACAGGCACTATAACCTTGATCTAGGGCAAAGCCTTCCGAGGCTTAGGTAGAATGACCTTGGACTGCTTAGCAGTCTTCTCAGTCGGATCAGGAGTTGACGTCTGAAAGCACAAGTGCTCCATAGGTGATTTTGGTAATTAATGTCAACATATCTCTTGTTGGACTAAAACTTTTACCTAGTATGTTTCAGATGAGTTCAACAATGAAGTGGCATGGACTAAAGGATGTGGATCCCCTTCAAGATGCTAAGGACAAAAGGATTGGCTCAAGCTCAAAGCTCAAGACTCTACATTTTCTATTTTAGTGATCCAAGATCACATTGAGTCTATAGGAAAAGCCAATACTATGAAGAGGGGATGAGGTGTTGCTTAATGAGGTTCTTCCTTAAAATGCTTAGTGATATGCTCCAGAGCCCCCAACTATGTTCTCACATCCACATATGACCTAAACCAAAAGTCCAACTCGGCCCCACTGATTCTTTCTATCCAGCGCCACCGAGTTCATATGTCATAGCCACTGCCCAAAACCCTAGGCAAATCGGTCCCACCGATAGGGATCTCGGTCTCACCGAGATGGGATTGTAATCTCTCTGTATGGATCTATTAACAAAATCGTTCTCACCGAGTTTGCGCAATCGGTCCTACCGAGATTGCAATGTAAACTCTCTGTTTCCCTTTCGTAACATTTCGGTCTCACCGAAATGAGCGAATCGGTCCCACCGAGTTTACCTGACCAACTCTCTGGTTAGCTTATTACCAAAATCGGTCTCATCGAGTTTGTGTAATCGGTCACATCGAGATTACGTTATGCCCTAACCCTAACCATATCGGTCCTACTGAGTTGCATGTCGGTCCCACCGAAAATCCTAACGGTCACTAGATTTGTTGAATCGGTCCGACCGAGTTTATCAATTCGGTCCCACCGAGATTGGCAAGTTGTGTGTAACGGTTAGATTTTGTGTGGAGGCTATATATACCCCTCCACCTCCTCTTCATTTGTGGAGAGAGCCATCGGAACGAACCTACACTTCCAAGCTATATTTTCTGAGAGAGAACCACCTACACTTGTGTTGAGGCCAAGATATTCCATTCCTACCATATGAATCTTGATCTCTAGCCTTCCCCAAGTTCTTTCCACTCAAATCTTCTTTCCACCAAATCCAAATCCTGTGAGAGAGAGTTGAGTGTTGGGGAGACTATCATTTGAAGCACAAGAGCGAGGAGTTCATCATCAACACACCATTTGTTACTTCTTGGAGAGTGGTGTCTCCTAGATTTGCTAGGTGTCACTTGGGAGCCTCCGACATGATTGTGGAGTTGAACCAAGGAGTTTGTAAGGGCAAGGAGATCGTCTACTTCATGAAGATCTACCGCAAGTGAGGCAAGTCCTTCGTGGGTGACGGCCATGGTGGGATAGACAAGGTTGCTACTTCGTGGACCCTTCGTGGGTGGAGCCCTCCATGGACTCGCGCAGCCGTTACCCTTCGTGGGTTGAAGTCTCCATCAACGTGGATGTACGATAGCACCACCTATCGGAACCATGACAAAAACATCTGTGTCTCCAATTGCGTTTGCACACTCCAATCCAATCCCTTTACTTTCTTGCAAGTTCCTTGCTTTACTTTCCACTGCTCATATACTCTTTGCATGCTTGCTTGATAAGTATTGTGATTGTTAAAATTGTGCCAAAACTCCACTTCAACTTAAAGAAATTAAAAACTACAACTTTTGGTACTTCGTGTCTAATCATCCCCCCCCTCTAGACACCTCTTCTCGATCCTTTCAATTGGTATTAGAGCAGTTTCCATTGCTTTGGTTTAAACACCATTAGAGGAAGATTGATGAGTCTACTTTGGGGAGTCATAGACATAGAGTGCCTATACTTGATGGAGAGTATTTTCATGAGTGGAAAAATGAGATGCTTGTGACTTTCAATGAATACCATTTGAACAAGTACATTGCTAGCCCTTGTGCACCTCATGTTGATCCTATGCATCCAACCCTTGATGAGTCAATTGACATGATTCGCAATCTTAGAACTGTTGAACTTATCACTAGAGGCTTGCCTTGAAACTTGATTGGATGTTTGCCTACTCTTAAGTGTGCCTACACTATATGGAAATTTCTTGAGGAACGTTTTCCAAATTATTCCTTGAAAAATCTAGATGAAATTCTCCATAAGTCTATTGCCTTGATAAGATGAATTCCAATGATCCTATGTTTGGTGATTGTCTATTTGAGCTTACAAACCTTATGCGTGCCAAAGGAGATGTTGGAATTATTAGTGATATTATTTCCGAAGCTATTAAAATTCATAAAAAAGATCATTGCCAAACTCACTCTAATGAATCACCCTCTCTAGGATTCGATCCACCACATGACGATGTTGAACATGGATACTATGATGAGGATGATGATAGTGACTTTGATCTTGATGATGCAATGAGACACTTCGGTCTTATGGCAAATCTTCAGGGATATATGGCAGGAGGAAAGGAATGGGTTCTTGATAGTGGATGTACCGATCACATGACCGGATATAAAGACATGTCTCGTGAGCTTGCTGAAAACGATGGTCCTCGAAAGTATGTCACTTTCGTTGACAACTCAAAGGGTAAGGTGGTTGGCCTCGGTAAGGTGGCCATATCACATGATAGCTCCATACAAAATGGCATGCTCGTTGAATCTCTTGGCTACAACTTACTTTCAGTATCTAGACTTGCTGATTTCGGTTTCAATGTCCTATTTACTGAAGTAGATTGCCAAGTGTTTCATAGAGATAATCATAAAATGGTATTTACCAGTATACGTAGAGGTGATCTTTGCATTGTTGATTTCACTAAAAAGGCTCAACCTAGAACTTGCTTAATTGCTAAATCCTCTAAAGGCTGGTTATGGCATAGAAGATTAGGTCATGTTGGCATGCAAAACCTTGACAAGCTTATTAAAGGAAATAATATCATTGGCGTTAATGATGTCATATTTGATAAGGATAGACTTTGCAGCGCTTGTCAGGCAGGTAAACAGGTTGGAGGAAGGCATCCCGTGAAGAACATCATGACCACAAGGAGGCCACTCGAGCTACTTCACATGGATCTTTTTGGTCCCAACGCCTACAAAAGTCTTGGTGGAAATTCTTTTGGTCTAGTTATAGTTAATGTTTTTCAAGATTTATGTGGCTGTTATTTCTCTATGATCAATCACAGGTCCAAAAGATCTTCAAAAACTTCGCTAGGAAGGCCCAGAATTAGCTTGAAGTGAAATCAAGAAGATTCGCAGCGACAACGGAACGGAGTTCAAGAACACAAATGTGGACACCTTTCTTGACGAAGAAGGGATTTCACATGAGTTCTCGGCTACGTACACACCTCAACAAAATGGAGTTGTTGAGAGGAAGAACCGGACGCTCATCGAAATGGCAAGAACGATGCTTGATGAGTACAAGACGCCAAAGCACTTTTGGGAGGAAGCGGTTGAGACAGCTTGTCATGCAACAAATCACCTGTATCTTCACAAGCTACTCGGCAAGACGGCATACGGGCTCCTCATGGGTAACAAACCCCAAGTTGGATACTTTCGAGTATTCGGCTCAAAGTGCTACATTCTAGATAAGCATCGTCATTCTAAATTTGCTCCTAAGTCTCATGAAGGTTTCCTACTTGGTTATGGCTCAAACTCTCACACTTACCGTGTCTACAATAATTTCACCCGAAAGTTTGAAGAGACGGTAGATGTGAGGTTTGATGAATCTAATGGCTCACAAGTAGAGCAATTGCCAATTGATGTAGGAGACAAAGACCCCACGAAAGCAATCCAAGACTTGTCTATTGGCAAGATTCGTCCAACGGAGGTGAAGGAGAGTACCTCGTCCGTCCAAGTGGAAGCTTCTACCTCACGACAAGGTGAACCAACAGTTGATACGGAAGCATCCACAAGTGGGACACACCAAGATGAAGAAAACAAGGAAGTGCACCAAGATGAACGTCAACAACCTCCTTCTCCACCATGACAAGAGAACGACAACGCCAACAATGAAGAAGGCCAGGAAGAAGAACAAGATGAAGAAGATGTTCAACCAAGACCCAAGCAAAAGCTTTCACGAGTTCGAGCAAGAATTGCTAAAGACCATCCCGTCGAGCAAATCTAGAATGATATCCAAACCGGGAGAATCACTCGCTCTAAAACTCGTTTAGCTAACTTTTGTGAACACTATTCATTCATCTCTAGCATTGAACCTATGAAGGTTGAAGAAGCTTTGGAAGATCCGGATTGGATAAATGCCATGCATGAAGAGTTACAAAACTTTGAGAGAAATCAAGTTTGGACATTAGTCGAGAAGCCCGACAACAACCACAACATCATCGGTACCAAATGGGTGTTTCGCAACAAGCAAGATGAAGATGGACAAGTAGTTCGCAACAAAGCACATCTCATTGCCCAAGGCTACACACAAGTCGAAGGTATGGACTATGGTTAGACTTATGCTCCTGTTGCTAGACTTGAGTCCATTCGCATCTTACTTGCCTATGCTAATCACCATGATATTACCTAGTACCAAATGGACATTAAAAGTGCTTTTCGAAATGGTGAAATAGAGGAGGAAGTTTATGTTAAGCAACCTCCCGGCTTTGTTAATCTTAAGAAACCTGATCATGTTTACAAACTTCACAAAGCTCTTTATGGTCTTAAACAAGCTCCTAGAGCTTGATATAAATACTTGACCAAGTTGCTTATTGAAAAAGGCATTGAAATTGGAAAAATAGATTCTACTCTTTTTACTAAAAGGGTTAATGGAGAACTATTTGTGTGCCAAATTTATGTCGATGATATTATATTTGGATCAACTAACCTTCATTTTAGTGAAAAGTTTGGAAAGTAAATGTCGGAGAAGTTTGAGATGTCTATGATGAGTGAACTCGAATTCTTTCTTGGTTTGCAAATCAAGCAAACTAAGGAAGGTACCTTTGTCTCTCAAACGAATTACACCAATGACTTATTCAAGAAGTTCAATATGCAAGAATGCAAAGGTATGACTACACCCATGCCTACTAGTGGACATCTTAATTTGATCAAAGATGGTGAACCGGTCAATCAAAAGGTTTATTGCTCTATGATTGGTTCATTATTATATCTATGTGCTTCACGTCCCGATATTATGCTAAGTGTCTGCATGTATGCACGATATCAAGCTGCTCCTAAAGAATGTCATCTTAAGGCCGTGGAAAGGATAGTGAGATACTTAATCCATACACCAAACTTTGTCATTTGGTATCCAAAGAGGGCCTCTTTCGATCTTGTTGGCTACTCCGACTCGGACTATGCCGGTGACAAGGTTGATAGAAAGTCCACTTCGGGTACTTGTCAATTTCTTGGTAGATATCTTGTATCTTGGTCTTCCAAGAAACAAAACTCGGTATCCTTATCCACCCACTACAAAAAAATACACTTCCGTCATGATACGTGTTTGTCACAGTAGGTCGCCTTTTTTGTCATGCATGTACATCCATGAAAAATTTATGACAGAATCAAGATAGTTATACCTGTGCTGTCGTAGAAGTGTTCCATGCCATTACCAAAATTATCATCACGGAAGTTTCCACTTCCATGACGATAAATCGCGCGTCACAGAAGTGCTTTCGTCAAGGGTGACCGACACGTGGCATCCACCGTAATGGAACGCCGTTAAGCTATTGGGTCAGGTTTTGGATCCAATAACCCGTGAACAGCCCCGACCAATGGGGATTTTCCACGTGTAAAATCATCATTGGCTGGAGGAAATACGTGTCGGCTCATTGTTGGGACAGATGTCATCCACTGATTGGACGGAAGGCACCTATGATACATCGACACGTGGCACGGCCAAATAGAGGCCCATTCCTGTGAAAAGGCCGGCCCAGTAAAAATTAGCAGGCCAGCCCGTATAAGGCCTACTTGTGTCAGGTCCATTTAAGCCCACGGCCAATACGAGATGTGCCAATTCGGCCTGTCAACGGCCCGTTAAAGATTTGACACCATTGCAGCCCATCGTCAGTTCGAGCCCGTTAACAACCCGCTATATATTTGTGCTCAATATCGGCCCGATGAGATTTCGGCCTGTTAACGGCCCATTTAATGGATGGGCCAATTTTCAGGATGTACATCTTTCGGCCTTTTAGCGACCCATTTAAATGTTGGGCTTGTTTCCAGCCCGGTGTGTCTTTCAACCTATTGACGGCCCATAAATCTGATGGGCCATTTGTTGTCGGACCTGAGTTTCGGCCTTTTAGCAGCCCATTTAAGTGTTGGGCCAATTTTCTGGCCCGGTGTCACTTTCAGCCTGTTGACGGCCCATAAATTAGTTGGGCCATTTGTAGTCGGACCTGAGTTTTGGCCTTTTAGCGACCCATTTAAGTGTTGGGCCAATTCCCGGCCATGTGTGCCTTTCGGCCTGTTAATGGACCATAAATGAGTTGGGCCATTTGTAATCGGACCTTAGTTTTGGCCTTTTAACAGCCCATGCCCTTCATGGTCCAATACCAGCCCGGTTTCTCTTTCGGCCTGCTAAAGGCCCACAACACAGTTGGGCCATTTACAATACGACCTGACTTTTGTCCTCTTAGCGGCCCATGGTCTTCATGGGCCAGTACAAGCCCGATGTCTCTTTCGGCCTGCTAAAGGCCTACAGTATAGTTGGACCATATGTAGCCCAAACTTAGTAACGGCCTGTTAACGGCCCGTGAAATAAACTGGGGCCACCTGTTGCCCGCTTTGATGTCAGCCTGTTAACGACCCGGGAGGTAAGAGGGCCGACCATTAACTTTCGGCCTAGTAACGGCCCATTAACTTAATGGGCCCACTAAAGTTCGTACATGTCTTTAGGCTAAATAAGATAACTTGAGCCCATTACGGCGAGCAATTATGCACAGGACCAAAACCAATCATGCAAAGGTACGGAATATAGGGAATAACGTTGCACATCCAGCATATATTACAAAAAATTACATCCATTGGGCAATCAAAGATTGATGCCAGTGTTTCAAATAAATGAGCATAACCTAACCATCTACAATGTCACAATCTGCAACCTCAGCACAGATGACGCCCATAAGCATGTGGGCAAGTTCTTTCTGCTTTGCTACACTGTATCTGAAAACATTGATCAGTTGTTGTGTCGCACGACTCCGCACCTCTGATTCATCCACCATTTCCATCATTGCTTCATCCATTAATTGGTTCACAAACATACATTTATTCCGTTGCATTCGAGACAGAGGATACTGAACAGATTCAGATGGCGATTTTGGCAGGCTTGTATTATTGATAGTGGAGAGTGTCTCGACAACTGCATCATAACATAAATTAGGATGGGAATCAAACAGATTAATCATGAGTTATTTCCATATTACCTGGCCTAGATTTACTGGAAAGAAACAATGGGGTTGCCTTGCTGTTTTCAGAGTTTGTCTTCTTATCTTCAGCAACCTGCACAAAATTAACACACTAGCATTCCTATCATTGGCCAAGACAGATAATAGGAAAGCAACATTGACACAACGAACGTTTGGGCAACTAGCCTACACCAAATTAACACAATATGGCACAACTATCATCAGCCAGGTAAGGTAGTACGAAAGCAACATTGACACAATGAATGAATGGGCAACCAGAGAAGCACTACAATTCAGTAATGTGCGTGATATGAGATAGTATATTCATGCAGCTCAGTATGCAAAACTACTAGGCAGTTTTCCTTACAAAAATCAACATTGGCGCCTTTAACATTTTGCTACAA
This sequence comes from Triticum dicoccoides, assembly GCF_002162155.2. Classification (NCBI taxonomy): domain Eukaryota; kingdom Viridiplantae; phylum Streptophyta; class Magnoliopsida; order Poales; family Poaceae; genus Triticum; species Triticum dicoccoides. Next base: position 210,159,512 of record NC_041383.1, read on the forward strand.
CTAATTTTAGATCAGATAAAGGTTAGATTCACGCCGATTAACAAAATACATGTTGATGTAAAAATATAGTGATATACAACAGGTACTTACATCGGCATTGTAGCACAGAGAATTCTGGCAAGATATTTTCCTCGAATAAGATCCCAATGGAGGAAGTCTTCTATCGTTTAACCTTATTTTCTAAAAGAGAGATGGGTAAGAAACATGTAGAAAATATGATCAGAATGCTATAAAACTTCATGATGCGAGGATACGCACACGCTTCTTAGAATGGAGTTGACATTCTTTTGCTGGACTGGAGCGGACTAGTTCTTTGGCCACTGGAATCTGCTTATTATCAGTGGGAGTTGGGTTTCTCTGTGCTGGAGCAGTATCTATGAAAAATGGAGTTGGTTTATTATCTCCTGGCATTTGGATCTTTTGCAAAGACCTGGTTTGTAACCCTTCAGATTCTAACATAGTTGTCTTCCCCTTGCATGTCTTATATAGAAGAATGGTGATTCAGTTATAAAACATGCTACAGGAGAGATGGAATAGGTACTGAAGAATAGAAAGGCATGACATGTTGGCATGTATTCCCTCCACCCGGAAATAAATGGACGGGTCTAAGCGTATTTCAGTGATAGATACATCTAGTTTTATCCATTTCTGCGACATTTAATCCGGACGGAGGGAGTATGATGTAAGAGCTAGGGATACGACAGGACAACACAGTAAAAAAACACTGAAAAACCCACTGCAGAACCAAAGTATTCAAACCCACTGATATGAGATAGTACACTCATGCAGCTTAGGATGCAAAACTACCAGGCAGTTTTCCTTACAAAACTCAACATTGTGGCCTTTAATCATACATTTTTCTACAACTAAATTTAGATCAGATAAAGGTTGGATTCACGCCGATTAACAAAATACATGCTGATGTAAAAATATAGTGATATACAACAGGTACTTACATCTACATTTGAGCACAGAGAATTCCTGCAAGAATCTTTCCTCATAAACAATACCATTGCAGAAATTCTTCTATCTGTTAAGCTTATTTTCTAAAAGAGAGATGGGTAAGAAACATGTAGAAAATATGATCAGCATGCAATAAAATTTCATGATGCAAGGATACGCACACGCTTCTTAGAATTGAGTCGACATATTTTTGTTGGACTGGAGCGGACTAGTTCTTTGGCCACTGGAATCTGCTTATTATCAGTAGGAGTTGGGTTTCTCTGTGCTGGAGCAGTATCTATGAAAACTGGAGTTGGTTATTATCTCCTGGCATTTGGATCTTTTCCAAAGGCCTTGTTTGTAACCCTTCAGATTCTAACATAGTCGTCTTCCCCTTGCATGCCTTGTATAGAAGAATGGTGCTTTAATTATAAAACATGCGACAACAGAGAGATGGAATAGGTACTGAAGAATAGACAGGCATGACATATTGACATGTATTCCCTCCATCCGGAAAAAGATGGATGGGTCTAGGCGTATTTCAGTTCTAGATACATCCTTTTTATCCATTTCGGCAACATGTAATCCGGATGGAGGGAGTATGGTGTAAGAGCTAGGGATATGACAGGACAACACAGCAAAAAAAACTAGTTGAATGTAAAACTATATGCTAGCGGAATACGTACAAAAATAACTAAGGCAACATACACGTGTATGATTGGGAAAATAAGATGGCATTGCAACAGAGCACTAGAACAGCACTTCAATGTAAAAAAACATGGTATGGCAGACAGATGAAGTACATATTGCTGAATAACAATGCATAAGATATTCAGAAGCATGATGTCCAAATTAAGCAGATAGCATTGCGATAGAGTAGAATGATTGTACTTGAATTTGAAAACATGTTATCATGAATGGAATAGGTACTGAAAAACAGGAAGGCATGACATATTTACATGCATGATCAGCATGCTAAGCACATGGCATTGCAACAGAGTAGATACACTCCAGGACATTATATGCATGTTGTACCCATATCACAGGCCAAGTTAGAGCAAGGACCTTGTGGGGTGAAGAGGATTCATCATCTTTCTGCAAGTCTTCTGAAGAACTGCCTTTACATGTTCCATCATATTGGGTATCATTGACATCAAGTTTATTGGCCTTTACATTGCTTCGTGAGGTTCTTGTGGATATATCAGTGTGTGCAATTATATCTGACATGCATGGAAGACAACTAGTAGTTAGATTTATGTAAATGAGTGCCTGTAGGAGACGATATAAATAGTAGGACTGGGGTTAACTAGCAGCAACAGGTCTCATAAACTAAAGGGAGAACATAGATGAAAGCTACAGAATATGTATTGTTTGTACTCGAGATTAACTAGATGGCACATAAAAGTATTAAAGAACAACATAGGTAATACTAGAAGTGGTATAATACTATAATCACCAGCCTGTGGGATAGCATTGGCTGATGGATGATAACTATGGAACAGCGTTACCTAAAGAACAAGTATCTTAGCTGAACTATGGAACAGCGTGAACTCCTGAACAAGACCCGTAAGAGATCAACATGAATATACAGTGAAATGTGATGATCTATTTTTTGTGCTTAGATGAATAACAAAGCCATAAATGTTGCACACAAGTAAGATGAGGGTACAACCTATCTGGCTGTCATCCATAGGACTGAGCATCATGTGCTGACTTGTCGATGGCCCTGCAGTTGTTGTGGATGTCCATGTCGGGCACGCGCATTCGATGCAGGGAACTGTTGAGTGGGGACTGTAGCTCCCTTCTGGTGTATGCTTCCCTTGTTGGAGCAACTGCGGTGAGTCGGAAGATGGTGTGTCTGAAGATGCAGATAACACATAATGTTAAGAACGACATATCTCTTTGATCCAAACAAATACACTAAGAGATCAACAGCAAGGTACGAGAGTGGTCACACGTCTGTTGACTGAAGACTAAATTGGGGTCACACGATTTTATTTTATTTTCGTATTGTCCGATATACGTCGGATGGCTTGATGGCTGTCTTGTGCCTCCCGACTGACACTGTTCGGTATATTCCCCGAAGAGCCAGCGACCAACGATAGAGCAGCCTGCCTCCGCCGTCCGTGGCCCCGGCCAAAACCCCGCTACCCGCCCCACTGCACCGCCGTGGTTGCGCCGCCCCCGGGCCAATCCACAAATACTCCCCGTCATCCAGATCCGGCGGCGGCAGTACCTTCAACCCACGCAACTCTAAAAGATAGCCATCTAAGAACTGCTTCCGCGGTGAACTTGCGGCCCCGCACCATTATGTTAGACACCAGCCAACCAGCAGCCTAGGAGCTCCACCGCCTCGAGGGGTGCTGCTTCCCATTGGGAATCGATTGGCTCAGAATAAAAATTCAGACAACTGACGCCTAAATAAAGTGATTTCAGATGAGGGTGCGACCTATCTGGCGGCATGGTGAAGTAGGCAAGTCCAGCTACCAAGTCGGTGAGGCCGGCGCGGATGCAGTGGCGACGGGCGGCAGGGAAAGAGCGATGTCGCCACGGTCGACGGCTACGCGGAAGCAGCGCCAGGACTCTGGACGGATCCGAAGTTGGAGCCGCTCCGGCGCCGTGAACAACAGCGGGGGTGAATCGGCTCCGGTACGGTTCATGAGGCCATCATCGAGGCAGCACCGGCAGCACGGAGTAAGAGGCACACGGCCAAGTGCACGATGGCAATTCGACATCATCTCTGGCATTAGGGAGGAGGGCAGCTGTGAAATTGGTGCGGTGGGGGCACCATGGAGGTGGGGCTGAGGTTTCGCGGCTCCGGAGAAGGGAGCTTCCCGGG
>NC_041383.1:210163731-210233463 GCF_002162155.2 Triticum dicoccoides
GGAGTGGAACCATGTCTTACGGACGCATTTGTCTGAAATGTGAGGGGGAGTTACAGTTCTACCCTTGCCTATAGGCTTCTCAGCTTGGGTCTGTGTACTGAGGGTCGGGGATAGTAGAGTAACTTTTCTTCTCCCCAAATAGTGGGCGGGAGCAATTTCGGGCGAGGAGGGCGTGTTTTGAACTATAGTGGGCGCGAGCGATTTCGGGCGAGGAGAGTGTGTTTTGAAATAGTGGGCGCGAGCTATTTCGGGCGAGGAGAGCGTGTTTTGCCGACCATGGTTTATGAATTACTCGGCACATGTCATTTCGGCCGAGGAGAAGGCGTGCTTGGATGAAGTTACGAACCTACCCTCGATGTACAACGGGCCAATTGATGCGTGTCCCACATAGGAAGGTAATTTCGCGTCTCCCATTTATTTGCTCGGGCGAATTCCACCGAGCAGAGAGGATGTTTAACGGTTCATTCAAATTTTGGGAGAACGAGCATCCACGTCTACCGTACCAAGTCAATTCGAATCAAATTTTGAAATATTAGCTTGCCACTTCTTTTTTAGATGGAGAGATGATGCTCGGGAGTAATGTGTTTTTACATGCTCGTTGCTAGCGATTTACTATATGACAAATAGTTGACCCACTAAAAAACGTGAATCAAACCCAAAATGAAATATCTCGATTCAATGAACTAGCTCGTTCAGTAGGTCAAAATAGTGAACTAAATCCAAAATTGAACACCTCAATCGAGTAGCATGTTGTACAGTATTATAGTACTCCATGAACATGTTGTAAGTCAAATTAATGAACTAGTTTGATATACGCATATATCCGTTCATGTGTGGATTGCAGACAACATGTTCTCCAATTTAAATATTTGAATGCAAGTTTATATCGAAACATGGTTTATATCAGTCTTTGATGCATAAAACGCGACCTCCATGTTCTCTCTCTCTCACTCACTCTCTCGCCGACAATCTTCAATTCTGTCGCACGCATCCGACACAAAAACCTTGTTGGTCCCTCTCCCTCCCTCCCTCTCTCTCTCTCTTTCTTTGTGTGTGTGTGGGGGGGGGTCCTTCTAGTTTGCATTCATATATACACCATCTATAGGTCTCTCTCGCACACTATGTATGATACTCTAGGTAGTCCAAGCTAGATATCTTGGGTGCACTCATCGTACGCACACAAATCCTTGGCTCTTTGCCCATAACTCTCTCACGCACCACTATGTCGTCTCAGAGCTCTCCCCCCCCCTCTCTCAAACTCTCCATCCACCTGGGTCACACATACACATGCATATCTCACTCGCACTCGATAGGCCCATCTAAAACTCTATCTCTCTCTATCGTTCTCTCTCCATCTCACATGCACACACACACAATCTCATGCCCAGCTAGCCAAGTATGATGGTCTCTCACTCAATTGTAGGCACACGTAGTCTCCCCTATATGTATATGACTAGCTAATCTTAGTCTCCATCACAAACATGTGCATGGTCTATCTCGATTTCTCTCGGGGCATCTTTCTATCGCGCATGCACTCCCTCGATCTCCCACCCATATAGTCCCCTCACAATCTCGAGGGGATCTCTCTATCACAAACACACCCTCTCTCCCTCCCCATGCGTCCATGCCATACATGTGTCTCTCTCGACCTTTTTTCCTTGTTGGCCAGACCTCTATTGGACATGTGCTACAGGGGTGTCTCTCTCCGTTGCAAACAATCACACACTAGCTATCTTCGTGTATCTCCTCGCCTCGCTTTTCCATCTCGGAGATGCATGCGTGATATGTTTGCATAAGAAACGAAAAAACACACTCTCTCTCTAATTTATCGTTTGTTGTCACTTTCTCTTTCACACACATACTCTTTTTGCACACTTACTCATTCTCCTTCACACGCACTTGATCTGTCTCGACATGAGGCACTCACATCCGTCCATAGCACATAGATTTATTGAAAAGTCAAACATCACAAAGTTTGACCATGTACGTGAAGAAAAAGAATTACATCTAGTACGGCAAACATATACCATTAGATTCACCATGAGATGTAGTTTCGTATGATGTATCTTTGGTATTTTAGATATAAATAACATTTGCGTAAACCTGATCAAAGTTTCCAAAGTTTGACTTCTAAAAAATTTACATGCACTGCATTATCGAGCGGATGGAATATCTCTTTCCCCCTCTCACTTATCTGACGCACCACTCAGCCTTATCGGGCTCCTCAATATCTCTCAAACTTTATTGGTCATCTTGGTTCGTGACCTGACCCTCATGCCTTGATGGCCGATACTGCCTGGTGTGGACGTGAGATGTACAATATTTCTGCCTGGCCAAGCTTGTGTGGTGTTGAAGCGTTTGGTTCATGCCTGGGCCAGGCAAAGCATCAACGTCCCATCAATCAATCCATGCATCAATTATTTAATGCTAATATCCATCCATGTTGCTATTAGCCTCGTGGCCGCACGACCAGGCACGACCAGGCGTTCGAAATCGGTCGCTTGGGCCAGGCTACTTACAGTGTCTGGAGTTCAGCCAGGCTAATTAAAGTGCAAGGGAACCCAGCCCAGGCGGGCTTTCTTTTTCACAGGGTAGGAACCAAACAAGCGTGCATGAAATCTAGCCACAACCCCAGGCCACGCGAAAGATGCTCATGACGCAAGCCAAGCTGGCCTTATATCTCCATGGTTCACACATACACATGTCTCACTCGCGCTATACATATAGACCCATCCAACACTATCCGCCCTTGTTCTCTCTCCATGTGACACGCACCCCCCTCAGTACCTAATCCCTCACTCCATCATAGGCTCTGTTTGGATCCATGGGTTAGACTTAGTTTGGGTTAGTTTGGAGTCAACTAACCCAGAAAGATCCAAACAGGAGGGTTAGTTTAGGTTAGATGCATCTAACCCATCCAAAAAAACTAACCCATCCAAGAGGTGCTTATTTGGGTTAGTTCTTCTCGGGACCACTAATAAGCACTTTTTTCTCTCGCTCTCCCCGCAGCAGATCCCTCCCCACTTCCTCGAAGCTTCTCGTCCTCTCCCTCCCTCCCTCTCGCACCGCCCGTGAAGGTGCCTCACCGTATCCGTGCTCCATCTAACCCTGCCATCCAAACACCTCTTTACTTAGAGTTAGTTCAGGGTTAGTTCAGGGTTAGAATCTAACTCTAACCTCTAACTGAGTTAGAGTATCCAAACAGGGTCATAGGCGCAAGCACTCCCCCCCCCCCTCCTAAGTATGATTATCTCTTACTAGCCATCAGGAACACACGTATTGTCTCCTTCCATCCATACGTCTATCTCGATATCTCTCGGGGCATCTTCTATCGTGCACACACCTTGTCACTCGATCTCCCACCCATGTAGTCCCATCACGATCTCCATGGGATCTCTCTATGACAAACATACACTCTCTCCTTCCCATGTCTGCATTTTCTCCGTACGTCTCTCTCGACCTCTCTCCCTTGTTTGTCAGACCCCTCTTGGCCACGTGCTAGGGGTCTTCCTCTCTCGGTTCCAAACAACCACACACTATCTCCTCGCCTTGCCTCTGTTGTCGAAGATGCATGTGTGATATGTTTGCATAAGACACACACGCTTTTTCTCCACTTTTATCGTGTGTTGTCCATGTCTCTTTCACACACGCACACACACTTTTCTCTATCTCTCTCTCTCTCTCCCTCTCGTTAGGGACTCTGTCACGTCCATAAGCATATGGATGTTTTGAAAAGACAAACCTCAGAAAAGTTTACCCAGGTATATGTGGAGAAAAACATTTACATCTGGAACGATCATAAGATTCGTCACAACATGTACTTACTTCATACTATCATTTATCTTTGGTATTGCAGATATAAGTAATTTCTTTATAAACTTGGTCAAAGTTTCAAAAGTTTGACTTAAAAAAATGTTGTAACTACATTATCGAACGGAGGGAGTAGCTCCTTCTGTCATTCTCTGCTATCTCTCATGGGCCTCCCCTCTCACTCGAACTCTCTATACCGATGGATTATACACTCACTGTGTCAGCGTATAGCTCCGTATATTGTTTAGTTAACCGGTCAACCAATCCACATGCTGCGTTGTCAGCTCGTGTTCTGTATCTTGGTGTGCTGGCCCATGTGGCAGTGGGTGAAAATAAGTAAACTAGATGCCCATCTGACACGCGGTGAAGGAAACAAAGTTGAAACCACTCGGGGTAGGACCCCGCACGCTAGTAAATTGAGGGTGCATTGAGGACAAACTTCTTGCGCGCGAAGGACGCACTTGCGCACAATTCACCACTACGCGGCGGCATGCACAGAAGGACGCACTCGCGCACACCCACACAACACACACCAGCACACGTGTACACCGGCGTCGCCGCCGGTTGAGATGGACGGCGAGGCAGCCAACAAGCGGAGGCCGCTCGAGCCAAAATCGCATCCGGCGAGCCTGGACTTCATCAGCAGCCTCCCCAACGACATGCTGCTCGTCATCATCGGCCTCCTCCCCACCAAATCTGCCGTGCGGACCTCCCTGCTCTCCCGGCAGTGGCGCCCCCTCTGGCGCTGCGTCCCCCTCAACCTCACCGTCGACAGCTGCCTCTGCGACGAGGATTGCAAACGCATGGCCGCAGTCTCCAAGATCCTTTCATCGCACCCTGGGCCAGCTAGACGCCTTGACATCCGCATGTTCAATACCAACTGCAAGGTCCAACCCAAGTTCGACGAGTGGTTCTTATCCCCCGCCCTAGATCAGCTCGAGGAGCTCAGCTTTGAAGATGGACGATGTCGCTATCTGCCACCGTCCGCGCTCTGCCTCACGCCAACGCTGCGCCGCGCTAGCTTCAGCTCCTGCTATCTTCCCCAAATTAATGCCACGCCCGCCCTTCTTCTCCCTCAACTCAAGCAGCTCGACCTCCTCGATGTTGTCATCTCGAAGAAGGCTATGGAGCACCTGCTCCGCAGCTGTACTGCGCTCGAGTACCTTCGTCTTGAGCAGATCCACGGGTTCATTAGCCTCCACATCGCCTCGACGAATCTCCGATGGATTTATGTGTCTTGCTGGCCCCGCAACAAGGCATCAATTGGGAAGAGATCACTCCAGCTGTTCCACATTATGGTCATCGAGAATGCGCCTTTCCTTGAGAAATTGCTTGTATCGGATCTAGAAGGACCAACAAAAATCAGGGTCATTGACGCGCCAAAATTGACATCGTTGGTGTACTCGTCTGCCAAATTCTCTGAACTCTATATTGGATCCGTAATCGTTCAGGTACAACACTCATCTTCTTCTCCGTCTTTTTGGAATTCACATTTTTAAATTTCTTCTTGATGTATTTACGACCATCTTCTAGAAAATGATTCCCACAAGCTTGACCCAGTCCATGCGCACAGTGAAGATCTTAGCACTAAAATCTATCGGCTCCAGTCTGGATCCAGTTATTGGATTCCTTACATGCTTTCCATGCACGGAGAAGCTACTCATCGAGGTGAAACTTCTTTCCTATTAGTAAACAGTAATCACAACGTAGCTCAATTTTTTCGTAATTCTCCCAAATTACGATGACAAGTGTAGTGTTCAAAACTACATCTACGCACTACACCGAAAGAAATGTTTTTAGTATTTTTTCTCACGTGATCACCTGCATCACTTTTATGCTGTACTACTATAGTAGCCTAGGCTAGTCATAGTGGAAAGTAACTCTATGGTTACCCTAAGGGAAAGTACTACCTCTGTCCTGGTTTACTCTTCCAATTTTGTAGTATCAAAATTTGACCATAGATTTAATTGACAAAATGTTAATGCATGTCACTAAGAACTATATCGTTGGATTCGTATTTGAACATAATTTCAAAATGGTGTAATTTTTAGTGACATGCATTGGCATTTTCTTAGGTAAATCTATGGTCAAAATTTTATACTAAATACGAGGTAGTATTCCCTCCGTCCCAAAATTCTTGTCTTACATTTGATCATACGGATGTATCTAACACTAAAATGTAACTAGATACATCCATATTTAGAAAAATTTAAGACAAGAATTTTGGGACGGAGGGAGTACAAAAGTGGGCTATGTAGGCCAAAACACATGCCAAATTCACTTCTGATGCATTTGGCATCGATGCCCCTCCATTGCTTACCTGGTGCCCCAATCTGGATCACCTACTTTGCTCCGGTGCCAAATTAAGGGGATGTTTGGTTCCCAGCCACAGTTTGCCAAGCCAAAATTTGGCAGCCACAGTTTGCCAAGCATGTGTTTGGTTTTTGCCACACTTTGGCTTGCCACACTTTATAGCCCCCATGGCCCACCTGTCAAAGAGACAATTTTTTGCCAACTTTTGCCAAAGTTTGGCGTCCAATTTCTTAGCCACACTTGTGTGGCTTACCATACTTGTGTGGCTAGCCACACTTTGGCTTGGCCACACTAGTCTCCAACCAAACAGACCCTCTCATGCAATGAAAAAACACTGCGTGGGAGAGAGAGAGGATCGAGGCAATAAAAAACACTTGTTTGGGAGAGTGAGAGGCTGGTGTAGTTGGTTTGATTGATTTGTTTATCCATGTGGGTCTGTGTGCACAGCAGTGCCATCTCTCTCAGATCGCGAGAGCGGTGCCAAAATCTTTTGATTTGACATCGATGCGTATTATGTGGCATACTTTTGCGAAATATGGCATCGGCCACATAGTGGAAGGTAACAAATGCCCAAGCTCTTCACGTGCTCCTAGTTAAATAAGAGGAAACAGAAAGAGAGAGAGAGACGGAGGGAGTGAAAAAATATCACTAGCCAGCCAACCCTATTGTATGAGCGAAGGATATTGGTACCTCTTGATGACACGGCAATCTTATGCAGCCAGCTGCTCTAATATGTTCTCTTCTTTTGTAGATAAAAAAAGACCCGAAAGTGAAAAATGTGTTGCACTATAACAATCTCATCGAATGCCTTGATCTCCATCTTACAGAAATTGATTTGATCGACTACCGAGGCAGCTCTGAGATTAAATTGGCCAGGTTCTTTGTTCTGGAGGCAAGTGTGCTCAAGGTAATGAGGTTTGGCGTTCTCTGGCGCAACAATGAATGGCGTGCTGATCACCGCAAGCGTCTAAGCCTAAATGACAAAGTCCCCGCAGAAGCTGAATTTGTTTTTGAAACATCAAGTGGCCATATACTCGAAAACTTATTTGCCCATTAGTCACTTGTCAGGGCGGTGGATTTTAGTTTGTACGATAACGCTGCATCCACCTAAAGTAACAAAAGTTCTTACATAAACTTCCTAGTAATTCCCTCTTCCTAGGTGAAGCATTACTCCTAACATTTGTAATATCAGTTTGAAACTTGTAATATTGCCGTGTCCTACTCCTGCATTTTCAAAATCCTGCGAATCAAAAAGGTCCTGAGTTGGTGATGATGTTGTGCCTCCCATCTTTCACCAATAGCCGTCAGATGTAGATCTGACGCATATAAACCAAGCTTCTCCATTTTTGCAAAAAGATGCCCGCACTTGTTCCCTATTGACAAACAACTCCTTGTCTCTCACAATCAGCCTTATCTCCTCCCCACCACATCTAGAAGGTCGTGGAAAAATCTGGCGCGATGGCCGCTGCCGGAGCCGTCCACCCCCAATCTTGGTGTTCCGTGCAATGCACGGGCATCTACGCATGGGAAATTATGCCGAACACGGCTACTTGTAAGCAGGCTAGCTCTACAGCCATGATGATAGTGACTGCATATGGTGAGGCTGAATATGGTATGCCGAACACGACGCCTATACTCAGGTGTCATCTCCAGCGCGGGGTCTTGTCACTTCACTGCGAGAGAACTTAATGTTTTTTTGCTAACTAGAGTCTTAAAAGGATTACATGCAATGAACTAAACACTGCATGTCATGTTTGGTAGTCTCAAGTCATTGAAAGCATGCACGGCCCACATCTCTCATTGGTAGATATGTCACGAAATAAGAAACAAGGAGGGAGTTAATGCACCGTGCCTAAGTGTTTTGGGATTATTTGGTTTTTGTAATGTGACTTACACAACATTTTTTTACATGCATTAACATTTTATTAGTTAAATCAAAGATCAAAACTTGGCGCAAAATGCAAAGGGGACCAATAAACCAGTAAACATCAAACTTCTCTCGTTTGGCCCCAACTAGAGGTCCGGTGAGATGACTATACTGCACCGGCACGAAGGGGGGCGTAGCTTCATTGACTCACGGCAACTGCCTTTGGGTGAATGACACGTGGGCCCAGGGGTGGCTGGCCCACCTATCATACAGCCAAAGGCAGGTGCAGTAGAGGGCCGAGGAGTAGTACGAAATCCTACGCAATTACGCACGCTAACCAAGGGCAAGAATCATCACTCGAATCGCAAGATCAGTTGACTACTACCTCCGTCCTGGTTTATTAGTCTCCTTTGTAGTTTGTGCTAAATTTTGACCAAAGATTTAACTAACAAAATGTTGATGCATGTCAACCGTATTTGAACATAGTTTTCAGTGATATATTTCTTAGTAACATGCGTAAACATTTTGTTAGTTAAATCTGTGGTCAAAATTTGACACGGATTACAATGGGTACCAATAAACGAGGACGGAGGTAGTAGAAGCTAAGCTAGACCCATGGAGGCGATGAGCACGAGCATCAGCCAGCTGTGCCAGATGGTCCACGACGCCGGCCTGTGGCCTGGCAACGAGGAACGTCTCCAGGTAGTATTGCTTGAGGCTGCCAGGGCGAGGGGCCGCTTGGACGACAGCTTCGTCTCCTTGGTCGACGAGGTCCTCGTCGGTTTCCTCGACAAGTTCACCGTTGTCAAGAAGCTCGCGGGCGACTTTGACGTAAGCCTCCAGCCGACACGCCCAGGCTCTGCGATGCCCGCCACCCTCAACGGCCACTTTGGTGACAACCTCTTCGACGCACTGGTGGCCCTGCGACTGCCCGCCGTCGTGCCGGAGAATGTCCACCTCGAGGTCGCGCTAGCCGCACAGCGCCTGGCGCAGCAAGACACCATCGACATAATCACCCACTCTACGCGCATGCAAGAGGAGGACGATAGGACGCTGGCCTTCTTGGACCGCAGGGCAACCTTGGACGGCACTGTTCAGAAGCATGTTGAGCTCGCCGCCAACGCCACTGCTCCTCACACGTCGGTTGGTGACCCAGTGCACTAGGGCGTGAGGATGTCGTTAATGGATCCGTATGTATATTTATCTTTCCGTCAAATCCATGTATTAGTATATGATACTACAGTAATTATCTTACCTTTCGCATCAACTTCATAATTTTTGAACGTACTCCATGCATGAACGGCGCCAGAACCAAACATCTCATTACTCTAGGCAAAATCGTCATTTTCTATCTATCGATCGCGCCATGGAGCAGAACCAAATTTTACAAGTTATGAGTTCAAAAGGAAAAGCCTGCCGTGTTCGTGTCGCACCCCCACACGGTTGGTCTGGCACGCCGCTCAAGCGGGAATGCGTGCGGTGTTGCATTTTCACTTACAAGTGGGACCGTAGTTGAGCAAACCGACTATCGGCAAACCCCCACCCCGCCCACCGCGCGATGGCTAAGAAAACAGGAGGGAGAAGAGATGGTTGTAGCACGGACTCCAAGAAAATTGGTGTTGGATGGGACTCATGTGGGTGGCGTGTGTCGTACTACTAGACATGAATGCTAGTTATGGCCCATGCCACCCCACTATATCGAGCCTATATCAAGGTACGTAGAACAAATTTCCTGCAGTCCGTGCTCAGCACTCCTCTATCTCTCTTCTCAGCCAGCCAGCGGACGCACGGAGCCCATCGTCCGTTTGCTCACATGCGGTCCCACATGTCAGTGAAAACGCAAGCGGACCCACTGAACCTGCACATCTTTCACCTCGACGTGCTGGTGATGAAAAACAAATGCAAGAAAGATCTTCGGTGGCCCCTTTTGGAGTTACTCAAGAGTGGTAAGATTGTATTTACAGTTTAACCCAAGATGCACATCTAGTGGCTTCAACTACCACTCTATTTTCTTTCTTGACACGACCTGTGTCACAGCCCTAGAATAATGTTTGTAATTAGTGGCATTGCATCCATGCATCATGTCTAAATTCTGAAAGTTGAACTGAGGAAATTTGAAAGCCTCAAAAATTCAATTAAAAGAAGGGTAAATAACCCTGGAAAATGCATCCAATGTTTCCAGAATGCACTTCAATGATGTTTGATATTTTTTACAAGGGTTCTGACCCAAACCAAAAATATGGAACATTCTTGAGGAATTATTTTGGCCATTTGGATTTAAATCAATAAGTATTTGAGTTGGATTTAATTCTCCTATAAAAGAATTATAAGTCCAACAATTCTGAAAATTTGTGAGTGACTTTGAATACTTTGTATCAAGCCACATAAATCTTTTCAGAAGCTACTAAAATGATTTGATTTTTAAATCGAATCAAAACAAACTGCAGGAAATAGAAAACAAAAAGAAATAGGAAAAATCAGAAAGGAGAAGGGAGAAGCTACCTGGGCCTTACCTGGCGGCCCAGCAATCGGCCCAGCCCACTGGCTCTGCCAGTCATCCCCTTCCTCTCGCCAGTGTGCACTGGGCATGGCGCATGCAGAGGAGGCGAGGGCCACCTCCTGCTTCGTGCTGGAGGCTTGTCTTCCTTCCTGACCCCACTTCTGGAGATGCCCAGAACCCCCTGGACCCCTCGCTCTCTCCCTCTCCCTCGTTCCCCTCCTCTATCTTGTTCTCTCACGCACACCCGAACGCGTCGTCGCCACTACTTGCTGTTGCTGCGTCCACCGGCCACCCCTTGCGCTAAAAGCCATCCTAGAAGCTCCGCCTCACCGCGCTTCTTCGCCTCATCGACTGAAGGGACCCCGGGAGGTCGACAGCATCGTCAGGATCGCCATCTTCGCTGCCTACTGCCGCACCTCACCATCGTCGATTCAAGGGCTCCAGTGTGTCCCCGAGCCAACCGCCCAACCCAACTGACCCGCGGTGAGCCCCTGAGCGTCTCCCCTCTCCCCTTTTGCTCGCTTTCGTGCCGTAGTGTCGTTCCTCGCCGTGACCGAAGCCTCCCTCCGCCGTGGCCATTGTTCCTACAGCGATCGTGCTTCTCCGCTCAGATACGCGCACCCCGTACGCTCCTGGAGCAACCAGGAGGCCAACGCCACCCCTAGCCGGCTTCCTTGCAAGCTGCGGCCCCGCAGCCGCACACCTCTGAGCTCCGGCCGCCGCCCGGCTCGTCGCCTCCACCATTACAGGCCGCCCCTGCGCACCACACGGCCACCACCGCTTGCGCCACACCGCCAGCTCTCCGTAGCCGCAAACCGCGCACGAAATGGTGCTCTACAGCACCGTCCTGAGCAATGCCGGTGAGCCACCGCCACGGGATTTGGTCGTCGACGGCTAACCGCCTTTTTGGATGACGTGGCACTTAGTTAGGAGCTAATCACCCAGTTAACTAATCCAGTGCCACTGACAGTGGGCCCAGCCCGGCTAAATATCTTGTTAGATTTTTAACTAATCGTAATTAGTCACTATGACACTGACATGCGGGTCCCACGGCCATATTTGACCACTGTTGACTTGATGACGTCACCCTGACGCAACGCTTCAAACTTATTCAGGAAATTCCAGAAAATGCTTCAAACTTCAACAATTCATAGAAAATTATCTACAACTCCAAATGAAATAAATTATATATGACAAATGATCAGAAAAATCCAATCTATCCATTTGTACCATTTTCATGCGTGTTAGAACAACTTATGGCTGCTGTTTAGGACAAATCATATAAAGGGCATTTAAACCTTCACATATGGAGTTTGAATTTGAACCTTGGGTTCAAACCAACTTCATTTAACCTTGGTGCTAGTTGCATTAGCCCAATCAACAGCATATTTCCATGTCATGATCATGCATCATATTGTGCATTGCATTGATTGTGTTCTTCCTTGTTTGCCAGTAATTGTCCCCTCTTGATAGACGTGGTTCCGACGCTGTGATCGTTGACACTGATGAAGAACTGTACTATCTTCAGAAGTGCCAGGCAAGCAAAAACCCCTTGTTCATTCCGATACAATCCCACTCTCTCGCTCCTGCTCTATTTTACTGCATTAGGACAACAACGATATAACTGTTATTTGCTGCGGTAGTTGAACCCCTTTATCCTCTGCATGACCTGTCATTGCCACAGTAAATAGATGAAACCCACTAGCATGAGTAGGAGTTGTTTGAGCCCTGATGTGCCTACTCATTCATATTTGTTTGTCATGCCTGTTATTGCTTAGAGTTGCGTCAGGTCTGATTCATCGGGAATGAATTGGAATGTGGTGTACATGTCCTACTGTTGAGAGCTAAGTGTGTGAACACGATTTGGTAAAGGTAGCGGTGAGAGGCCATGTAGGAGTACATGGTGGGTTGTCTCATTGCAGCCGTCCTCAGGAACTGAGTTCTGTGTTTGTGATCCATGAACAGCTACTACCACACATTGGGATCCTTAATTGACTCTCTCGACTTATTAATCAACTCGATCCCTGTCCAGGAGTTGCAACTAGTTTCTAGTGTTTGTAGGTAGCGTTAGTAGTCTACCAAGTGGCACCCGGTACAGGTGGGCTTGGGACAAACTAGGCACAGTGGCCTGGTGTACCAAGTGGCACCCGGATGGTGGGCTTGGGAACCCTGCTCACATCGTTTGGGGCCGTGAGCGACACCCCGGCCGGATCTCCTTGCGGATGGAACCCGAATAGGCGATAAACCTAGACGAGAGACTTGTGTGGTTAGTCAGGTCATGGCCGACTCCCTCGCCAGGCTTCTGCTTGAAGGTTGCCGAGATACACGAGGTGTACATGGCGGTAAGTGGCGAGAGCGTGTGTGAAGAAGTACACCCCTGCAGGGTTAATATGATCTATTCGAATAGCCGTGTCCGCGGTAAAGGACTTCTGGGTTGCCTGTGCAGTTCATAGACAAGTGAAAGTGGATACTCTAAAATACGCAAGATAAGCGTGAGTGCTATGGATCGCGTTCTCGTAGGGAGACGGGAGAGGATCCATAGTGGTGTATTGATATGGTGAATATGTGGACTCGTGTGCGCCACCTCAAATAGTTACATTGCAGTCATAGTTTAGGATAGCCACCGAGTCAAAGATGGCTTGCTGCAGTTAAACTCCACCACCCCTTTATTGATACTAATGCATATGTAGATAGTTCTGATGTAAGTCTTGCTGGGTATGTTTGTACTCACGTTTTCCTATTTTATGTTTTTGCAGAGAGACTTCAGTCTCACTAGTAGTACCGCTTGGACTTCGACGTTTAGCTTGTTACCTCAGCTACGATCTTGTGCCCTCGGCAGGATCTAATAGTCAGGCTTCTCAGCCCTTTTTCATTTGTAGTTGTCTGTACTCAGACATGTTAAGCTTCCACATGTGCTTTGACTTGTATGCTCTGATTGTTGGGTCATGAGACCCATATTTGTAATATCTCGCTCCTCGGAGCCTATTGAATAAATACTTGAGTTGTAGAGTCATGTTGTGATGCCATGTTGTATTTGCACATATCGAGCATATTGTGTGTATGTTATTGAAATGCTTGGTATGTGTGGGATCTGACTATCTAGTTGTTTATCCTTAGTAGCCTCTCTTACCGGGAAATGTCTCCTAGTGCTTCCACTGAGCCATGGTAGCTTGCTACTGCTCCGGAACACTTAGGCTGGCCGGCATGTGTCCTTCTTCGTTCCTGTGTCTGTCCCTTCGGGGAAATGTCACGTGATGAATACCGGAGTCTTGTTAGCCCGCTATAGCCCGGTTCACCGGAGTCCTGCTAGCCCAGTGCTACAACCTGGATTCACTCGCTGATGACCGACACATTCGATGCTGGGTCATGGATGCCTGTCCCTGTAAGTTTGTGCCACTTTGGGTTTACGACTAGCCATGTCAGCCCGGGCTCCTTATCATATGGATGCTAGCGACACTATCATATACATGTGCCAAAAGGCGCAAATGGTCCCGGGCAAAGGTAAGGCGACACCCGTGGGGATATCGTGCGTGAGACCGCAAAGTGATATGAGGTGTTACATGCTAGATCGATGTGGCATTGAGTCGGGGTCCTGATAGCTTTGGTATTAGAGCTTGACTGCCTGTAGGATTACCAAGCCAAATTGGTCGACGTTGAGTCTAGAAAATCTTTAGTTATATAAGGGAATAGATTGTGGGATGGAGCGTAAGGCTCTTTTTACTCCTTTACCTCATGCCCTTCTGATCTGAGTCATCTTACCTTCCTACGGGGTTAAGGAACTAGGCTTTCTCTTCTTTCTATCAGGATCACGTGTTACTAATCTGTAGACTTATAGGATTGGCGGTTTTAAGTCTCAGTTCAATTCCTACTATCTCCGTGTGTTGACAATTGATGTCGGAACCTTGATATTGTGATGCTAAGTGGTTATGCCACTATTTTACACGATGTCTCAAATCTTTTTTGAGCATTTACAGTCGTTATGCTGTCCGAGTCATCCCGGGTTTCTAAACAATCTGATGCATTTGCAAAATCCTTTCCCTCTGGTTTCGATATTCCTTTAGGCCAGGTTAATCACACCAATTTTTGAGTTGAGGTATTCTATTGCCTCGACATATATGTTGGAATTATTATTATGACCTTAGGTGTCTTAGGAGATCATCTAGTAATCTAGCCATGTTTTGTGTTCCCAGTGTGATGATTCTTGCCATTATTCTCGAAAGCATCCCGTGATGCCACTTAGTAGTAGGTATTCTATTCCTGGGTTATTGAACCCGAGATTCACCCTACTTGCCTCATGTTCATAGTGTTTGCTAGTTCCTTTAGGATGTTAGCAACCTTTGCATTAGTCCTCGAGGTTCGTGGTATATCCTTCTTCCAAATACCATGAACTGCTCATGGCAGAAGTTCCTCGTTGAACCAAAAGATCACAACCAGAGTGCTCTCGATGAGTTCTCCATTCTATATCGTGACTCTGCCAGCTCAACCTTTTGCATGGGTTATCCGGAAGAAATATGTTGGACTCGTTCGACATGCTAATCTATGCATCCACAACTCAGAAAATCATATGTTCTTTTGAGTTGTCCCTCTTTAGTTGTCTTCTGACCCTCGTCTATCAATTGATAGTCAAGAGTATGCGTGCATTCGTTCATCGATGCCTATTACTCTTGTGGTCTGTCAAGACATTCTAATCTGGAATGACTAGGAGAAACAAACTCTAGTACCTCATCCATATCCAGGATTGGGTCAAAATAGTTGTGCTCCGCAGATCAAAATGCCAACTCAGCTTTTGATTATGTTCTAACCTAAAGTATTACCGTCTTTATGTCAGGATTTTCATGAGAATTGCACCGGCTCTTGTGAATTCTTGACGTAGTGATACTTCTCGCCATCATTACTCATTCCTCGGTTCCGTGTTGTCGCAACCGGAATGCCGACAAGTGAATCGTGATGTTTGAAATCTATACGCCTAGCAACTCTGTTGCTTGGTAGTTAAATGGACAACAACCTCATTCTTAGCGTGCTGATTATTGAATCATCATTCTAAGATAGATTGTGCTACCTAGTCCTTATTTCTGGTGCACTCCTCGATTAATGAGTTAGGATTGTGCCAGTCCCTCGCTCTTGTGATCATATCGTCTTGCCCTGAAAAGCAAGGTTGTTCTCGAGCTTAGTAACATATCGGTGGTTTGTGATTTTCCGAATATCTTCTCGGAAGTATTACCAGGTTGTCACTTGACCGCTATGTTGAGTTTGTGATCAAGATGGTTTCTTGTAAACCACCCCTTCTCCAAGAATCTGTGTGGGATACCCCTGAGCTAGTTGGTCAAGCTAAAAAACAACTTGGAGAGTTGGAAGATAAAAGCTTGTCCGACTTAGTTCATGTTAAGGGATATCTTTATCTCTCTATGTGTGTGTGTGTGTGTTGAAGAAAGATGATATCTTCATCAATTGGTCCCTGTGATCAGTTGTTGGACCTATTGTCTTACCCCATCTTTGAT
Source organism: Triticum dicoccoides (assembly GCF_002162155.2). Classification (NCBI taxonomy): domain Eukaryota; kingdom Viridiplantae; phylum Streptophyta; class Magnoliopsida; order Poales; family Poaceae; genus Triticum; species Triticum dicoccoides. The sequence continues at coordinate 210,179,720 of NC_041383.1, forward strand.
TTGAGTATGGGCTATCGTCAAATCAAATCAGAACCAACAATGTTCATAATGTTGTCTTACTCATGGTTGATCCCTCGAGCATACATCATTATATTTTTTTTGGTCTGACCAATGCTATCCCCGTGTTCACATGATGGTGGAAGTCCAGTGATATGGAAATTCAGATGAGTTGCTGTTGAGTCCATCAGCAGCATTTTGTCTCCCCATGATTCATGTTGAACATCAACCTAGTGTTGAAAATTTTGTAAGCAATGCCTTCGTGTTCCGTTCATGAAGCTTATGCTTGGATGGAAGAAGTAACTTCCTCGAATTCATGTGCATTTGGTGCAAGTTGCCGCCGTGAGTTCGAGACAGATTGTTTTGTTTTCCCTGGAATCATCCCAGGTCAGTCATGCATGTGCGAAGTATGTTATGATTTGACAGGCTCGCTACCTCCATTCTATATGTGTCCCTAGCACACCAAGCCACTGATTGACTTGTTCAAGATAAAGGAGTCTGTTCTAAGGTAAAATCTTTGGACTTCCACGCGTGGAGACTCCGATATCATTGATGATGGTTCCCTGCCAGAACTCGGTAGTGTTTTATTATAAGACTACTACGTGGTCATGCTTGTCTGGGACAGCGTGTTCACATGCTTTTAGCAGAACCAGCTCATGTTTTGGAGCTTACTACCGTAGTTCATTCCCTGAGAATCTCGCAACGTCATCTCGTCTATTTGTGTTGCAAACTTTCATTTTTCTTTCTAGTCTCGATGAGTCTCGATTGTTCTGACACCAACCAGATATGAATCTCAGGCAGTTATGATGGTTGGAACATTCCCGACATTTGCATTTTGTTCCCAGCTTGCACCGCCTTGTGCCAATCCCCCTTGGACTGCCCTTCTCAGCAATTGTTGTTCAGGATCATCTTTAGAAGTGGTCCTACCATGGGTCCCATCCATTTCCGATGATAAGCAAAATCATTCATCGCGTTGTCTTCAACAAGGTAGTCCACATCATCCATTCTAGCCCGAGTATGTCGTTCTCTCCAACTTCGTCAAACAATCGTTTGTGAATTGCCATAGGCTGGTATAGAGAGTTTCAATGATCTAGGTATCAAAAGTAATTCTTTTTGCCACTTAAGGGAAATTCTACGAGTCACCTTCCCCAAGGTGCCCGTTATGGAATCATGGCAATTTTTCTTTGCTACTATGAAACCCCCGTCAAACTGTCCTTCCGCCCTTTCCAGGGTGTGTTTTGCCTCTCAGATCAAGAGATTCCCTATGTCTCATTCCGTGAGTTGATCCTGTGATCATTAAGATGATCCATCATTGTAAAGTTGTCTCTGTCCTCATGTTTGATGAAGATCTCGAAAGCAGAGTTGTCAAGACAAACATGATGCAAGGAATCAACATTCTTATGACGTGCAATCTCGATCGTGAAGATTGTGTTAGTTTGCGTCCCCCTTCCATCTTACCCTACGCTTGAATCTCGGGACGAGATTCTTGTTTAGTGGGGGTGAGTTGTCACAGCCCTAGAATAATGTTTGTAATTAGTGGCATTGCATCCATGCATCATGTCTAAATTCTGAAAGTTGAAATGAGGAAATTTGAAAGACTCAAAAATGCAATTAAAATAAGGGTAAATAACCCTGGAAAATGCATCCAATGTTTCCAGAATGCACTTCAATGATGTTTGATATTTTTTACAAGGATTCTGACCCAAACCAAAAATATGGAACATTTTTGAGGAATTATTTTGGCCATTTGGATTTAAATCAATAAGTATTTGAGTTGGATTTAATTCTCCTATAAAAGAATTATAAGTCCAACAATTCTGAAAATTTGTGAGTGACTTTGAATACTTTGTATCAAGCCACATAAATCTTTTCAGAAGCTACTAAAATGATTTGATTTTTAAATCGAATCAAAACAAACTTCAGGAAATAGAAAACAAAAAGAAATAGGAAAAATCAGAAAGGAGAAGGGAGAAGCTACCTGGGCCTTACCTGGCGGCCCAGCAATCGGCCCAGCCGACTGGCTCTGCCAGTCATCCCCTTCCTCCCGCCAGTGTGCACTGTGCGTGGCGCACGCAGAGGAGGCGAGGGCCACCTCCTGCTTCGCGTTGGAGGCTTGTCCTCCTTCCTGACCCCACTTCTGGAGATGCCTAGAGCCCCTGGACCCCCTCGCTCTCTCCCTCTCCCTCATTCCCCTCCTCTGTCTCGTTCTCTCATGCACACCCGAACGCGTCGTCGCCACCGCTTGCTGTTGCTGCGTCCACCGGCCACCCCTTGCGCTAAAAGCCATCCCAGAAGCTCTGCCTCACCGCGCTTCTTCGCCTCATCGACTGAAGGGACCCCGGGAGGTCGACAGCATCACCAGGATCGCCATCTTCGCCGCCTACTGCCGCACCTCGCCGTCGTCGATTCACGGGCTCCAGTGCGTCCCCGAGCCAACCGACCTACCCAACTGACCCGCGGTGAGCCCCTGAGCGTCTCCCCTCTTCCCTTTTGCTCGCTTCCGTGCCGTAGCGCCGTTCCTCGCTGTGACACTAGCCGCCCTCCGGCCTGGCCATTGTTCCTGCAGCAACCGTGCTTCTCCGCTCGGATCCGTGCACCCCGCAGGCTCCTGGAGCAACTAGGAGGCCAACGCCACCCCTAGTCGGCTTCCTTGCAAGCTGCGGCCCCGCAGCCGCACACCTCTGAGCTCCGGCCGCCGCCCGGCTCGTCGCCTCCGCCATTACAGGCCGCCCCAGCGCACCACACGGCCACCACCGCTTGCGCCACACTGCCAGCTCTCCGTAGCCGCAAATCGTGCACGAAATGGTGCTCTACAGCGCTGTCCCGAGCAATGCCGGCGAGCCACCGCCACGGGATTTGGTCGTCAACGGCTAACCGCCGTTCTGGATGACGTGGCACTTAGTTAGGAGCTAATCACCCGGTTAACTAATCCAGTGACACTGACAGTGGGCCCAGCCTGGCTAAATATCTTGTTAGATTTTTAACTAATCGTAATTAGTCACTGTGACACTGACATGCGGGTCCCAATGCCAGGTTGGACCGCTGTTGACTTGATGATGTCACCCTGACGCAATCCTGACGCAATAAATCATTTACTGGATTTATTCTTATTCAGGAAATTCCAGAAAATGCTTCAAACTTCAACAATTCATAGAAAATTATCTACAACTCCAAATGAAATAAATTATATAGGAAAAATGATCAGAAAAATCCAATCTATCCATCTGTACCATTTGTATGCATGTTAGAACAACTTATGGCTGCTGTTTAGGACAAATCATATAAAGGGCATTTAAACCTTCACATATGGAGTTTGAATTTGAACCTTGGGTTCAAACCAACTTCATTTAACCTTGGTTCTAGTTGCATTAGCCCAATCAACAGCATATTTCCATGTCATGATCATGCATCATATTGTGCATTGCATTGATTGTGTTCTTCCTTGTTTGTCGGTAATTGTCCCCTCTCGATAGACGTGGTTCCGATGCTGTGATCGTTGACACCGATGAAGAACTATACTATCTTCAGAAGTGCCAGGCAAGCAAAACCCCCTTGTTCATTCCGATACAATCCCACTCTCTCTCTCTCTCATGCTCTATTTTACTGCATTAGGACAACAATGATACAACTGTTATTTGCTGCGGTAGTTGAACCCCTTTATCCTCTGCATGACCTGTCATTGCCACAGTAAATAGATGAAACCCACTAGCATGAGTAGGAGTTGTTTGAGCCCTGATGTGCCTACTCATTCATGTTTGTTTGTCATGCCTGCTATTGCTTAGAGTTGTGTCAGGTCTGATTCATCGGGAATGAATTGGAATGTGGTGTACATGTCCTACTGTTGAGAGCTAAGTGTGTACACGATTTGGTAAAGGTAGCGGTGAGAGGCCATGTAGGAATACATGGTGGGTTGTCTCATTGCAGCCGTCCTCGGGAACTGAGTTCTTTGTTTGTGATCCATGAACAGCTACTACCACACATTGGGATCCTTAATTGACTCTCTCGACTTATTAATCAACTCGATCCCTGTCCAGGAGTTGCAACTAGTTTCTGGTGTTTGTAGGTAGTGTTAGTAGTCTACCAAGTGGCACCCGGTACAGGTGGGCTTGGGACAAACTAGGCACAGTGGCCTGGTGTACAAAGTGGCACCCGGATGGTGGGCTTGGGAACCCTGCTCACATCGTTTGGGGCCGTTAGCGACACCCCGGCCGGATCTCCTTGCGGATGGAACCCGAATAGGCGATAAACCTGGACGAGAGACTTGTGTGGTTAGTCAGGTCGTGGCCGACTCCCTCGCCAGGCTTCCGCTTGAAGGTTGCCGAGATACACAAGGTGTACATGGCAGTAAGTGGCGAGAGCGTGTGTGAAGAAGTACACCCCTGCAGGGTTAATATGATCTATTCGAATAGCCATGTCTGCGGTAAAGGACTTCTGGGTTGCCTGTGCAGTTCATAGACAAGTGAAAGTGGATACTCTAAAATATGCAAGATATGCGTGAGTGCTATGGATGGCGTTCTCGTAGGGAGACGGGAGCGGATCCATAGTGGTGTATTGATATGGTGAATATGTGGACTCGTGTGCGCCACCTCAAAGAGTTACATTGCAGTCGTAGTTCAGGATAGCCACTGAGTCAAAGCTGGCTTGCTGCAGTTAAACTCCACCACCCCTTTATTGATACTGATGCATATGTAGATAGTTCTTATGTAAGTCTTGCCGGGTACATTTGTACTCACGTTTGCCTATTTTATGTTTTTGCAGAGAGACTTCAGTCTTACTAGTAGTACCGCTTGGACTTCGATGTTTATCTTGTTACCTCAGCTACGATCTTGTGCCCTCGGCAGGATCTAATAGATAGTCAGGCTTCTCAGCCTTTTTCATTTGTAGTTGTCTGTACTCAGACATGTTAAGCTTCCGCATGTGCTTTGACTTGTATGCTCTGATTGTTGGGTCATGAGACCCATGTTTGTAATATCTCGCTCCTCGGAGCCTATTGAATAAATACTTGAGTTGTAGAGTCATGTTGTGATGCCATGTTGTATTTGCACATATTGAGCATATTGTGTGTATGTTATTGAAATGCTTGGTATGTGTGGGATCTAACTATCTAGTTGTTTATCCTTAGTAGCCTCTCTTACCAGGAAATGTCTCCTAGTGCTTCCATTGAGCCATGGTAGCTTGCTACTGCTCCGGCACACTTAGGCTGGCCGGCATGTGTCCTTCTTCGTTCCTGCGTCTGTCCCTTCGGGGAAATTTCACGCGATGAATACCGGAGTCTTGTTAGCCCGCTACAGCCCGGTTCACCGGAGTCCTGCTAGCCCAGTGCTACAACCTGGATTCACTCACTGATGACCGACACGTTCGATGCTGGGTCATGGATGCCTGTCCCTGTAAGTTTGTGCCACTTTGGGTTTACGACTAGCCATGTCAGACCGGGCTCCTTATCATATGGATGCTAGCGACACTATCATATATGTGTGCCAAAAGGCGCAAACAGTCCCGGGCAAAGGTAAGGCGACACCCATGGGGATACGGTGCGTGAGGCCGCAAAGTGATATGAGGTGTTACATGCTAGATCGATGTGGCATTGAGTCGGGGTCCTGACAACCTGGATGCTGGATGTCCCACGTGTCGGCAAAAGGAGGCAGAACCCGACCAAATCTTTGGTTGTGCTCTCGGATTAGACTAGTTGTGCTAACTTAAAATTTTTATTGTGTACTCCCTCCATTCCAAAATACTTGACTTCCATTTGTCCAAAAATGGATGTACCTATATACTAAAACATGTCTAGATACATATATATATATTGACAAATATAAGGCATGTATTGTGCAACAGAGGGAGTAGAATGGACGCAATTTTTTGTATTGGGAAGAAGAGTACATCCATATATTGATAGAGCGCAATTTAGTAGATGTTCTATCACTTTTAGCTAGCACAGAGGCTATAGATGAGATTAGTGCACTTGTTGATACTCCTACTTGGTATGCGTGTTTCGGCTTAGACGCAGAGAAAAACGGACCGGAGGGAGTACTAGAATAGAGGCTAGACATGAGACTAGATGCGAGGAAGAAACGTCTACTTCTTTACACTCGAAGAAGAAAGAAGCACGCAAGATCGAGCCTCCGCAGATCAACAATGAATGCATCGAGACGACACTAATCCAACTTACAGGAGTTGTAAAATGTATTCTTGTGGTTCTTGTTTCTTTGGTCTTGCTTTTCTAGCCAAAATTATCATTGGAGTTCGTGCAAAACGAAGGTCCGTTTGGGGTCGTGCTTTGCAGTTGGCCTTACAAGTGGGACCGCAGTTAAGGAAACCGACTATCGGCAAACCCCCACCTCGCCCGCCGCGTGATGGCTGAGTTAGAGAAACGATGAGGTTGAAGAGATTGCTCTAGCATGGACTCCAAGAAATATGGTGTCAGATGGAAGTCGTGCTGGTGGCGTGTGCCGTACTCCTGGACCTGAATGCTTGTTCTGGCCATGGCCACCCTACTACTCCAACTACTTATATAGTACTACTAGTATCGAGGATTCGAGGTGCTAGTTACGTAGTACAGTATGGCTACAGTAAAAACACCCGCACGACGCACGAAGCATGTGAAGCTAGTACAAATAGTGTACTACTATTGTTGATTTGCCTCATCCGATAACCTGTTGCAATGCACGTACAATTATGTATTCGGAAAATATATTTTTGCCTCTTCGCACCACTCACTCACAGAAGCAACTCGAAAGCCATTCATAAATTTAGTAAGTTTATCACAGGCATATCATTTTGTTACATACAACAGGTCATCAACCCACATCGACAACGAGGATACATTATAAATACTAAAGTTTTCACCACACAACAAATAACAAGCAATGAAATGAACTTCAACTCAACCATTCCTCAGCGTTGGAAACGCTTGCTTTGAACCACAAGTGATTCTCTGTGACGGGCCATCCATTGTTGATCTGGAGACCAACGCAGGACCGATCATCCAGGCTGAAGCGGCCTACTATATCAGTACCAGGGTAGGGAACCACCCAAATGTCCGAGGTATAGACACAGTTGCTTCTCATAAATGGTAGTAATGTTGTGTCAACAGCAGTTGGAGCGCCTTTCACCATCATTGGATAGTTTTGTCCAAGGAAGAGCGAGTTTTCTCCAAGACTATCAATTCTGTACCAGGGAGAAGGAGTTGGCGCTAGCACACTAGTATCCATCCCGAATACCATGCAACGGGTGTTGGAATAGGTCCAGAGAGTGCGACCATGGGAGACTACACCTGCTTCCTTAGCAGTAACATCATCAGTGGGATGTATACACACGAGAAGAGGTGATCCATCGGAATTAGTTGCCAGGCGCCAAATAGTATATGGGCGCTTCTCGTCCTCATGCTCGTGATCATCACCATCATCATCTCCCCCTTGGTTATAAAAATCTTCAAGTATAGGTGGTGGAATGTTCACAGGACCTTGGAAACACAAGAAGAAGGTTAATTAGTAAGGCTGGCCATAGTGGGGGTAACATAACTAGTATCATGCACTTGGGACTCGCAAACATGCTTATGTGGCAGGCAATTAAGGAAGAGAGAGATGGTTATAGTAACATAGGTAGATATTGTAACATAATAAATGTGATGCTACTATGTGTCATGCATGGCAATAAATGAGACCACCTATGATACTAATCTGAGATACTATGCACTATAGAGGTAGTAACATAAACTAGTAACATATGCATGTTACTAGTCTAAGTTACTCCCCACTATGACCAGCCTAAAGGGAAACTTGCTAACCCGCATGCATGTGGATGAAACAATTATAATTACAGTGGAAGACAAACGTACCGAAACAACAAGGATGCCATGCAAAAATAGTGCCACGAGTGGTGGCAGCAAACACAAGGCCCTCTTATTGAATTGCATCACAGTACTCATCCGTGTACACAAACTCATTTTTTAGCAATATCCATCTAGTCAAACCACTGAGGACGGCAACAAGCTTGTCGAAGATAGCAACAACTTCATAGTTGTTGTAATTCCAAGAGCGGTTAGGGACTCGAGAAATTGCTATCTTCCGTAGAAGACAGTCACCATGATTGTATTTGAACATGCGTACAATACCGGTGTGCTCAACATCTGGGCAGTCTGCTGAGATTTTTGGAAGTGGAACCCGGTCACGAGTGTACACATTCACAAGTTCCCACTCGTAGTTGGACCCAATGTAAACAACCGAATCTCCATTTGCGCCTGCCCAAGCCTTGCCCTCAAGCGATGGCATCTTAACATCATATGTATCATTATCAAGCGGCATCAACTTGCACAGGGCGAGGCCTCCATCGTGACGGCGCCAGTCATCAGGGTCACGGCGAAGAAGATAGGGGAGATCAAACCGCTCCTTGACTCTTGGGTTCCTTGTAATGATGTTATTAGTTGAGTCAAGAATGGGCTTGAACAAACCTGCCATGCTAGCCGAGGTGATGATGTTACAGCGATCAATGAGTTCCTCCACCATGTCATCTTTCAGATCGGGGCAAGAATAACGGGGTCGTTTCCGTCCTGTTCCCTCCATGGAGAAGACGATCGAACAATGGCAGAAGAAAGCGTGAAGGGCTAAAGGAAAATGGAGGAGGGAGAGGAAGAGTGTGCGACAGCAGTTCCAAATCGAGAGGGAAAGGCGAAGAGTCGGTGGACGGTTGCCAGTTTGCCACAGTTCATGAAGGGGCGCCCCGGCCTACACGTCGGTTCGAAAATACTCCTACTACTCACTGTCGTCTCACTGATATGTGGAACGGGACCACATGTCAACGAAACATGGTGTGTAATTTCTCATGCAAAATGCGATCTGGCCGCGTTGGCCCGAGGTGCCGCATTAATTATCGACCTTTATTTTTTTAATGGCGTGCCGTTCAGTTTTGAAGCAAGACTAACTGGTACTGTATGCAGCGAAAATATAAACTACTCTACCACTACTCCACCTCCAGTACTAGTAGTATAAAGAAGATATATAGGCTGGAGCTTCAGCGCTTTCTTGCCAAGGGCTGCCCACTTGCTTCTCACACTACCACCCTCTCTCCAGATCTAAAAAAGACGGGCCCTCTCTCCCTCCTCACCGGTGGTCACAGATCCGTCGGGGAAGAAAATGACGTGCAGCGTTGACGCACTCGTCGTCGGCGAGCGATGTCACGCACTGACGACAAGGCCGTCCTCTCAGACCTAGCGCCCGCGCGAGATCGCTGCCGTAGTGTGTGCGGAGGACGACGACCATGAGCGAAGCCACTTCCCGCCGACCCTCAGGTATGCTACCTCTTTTCGAACCATACCCTTGTTCTATTGCCCCATCTGGCACGTCGTTGCATGTGGATCTTTTTCCACTCCACCATCTTCCCAATTTGCTATCCTCTGCTCTGCTGGCCACGCAGACAAAAACCATAATTTGCACTATTAAAGGAAACCCTACTTCATGCAGACTAATGCATGTCTGGGTTGAATAAGGAAAGGAAGGGAGACTGTACTGTCCAAGAGAGTAGGCATCAAACCCACATCTAGGTTGAAAAGGGGAAAATCAGTAGCTAAGGAACGAGTCTCGTGTCTCTTGGTTGAAGAAGGGTAGAAAGGCATGACAACGCAATAGAGAATGACCAGGTCGATTGGTTTGTTGTCCTCACATAGGGAAAAGGTGGCTAAAGAGAACAAAAATGGGATGTAATACACATATGCTGCCTGGATATTTGTTGCTCTGGGCAACCATACCTCCCTCACCACTCTGCATCCATGTAGGTACATTGTACTGGTGCGCCCACTGTCCGAATGGGCCTCCCATGCTCTTATTGCCACTTTTTTTGCTGTTAGTATAACGCCAGCAGTCAAGTCAAGCAATGCTACTGCTAAAGTGATGCCACATTTAACTAATGATGCTCTCAGTCTAATGCCATAGATAAATTTAAGCAGTGCTATTTAATGTCACTGGATCATTTCAGGGTTACCTGTTGATTGTGGATCTTTTAAAGATTTTTCAGCTAAGGCATCCTAATGTTGTTGCACAGCCAGTATACCAACGATGAAACTTGTTACTACCTTCCAATTTTTGCATTGTTAATGCTTATAGATTACATACCTCACTTTCATGAGATAAGTTAATTTTTTTGTATAGTGTCACCAAAATGCCAAGGCGCTAATGTCATTTTATTTTGGTTAAACTGCACAGACAATTATGAAGACAAGAGGAAAGGTCAAGAGTGGGCACCTCCTCCTCCGGCTGTTCTCTTGATTCGTTCGATCAAGTTTTATGTTTGATCGATTATCAAGATTGGGATAGCAATTTTTAAGGTCCCCCGAGTTCGAAATGATATTTAACTTGGAGGTACATGGTTTGCAATTTTTTTATACTGTCATTAGTTAATAATGCTAGTTACCTTCAGACTTCTGTATTTGGTTTAATGCTCATGCACATCTAGTATACCAATGCTGAAACTTGTTACTTTACATTATGTATTGTTAATTCTTATAGAAACCTTCCAGCGCTAGAGTTTATTGAAATCTGTTCAGTAAAACCATTGTACTGTACCCTATAATAAACTAACTACTCTACTGTTGCACTAGCCACTGGATTAGTGTATATTTGTACTATTCGAATGGTGTTGCATTAGCGTATGGACATAAATAAAGTGTGGCAAGCTTTCCCAGATATGTGCTCAAGAAAACTACTACCTGTTTTTCTAATACTAGATGTTTGGGTACTTTAAATTGAACCACAAAAACGTATTATATTAAGGAACAGAGGGTGTAGAGTTCACTCAAATTATCCCGGTAAAGCTAGTCACACCTTTGTTAAAATTAATGTTCATTATGTTATCGGAGGAGGTCTGGATGTTTGTCTCTAATGCCTGTCTACTACATACCCGACATCATGATGTAATGTTAAGTCATTTCCTTTTGTACAGTGTCACTAAATTGTCAAGGCGGTGATGGCATTTTATTTTAGTAGAACTGCACAAATTTTGCATAAAAGAAGAGGAAAGGTCAGGAATGGCTCAGTTTTTCAAAAAAGAAAACTATGTATGCCTTCCTGACATCAGCCGTTGTTGCTTTATTTATTCCTTCAAACAGGTGGTTAGAAACAGTATTGCTACCTTTTCCCATTAAGAAATTGGAATGCTTATATTTGTGAGTTTATGCTTCAATTAGTGCCACTTTTATAGTAATCACACTTTCAATATCTAGGCAAACAGGGATGCTCGATTTTAGTGGAGCTGCACAAAAAGTCCAACTGATTCAACATTAGGAGCATGTTTTTTTCCAAACCTTTATATCCAATTGGTGGCACTATGAGTTGTTCATTATGAAGGTACATGGTTTGCTACTATCTTGCTACTCTTTTTGTACTGTCATTATATAGTAATACTAGTGGTTTGCATGTGAATTTATTGGCAGGGTGGACCTACATTGGAGGTGTAGGACAAGATTCAATGATTGGATGCTCAATTTCGGTTGTATCGATTTCACCTCTTCCATCACTGCGAACATGGTGTGGTATATGTTTACTAGCTGCTTGATATTTGTGCAGACAGAGATGTCTGCCTGTTGCTATTTGGCAAACAAACAAAGTGTCCGCAATTTTCGTTGAACTGCACAAGAGAATAGTATAGTCACTGCATGCAGTGCCATTTGAAAATAGACACAAAGATTGGATAGTCACTTCATGGACTGCAGAAAAGTAGTATTGTACTATTTACTGGCCAACACTAGGTGCTTCATTGCTTTCGCCTGATTATACAATGGGCATCATTTTCCCTAAGTTAAAGTTTGTATTCCGAAAATAGTCTCGCGGTGTGATCGAGAGAAGACCAAATCATATTGCAGTGGATGTTCCTCCATCTTGTGTGGTTCATTCTCATGGTTACATCTGTTGGTGAAACCACTTACGTTTGCAAGAGGAATTGTAGACTTCACAAACAAATTTGTCTTTCAGTCTATACTGAATGTTGGCCAAGAGAAGCATCCATGTTAGTAGGAAGAACAGATGTTTTTTCTGGATCTTTGCTTTTGGAGCTACATATTTGTATATGATCTGTGAATCATTGAGATGCATTAACATGTTGATCTTATGTATGGGAATCATACTAGTTAGTTTTAGTTGCGACGCAAGATCCAAAGTGGCTGATCTTTGCTTTTGGAGCTACATATTTGTATATGATCTGTGAATCATTGAGATGCATTAACAGTTACTTATTTCTGTTCGCTCGGTGTTTACAAGTTACATATCGATCACTAGCTAGCCTACAAATGCGCTCCTAGCAGTTTTATTTGCGACGCAAGATGCAAAGTGGCAGTTTTTTGAATAAAAATGCCTACATTTGAAGAAATTGACAAGCTACACTATCGATCGGACACAACTTTGGGTCACTGACATGTGGGCCAGCCACCTGTTAGACCCACATGTCATAGACACAAAGGTAGGTGCCTTAGGGTGTGTTTGGTTGTAGAACCAAGTGGAATGGAATGTAATGGTTCCATTCCACTAGAACGGAATGGTTACGTCTATGTGTTTGGTAGAGGTAATGAGATGAAACAGAATGGTTCCGTCTTGGTGTTTGGTTAGAGGAGTAGGATGTAATACGTGTCACTAAGAATTATTATTTTCAAGTGCTAGTACCGGTGGTAAACACTATTTTACAATTACTAAATTCGTATTAACTAGTAAATGCTACTAAGCACCACCAGCAGCAGGGTGGAAGGAAGCGAGGAATTGATTTCTTGCATCGCCGGCTATTGCTGCTCTCACCGCCAAATTTAGCACTGTCAATTTAGGCAAATCAATCAACTAGCAATACAGGGTTGTTGCTCACGAAAATCGGTAGGAAGTCAGGCAAATCACTTCGACCGAGAAGAGTCAGGCACGAATAGCGGCAATGTCGTCCTGCTCATGCTCTGCTTTGCCCGTCATGGCGACAGACACCAACAACAGCGACCACAGGAACATGGCGCAGGAGAAGAAGACCCACCAGCCCGTCGAGATGACGCAGTGGCCAGCGACGACGATAGGAACGGGAACAACAGCAACCGCGTCCGCTCTCTGTTGATGTTGCTCCGCTGGGTAATAGTCTGCCGCCCACTGCTAGGTTGCCGCCACACCACCGGACGCCGGTAACTCGCCGCTCGCCGCCGCACGCAACTAGGTCGCCGCCACGCTGCTGCTACACGCCATGGGAGAGGAGAGACGAAGGGTACGCTAGCGACTGCCAGCGCCGGAGCGCGAGAGAGGTAGTTTCGCCAGCGGCGGCTCAGATCAAGAGTCGCTGAGAGGGAGAAGCGCGGGAGAGAGGCCGCACTGAGAGGGAGAGGCGCGCGAGAAACATGATTCCACATGGTCCGCTCGTTTTCCAGGAACTGCTCGGTTCGGCATAATGAGGGAATATGCCGTTCCCTAGAACCAGTGGGTTCCGCTTCCTCGGACGAACTAAACACACGAACGGGCTTTAGGGACGGAACCAACCCATTACGTTCCATCCGATGACGGAAACCAAACACACCCTTAAGGCACCGAAGCATTGTCCCGATCGATCCTACACGGATAAAAATGCCTACCTCTGAAGAAACTGACAAGCTACACTATCGATCCTACACGGATAAATAGCTGATCATGCATGTACTACCTCCTTTCCGTTTTGCAGGGCTCAATTCAAGAAACGACCTACTCAATCCTACACGAATAAATAGTGGATCACGCACGTACTAGTACCTCCTTTCCAGTTTGCAGGGCTTAATTCAATCCTCTCACCAACCAAGGTACTCCCTTCGTCCGGGTTTATTAGACTAGCCACAATGGAGAGTAACATACACTAGTAACATACACATATCCCTAGACTATGTTACTACCTCAATAGTGGGTAGTAACATAAGTGTAGTAACATGCAAAGCTTCATTTATTAGGTTATAGACTCATATTGCATTGGGACATGTGATGTTACAGTAACTAGCTAAGTTACTAGTACTACATCTCTCTTCATTAACTCATTGCCACATAAGCAAATTTGCTGAGTTGGACTCGATGTTACTACCGAAGTTACTCCCACTGTGGCTAGTCCTAGTCTCGTGAGCAAAGCAGCAAGACCAAGGCATGGCAATAATTAACGGCATGCAGAAGTTTAAGCCTAATTAATTCCAGCGATTTAAGTGGCTGCATGCGTGCCCTCGGCTGCAACTCGTTGCATGCTGCTTCGCCTACTGCCTGCGAGCGATTCTGAGTGTCTGCATGCAGCCGGCCATAATTAAGGCAGCTAACTGATGCGAAGAAAGATACGCTTTAATTGTTGCGGGCTTTTTAAATCCGTGAAATCATTATTGACAAGGAGGGAGATGGTTCGAGTGCACTCGTTTGACCGCCATGCCGGCTGCGACCCAGACAGGACGGGACGGCACAGTCATAATTTCAGTTTCCCTAGTTTTCCACTTCAAGCTGGCGCGCTAAGCCATTATGCATTGAATTCCGATGACCACCGCGCTACCTTCCCCCTATAAGTACTGTTTCCCGGCCTTTTCCAATGCCACCGTGACCCAACTCGCCATATCCTCATAAGCCCCCACCGGCCCGACGCCGCTCGCCACGTCCGCCATGCCCCGCCCGTCTGCGGTAGGCGATGCCGGAGGCGGTTACCGCTGGAACTAGTGTTTGGTTTTTCACCAGAAGGCAGACGGAGGGAGGAGGCATTCTATCTGTCTTTAGATGGCAATGCGCAGATCGAGGAGTTGTTGGAGCGCGACCGCATGGCGGAGGAGCAGGAGTTGTTGGAGCGCGACCGCCTGGCAGAGGAGCAGCGTATCACCGATTTGCGCCACCAGCGGGACATGGAGCAGCAGCGCACCGACGCTCTGAGTCGCGAGCAGAGCGCCCGCAACTGGGCCGACTACGTGGAGGCCGGCGCTCAGTAAATAGCCCTAGAGGTTGTCGGGCACGCACGCGTTCGCGATGCCGATTTTTACTACCAGCTCGTCAAGTGGGTTTCCCGCTTGGAAGCCGAAGCTTCGGTGGACCATGCCGGCACGGAAAGTGCCAACGCGCGCGAGCAACGCACCCTATCACACCTCTGGCAAGTCGAAGGCGACGGACAGGACGCCGGTGCTGGCGTTTAGCGTGTACCGCCGGCATCGTCTAGTTAGCTAAGAGTAAGTTAGTACTTGTCTAGTGGGAGTAGATAGTTAACTTGGCTATGATGGTTGTCAACGTGGAAGTTCAGTGCTCTATATGTGGATCAGACGTGTTACTTTGCTCTGAATGTTGAACTTTCTGTTTGAACGTATGGAATGGGCTGTTATTTTTTTAAATGGGTTGTATTTGTCCTCCACGGGTTTAGAGGCTGACTTGTGGGCCTAGCAAGTTGAAGCGTACACAATCAGGAGATGATTGTACGTGGAGAGGATGACAGCAGGGACCCGCCAAGGTCATGGCAGTACGCAAGCAAGTGCCTCCTTATTTCAAGCCAATAAAAAAATGGCTCCTCCTACTGGATTTCTGACATCTGGGTCCCATGCCATTGTCAACGTAGTCAATAAACGAGAGAATTGCACAACGAGCGGCTGACATCAAGGACCCAGCAGCTCGCCTAGTTATTTTTGTTTTGGGTTAATTTGATAAATGCCTCCGAGAAATGCCACTTCAATTTCCAAACTTTGAAAAATGCCATTTCATGCCGTTTCTAGTGGCATTTTTTGAAGTCTGGAGTGGCGTTTTTCAAAGTTTGCAAACTGCAGTTGCGTTTTTCAAAGTTTGCAAAAATTGCTGTGGCGTTTTTGTGAATCGCCATAATTGGAGTGGCATTTATCTAATTTGTTTTTGAGACGGAAGCAGCGTGTCAACTGGGCTGTGCGGGACACTCTGGCCTGTCTAGACAGCCTTTTCTTTTATGTTTACCACAGACCAGCCCAGTAGTTTTTTTTTCTTTTTCAAAATGGCTAGCCCAGTTTTTTTGTGATTTGTCAAGTAAGTCACTTTATCAGGCCTGTTGGGCTAGACGAGGAGAGCTTCATTCGGCTGGCCGAGAAATAGGCCTATCAGTAATGAGAAATGGGTTGTGCATTTTTAAACACATCAAACCGGCAATTAGTTTCAAATATCTTTTTTTCATTTCGAGATTTTAAATTGCATTGATTTTTATGCGTGGACAATTTATTTTATTTTATATTGATATACATTTGTTTTTAAAATCAGTTTGAATGTGACTCGAAATTTCGGGATTAAAAACAGTTCAACCGCACCGACATTTGCAAAATTTTGTATAATTTTTTAACCGTGGCCACAATATGGGTTGTAATGCTAACAAAAAGAATATGGGCTCCAAAAAACCTGTAAGATTTAGCAAATGGGCTGTAAACTATTTGAAATAATGGCAGATGGGTTGTATGCTGTTTTCCACATATTTGAGGCTTTCCACAGATGGCATGTATACTGTTGGATGTCCATCCAACGACCGTCGTGCTTCTTCAGTCTCTGCTCTTCCTGCTCCAGCCGCTCAAACAAGCGCCGGCGGGACTACCTGCTCCCTCCTTCCCGCGGCCGGCTGTGCTGCCGCGCAGGCCTCACTGCCCCACCGTACTCCCATCGCTGGCCTAGCCATCACTCTACTCACCCTCAGTCCCACACATGTTGTTATTCTCCGGCGACGGGAGACGTACCAGTAAACACTCATACTCCTCCGCGTGGGAAACAACTGCCGAGTATTCCCTGGCTCCGTGTCATTCCCTTCCTAGGCCTCACCGTCGTCCACTGCCCTGGTGCTCTCGGCGCGTCCTGGTCAACGTTGTCAATGAATGACATCCATCGGAAGTGGACTGTACGTGGAGAGGCTGACAGCTGGGTCCACGGATGCACGCAAGGAAATGCCTCCTTACTACATGCAAAATAATGATTCCTCCACCTGACATCTGGGACCCACCGAATGGGCCTCTGTATTTCACGAAAAAAAACGTTACCGCTGCTGACAGCTCGGACCCACCAGCTATATCTTCGCACGCAAGGAAGTGCCTCCTTATTACGCCCAAAAAAAAGAATACTCCCCCTGCTAGCTGGGACCCAGTATAGTGGGCCTACTAAGTTGACCGGGACGAAGGGCTTTGTCAACTTAGTCAATATGCACGATTCTAGCTCGACTGACCGTACGATGTCCATCCAACGACCGTAGTGCTTCTTCAACCTCTGGTCTTCTTGCTCCAGCCGCCCAAAGCAGCGCCGGTCGTGCCGCCTGCTCCTGCCTCCTGTGGTCGGCTATGCTGCCGCGGAGGCCTCACCGCCCCCATACTACTCCCACCGCTGGCCAGGCCATCCCTCCACTCCACTCACCCACACCCACTATTATTCTGCAGCGACGGCAGCGCAGCCGAACCAGTGAACCCTCGTACTCCTCTTCGCGTGGGCATCCACTGCCGTGTCTTCCCCGGCTCCGTGTCTTCCCCTTCCTAGGCCTCGCCGTCGTCCACCGCCGTGGTGCTCTCGGCGCGGCGTAGTCAATGTGGTCAACGACCGAATTCCATCGGAAGAATACTGTACATGGAGAGGCTGACAGCTGGGTCCACGGCAGCCGCAAGGAATTGCCTCCTTATTACGCACAAAATAATTATTCCTCCACCTAACAGCAGGGACCAACCAGACGGGCCACCAGTATTTTGCAAAAAAAATGTTTGCCCCTGACTGCTGGGACCCACCCGACGGGCCACCGTATTTCACGAAAAAAACGTTCCCCCTGCTATCAGCTCGGTCCCACTGGAAGTGCCTCCTTATTACGCATAAAAAATGAATACCCCCGTGCTAGCTGGGACCCACCTTGGTGGGAGGCTAACTTGTGGGCCTACTAAGTTGACGGGGACGCAGGGCTTTGTCAACTTAGTCAATATAAATGATTCTAGCTCCGGTGACCGTACGATGTCCATCCAACGGCCGTAGTGCTTCTTCAACCTCTGGTCTTCTTGCTCCAGCCGCCCAAAGCAGTGTCGGTCGTGCCGCATGCTCCTGCCTCCCGTGGCCGGATGTGCTGCCGCGGTGGCCTCACCGCCCCCTACTATTCCCACCGCTGGCCGGGCCCTACGGCGACAGCAGCCTCACACCGCAGCCGAACCAGTGAACCCTCGTACTCCTCTCGGCGCGGGCTTCCACTGCTGCGTCTTCCCCGGCTCCCCGTCGTCCCCTTCCTAGGCCTTGCCGTCGTCCACCGCCCTGGTGCTCTCGGAGCGGCGTGGTCGACGTGGTCAAGGAACGACTTCCATCGGACGTGGAGTGTATGTAGAGAAGCTGACAGCTGGGTCCACAGCCGCGGCAAGGAAGTGCCTCCTTATTACACGGAAAATAATTATTCCTCCACCTGACAGCGGGGACCCACCGGACGGGCCACCGTATTTCGCGAAAAAAATGTTTCCCCCCTAACTGCTGGGACCCACCAGCTACACCTTCGCACGCAAGGAAGTGCGTCCGGTCAAAAAAAATGATTCACCCCTCTGACTGCTGGGACCCACCAGCTACATTTTCGCACGCAAGGAAGTGCCTGACAGTCGGGACCCACCTGGTCGAAGCAAACGTAGCGTTGTCATTCTGGTCATGAACTTGTACGTACATACTGGTCGTTGTAGAGGCGCGCACGTGTCGTAGTAGAGGCGCACACGTAGCATGTACACATACGTACAGTGGCCAGGGTGCAAGAAAGAAAATACGGCCACGTATGTGTACATACGGGCGAGGTCTCGAACGCCTACTCGCGCATATGTACATGGCTGGGTCGTAACAGAGAAACAGCATCGTCGTCGTGTTCATGGGGAGCCAACCGGCTGGGTCGGAACAGAATGTGTGGTCGTGTTCATCGGGAAGGCTTGGACGAAACAGGCGATGGAAACGAGGCCTGGAATACCGCACAACGGAGAAAATGGCCTTTTGTTCATTGGGCGGGGTGTGGCGTACCACAAAACAGAGGAAATGGACCTCCTACGGTCGAAACGGGGGTCCTGTTGATCGGGAGGGGTGTGGCGTACCGCAAAACAAAGGAAACGAACCTCCTACGGTCGAAACGGGGGTCCTGTTGATCGGGAGGGGTGTGGCGTACCGCAAAACGGAGGAAACGGACCTCCAACGGTCGAAACGGGGGGTCCTGTTGATCGGGTGGGGTGTGGCGTACCGCAAAACGAACGAAACGGACTTGTGTTGGAGCGCTACGGTCAAAACGGGGGGTGGGGGGAGGTGTGGCGTACCGCAAAACGAGACTCCACGGGATACTGTTCATATCCACCGTCGACCTCCTCCAGCCTCCACGGGCTACCGTCGACCTCCTCCAGCCTCCATGGGCTCCTGTTCATCCAGCCTCCACCGCACGCTACTCCACCGGCTACTGTTCAACCACCCCTCCACGGGCACCCCTTCCTATCTACTGTTCATCCAGCCCTCCACACCACGGTGTCCTATTCAACCACCCCTCCACGGCCACCCCTCCACCGTCTACTGTTCATCTAGCCCTCCACACCACGGGTTCCTGTTCATCTAGAGGCAATGCCACCGCTCACTGTTCATCCAACCCCCCCCCCCACAACACTCACTGTTCATCCAATCGATCGGCTTCAGTTAGCAGCAGTAGCGAAGGAATAGCTCCATCGGGTTCAGTTAACAGCCATCGATCGATCGCTCGGGTTCAGTAACGCGTAGCCTGCAGTGCAATTGCTCGGGTTCAGTTAGAGCCCAACGCCTCACTTGGGTTCAGTTAGAGCCAACGCCTCGCACACATGCATGTACGTGTACGAGAGAAATGGGCGTCGCTCGGCCCCCGACCTCCCACCGTAACCGGCAACTCCCAGAAATTTTCCTCCCCCTCGCTTCTACCATGGTTTTTTCCGTCATGGACGGCCCAAAGAATGTAAAGCAGCTGCGTCTCCAGCCCGCCCAGGACGAAAAGCCCATTTTCTGTCATGATTTTTTGTCATAGAAGTAGGAGCCCACCACATCTATGATGATACCGGGTTTTGTCACAATTATCGTCATAGAAGTGTCATATGTATGACAGAAAAAAAATTCGTTCGGCCCAAAATGTCACAGATGTGTCTTTTTTTGTAGTGATCGCCGAAGCGGAATACATTGTCGCTGGTTCATGTTGTGCTCAATTTCTTTGGATGACCCAAACTCTTAAAGATTATGGGATATATGTGAAACATGTTCCATTACTTTGTGACAATGAAAGTGCTATCAAGATTTCTCACAATCCCGTGCAACATTCTCGAACTAAGCATATTGAAGTTCGTCATCATTTCATTCGAGATCATATTGCCAAAGGGGACATTAATCTTAAGCATGTTCGCACCAAAAAGCAATTAGCGGATATATTCACTAAACCACTTGATGAGAAAGTTTTTTGCAGGTTAAGTGGTGAATTGAACATCATTGATGCCTCAAACTTGGAGTAGGAACTCCATTTTGGATACATGCAAGACATGAGTCGATGACTAATCCTTGATATTTCTCTTATGATGAATATCTTATGTCTTTGATACATTTGCACCTTGCATGTTATCTAACCCTTGTAGGTACTTGGATGGATCTAAGTCTGTGAGATTGCAACTCACTCACATCTTGAGCAATTTCTATATCACCAAGTCTCTACACAATGGTGGTTGAAGATAAGGAAGCACGAAATCATTCAAACATATCCTTTGACAAAATTATTATTGAGATTCATGATTATCATTTTGGATACACAAGTGCTCTTCCTTGCAAAAACTAACCCATGTAGGTAGATGAACTCAAGTTCCAAGTGGTGCTCCCAACTCTTGATGAGCTACATCAACCTTGAGCAACCCACACAAGTTCAACTACATGATCATGATCAACACCACCACCCAAGGTATGTTATTCCATCTTAGAGAAGCTTTACTCCAAGTCATGAGTCAAAGCAACTCGACAAGATGTGAATACATCAAGACGATTAAACGAAAAATGGTAACCCCATTTTGAGCTTAAATGATGAGTATGACCTATGATCAAGTAATCTCACTTGACTCCTAAGTCAATATACTCTAATATAGGTGACTTTGTTGCCGACCAATTCTAGATGAAGTTTTCTTGTGTTCTTTTCTGAGCTCTTGCATTTGTCTCATGCATATTTGTTTCCCCTTTCAATCAAAAAAAACTTCATCTAGATTTCTTTTCTTTTCTGTTTCTGTTTGTTCTGCATTCCCTGCATCCAATTCATTGCAAATCCTTCGGTTAATTCCTTGCAAATCTTTGTGAGATCTTACATGTCTAGTGAGCTGAGGTGACAAGTGTTTCTCTGTGATGAACTCAGTCTCACCGGTCTGATGCCATCGGTCCAACTGAATCCTTTTGGTACAACTCAAACATACAACTCGGTGCCACCGATTTCACTACAGGAAAGACAGCTTTCCACTTGTTTTTGCATTCTTTCTGATCTAGCTCCTCTCAATGAATCATGTCCTCTACCAACATCACATTGAACTTACTGCTTTGTTCTGATTCAAGGACCAAACCTATCATGACAAAAATCCAGAAGAACCCTTCTTGGAAATTGATGTCAAAGGGGGAGAGAGAGATCACATCAAAGCTTAATCATATCTATAGGGGGAGAGAATACTCAAGGGGAGAAAGAGTAATCATCAAGGACCCCAGATGCTTGGTGTTCAAGAGGAGAGAAGTCACATGTCTTCAAGAGGGGAAAGACATGTTCATATGTGCTTATTTGCATTAGCTCTATTCATTTGTTTCTTTGAGCTCTGATTTTGCTCTGATTTTCTGTTCCCTATCTTCTCCCAGTATCCCATGCCAGGTTCAGGGGGAGCAAGACATCTAAGGGAAGGAAATCCTTAAATTCATTGCACATCTTTATCTTTGGGGACATGTCTATATCCAATGTGGTACTTAGTACTCACTCTACATGTAATCCCAGTCTTGGTACTCTTGTGGTTTCTTTTGTGTGCTCTGGCCAGTAGGTGTATCTGTGTTACCTAACCTTGTTTACGCAGGTTCATTCCATCCTAAGCCAACTCAAGACCACAAGGTAAGTATATGCATCACAGTTATGTGTATGAGAAATTCTTGCTGATGTACATACTGTTTGCAATAAGGACTCATGAGCATGAAGGTACATTTCCCATATTCACATCTTTTGCTCTGATGCATATAGCCAAGATACATGTAACACATTGCTTACTCTGTCATGATTATGCATTCACATGCTCCTATATTCCGTATTCACATGATTGCATACATGTAGGGGGAGCCTATGCATGTTATATGTCTTTCCAAATCTTTAATGGTTATTCTCTATATGTTTATCTAAAGCTTTGATGATGTTGTCATCAATTACCAAAAAGGGGGAGATTGAAAGCACAAGTGCTCCCTGGGTGATTTTGGTAATTAATGTCAAAATATCTCTTGTTGGACTAACACTTTTACCTAGTATGTTTCAGATGAGTTCAATAATGAAGTGGCATGGACTAGAGGATGTGGAACCCCTTCAAGATGCTAATGACAAAATGATTCGCTCTAGCTCAAAGCTTAAGACTCTACATTTTCTATTTTAGTGATCCAAGATCACATTGAGTCTATAGGAAAAGTCAATACTATCAAGAGGGGATGAGGTGTTGCTTAATGAGGTTCTTGCTCAAAATGCTTAGTTACATGCTCCAGAGCCCCCAACTACCTTCTCACATCCACATATGACCTAAACCAAAAGTCCAACTCGGCCCCACCAATTCTTTCTATCCGGCGCCACCGAGTTCAGATGTCATAGCCACTGCCACAAACCCTAGGCAAATCGGTCCCACCGATAGGGATCTCAGTCTCATCGAGATGGGATCGTAATCTCTCTGTATGGATCTATTATCAAAATCGGTCTCACCGAGTTTGCGCAATCGGTCCTACCGAGATTGCAATGTAAACTCTTTGTTTCCCTTTCGTAACATTTCGGTCCCACCGAAATGAGCGAATCGGTCCCACTGAGTTTACCTGACCAACTCTCTGGTTAGCTTATTACCAAAATCGGTCTCACCAAGTTTGTGTAATCGGTCACACCGAGATTACGTAATGCCCTAACCCTAACCATATCGGTCCTACCGAGTTGCATGTCGGTCCCACCAAAAATCCTAACGGTCACTAGATTTGCTGAATTGGTCTGACCGAGTTTATCAATTCGGTCCCACCGAGATTGGCAAGTTGTGTGTAACGGATAGATTTTGTGTGGAGGCTATATATACCCCTCCACCTCTTCATTTGCGGAGAGAGCCATCAGAACAAACCTACACTTCCAACCTATATTTTCTGAGAGAGAACCACCTACACTTGTGTTGAGGCCAAGATATTCCATTCCTACCATATGAATCTTGATCTCTAGCCTTCCCCAAGTTGCTTTCCACTCAAATCTTCTTTCCACCAAATCCAAATCATGTGAGAGAGAGTTGAGTGTTGGGGAGACTATCATTTGAAGCACAAGAGAAAGCAGTTCATCATCAACACACCATTTGTTACTTCTTTGAGAGTGGTGTCTCCTAGATTGGCTAGGTGTCACTTGGGAGCCTCCGACAAGATTGTGGAGTTGAACCAAGGAGTTTGTAAGGGCAAGGAGATCACCTACTTTGTGAAGATCTACCACTAGTGAGGCAAGTCCTTCGTGGGCGACGGCCATGGTGGGATAGACAAGGTTGCTTCTTCATGGACCCTTCATGGGTGGAGCCCTCCGTGGACTCGCACAGCCATTACCCTTCGTGGGTTGAAGTCTCCATCAACGTGGATGTACGATAGCACCACCTATCGGAACCACGACAAAAACATCCGTGTCTCCAATTGCGTTTGCACACTCCAATCCCATCCCTTTACTTTCTTGCAAGTTGCATGCTTTACTTTCCGCTGCTCATATACTCTTTGCATGCTTGCTTGATATGTATTGTGATTGTTAAACTTGTGCCAAAACTCCACTTCAACTTAAAGAAATTAAAAACTGCAACTTTTGGTACTTAGTGTCTAATCACCCCCCTCTAGACACCTCTTCTCGATCCTTTCAATGTCCAAGTGCTCTTCTGGGTCTGAGCACTCGACATCACAGCCTTCCCCTGGATAGCCCCTCCGAGGCGGCGACTCAACTTCTTCACTATCATCAGAATTGCTGATATCGTCTTCACTGTCATCAGCATACTCAATATCGGCGCTCCCGCTCTTGCTTTCTGCCCCTCCAAGGTGTTGTTCCCCGTTCGGCACGAGTGACTACATCTTCATGAATACCTGCAAGACACAGATTGAAAAGATCAGTCGGATTCGAACACAGTTGCATATTAAAGAGTAAAAGATAAAACACTCGACAAGTTGCGCTTGACCTCTCCTGGAGAGTTCTCAGCGTTGAATGGCAGGATAAGTTTCGCTCCGCGTGGATTGTCCTTGTTCCCAGTGATGCTCGAAAGCCACTGCACCATTGTGCCACTATCTCCTCGTCGACCTCCTCTGGGTGAGCCCGAGCAGTGTCACCTGAACCCGAGTAAATCCACATGGGGTGGTCGCGATCTTGCAAGGGTTGGATGCGTCGACTGAGAAATACTTCCAATAGATCCATGCATGTCACTCCGCCCGGGACCAGTGCCATGACTGTGTCAACCAGAATGGCTACCTCATCTTTCTCCTCCTCTTCTACAGTCAATGAACGAGGGGTGCGGAGTCTCTCCAGAGAGAAAGGGGGAAGACTAGTCGACTGATCTGGAGTTGGGATATCTTTGCAGCAAAACCAGGTCGACTGCCACCCCCTAACAGATTCAGGAAAAGTCATGGCAGGGAAAGAGCTTCTCCCCCTCATTTGGACTCCTAGACCTCCACACATTTGGATCACATGGGTCCTTTTGTCAGTCGAATTGGCTTTCTTCACCGACTGAGGTCGACAAGTAAAGATATGTTTGAACAACCCCCAATGTGTGTGGCATCCCAGGAAGTTCTCACACATCAAAACAAATGCGACAAGGTACGAGATGGTGTTGGGAGGAAAGTGATGGATCTGAAAACCAAAGAAAATTCAAGAACCTGCGGAAGAATGGATGTGGAGGCAGGGAGAAATCTCTTTCCATATGAGTCATGAGGAGAAACCGCTCGCCGTCGCGTGGCGTGGGCTTGGGCTCCCCTTCCGGCAGCCTCCAAGATACATCCGCTATCAGCCCGTCGGCGATGAGCCCCTCTAGATCCTCCACCGAGACCGACGAAGGGATCCAATCCCCTTGGATCCAGCCCGGCGGCAGAGCGGACCGCGAGGTCGGCCCCTTGGCCGTGTTCTTGCCCTTGGCTATCTTCTTCGCATGCTCCAGAGCCCTCACCTTGTCCTGCGCCATTGTTGTAATGGTCGACAGGATCGAGCAGAGTGGCGCTGCGCTAGAAAACGCGAAGCAGAGAATCAGAGGAGAAAGAGGAAAATGGTGGGCACGGTTGCACGCATCGACTGCGTCGCCTTAAATACCCGTGCGTCCGAGTGACTAACTCATGGGCCCGCTGTCGGTTAAAACCGGCGGATCTCGGGTAGGGGGACCCGAACTGTGCGTCTAAGGCTAATGGTAACAGGAGGCGGGGGACACAATGTTTACCCAGGTTCGGGCCCTCTCTAGGGAGGTAATACCCTACTTCATGCTTGATTGATCTTGATGATATGAGTATTACAAGAGTAGATCTACCATGAGATCGTAGAGGCTAAACCCTAGAAGCTAGCCTATGATTCTGATTGTTGTTCTCCTACGGACTAAACCCTCCAGTTTATATAGACACCGGAGGGGGCTAAGGTTACATAGAGTCGGTTACAGAGAAGGAGATCTACATATCCGAATTGCCAAGCTCTTCCAGGCCAAGGAGAGTCCCACCCGGACACGGGACGAAGTCTTCAATCTTGTATCTTCATAGTCCAACAGTCCGGCACAAGTACATAGTCCGGCTGTCCGAGGACCCCCTAATCCAGGACTCCCTCACCCGTGCAATCTCAGCACATCCCACAATCGGCGCCAGGTCGATACGTGGAGGAAAAGGTGGTGCGAGGATCGAGGAGTCCCTCTCCACTTGCCCCAATTACCCCGCCGGGTCCCAACCCGCGCGCTTCAGCAAATTTTGAATCTTGTGAAATCCGAGCCCAGCAAATAAGTCGATCACGTCAAAGATATCTGAATCCAATCTACTCAATGTGTTGTTACTTGTTTCACTCGAAAGCTCAAGAAGCTAGAATCTATCAAGGCGACTGACGAAGGGTTAAAATACTAACATACTATCAGATGCTCTTTAGAAAGGGTCTCCAAGACATTGAATCGGGTAAGAACCTACAATCCTTCTTCACTCGGTCCTCGATCCATTCGGGGGCTACTCATGATTACATGTACCTAGGGTAGGGTCTTAGGCCTGACCTATATGCCCTACCCAAGGACACCACACAAGAAGCCAAGGCCTACAAGGACAGAAAGAAGATACCAACTGGAATCATCACATGACGCAATCCACTCGATGATAGGTCCACTTGGATACCCCAATTCCACTCGACCGCCATTGTTCACTCGGAAAACAAGGATTCACTCGAAGGACAGAAGGCCTAGAGTCACCTCTGAATGGCAACGGTCGGGCATTGACTCTATAGCCTTAAAGTTCATTAAACGTGGGCGTTATCAGTAATGTTTGTGTCATTATTCTCTCATTGAACCCATATGTAACTGAGGACGGAAAGGGGTCGGCGCACTCTATATAAGACACCCCTCCCCTCAGGCACAAGGGTTCGCACCCTTGTAACTCTACACTCCAATCAACAAGCCTCTGAGGCATCAAGATGTAAGGCTGTTACCTCCTCCGAGAGGGGCCTGAACTCGTAAAACCGAGTGTACAACCTCGCTGTAGCTAGGACTCTACCCTCTCCTACGTACCCCCTATCTCTACTGTCAGATAAGTTCCCACGACATTGGGTTCGACACTCTTACTTATCGTAAGGACTACAATTGATCCCCTATACTTGTGGGTCATCAGCTTCTAAAATAAGCCGGTAAGAGGGCGGCTTATGCCATAAGCTATCATAAGATCAACTCTAGTAGAGTCACTATGTCGTCGATCGCCATATGAGATACGAAATCCACAACTGATGTGCCAATACATAGAGTTGCCATAGTGCAGCATCCATATTTTTCTTTTCTTCTATTCTTTTTGTTGCATCAACGCACACACACACACACAATTCAGATGATTAAAACCCTGATTTGAGATAACATTGCATTACAAATTGGTTATAATGGATGGAAAAGTCGCTTATCGACATTTTTTACCTAAACTGGTGACCTTTTATGTCTTGCGAGGAGAACTAGTTTCTCCTCATCAAAACAATTATGAATGCAGTGAACATGGCACATGCATATGTGATGAGTCGACTCGTCCCCTTTGTGCGATGGTGTGATGGTTCGGCAACCTCGTCTTCATCCTATTCCTGCATGTCCCCATTGAGGCTGGGTATAACATTTTATGTCAAACGTGCGTTATTTGATGTGCTCCCTCTCCGCCGCAATGTCCTCATGTTTTTCCTTGTAATGGATTCAGATGCATTGGGCGCTCTCCACCTGCAACACCTTCTTGGCGTTGCTATGCTTGAAGATTTCGTCAAGGTGGATGACAATGGAGTGGGCAACATAGGGTTCATCCCATGCCTCCTTAATAGAGAAGCGACAAGGAGCATGTAGCGCCCGATATGACCTGCATGGGCAAGCCCTCGCCTGCTCATATGAGATCTACACATACCCTGGATATCCTAAACAATAGGGTGTGTTTCTGGGATTCAATCCAGGTACTCATCGAGGGCATGATCCTCTTGTGCGGCCTCTAGTGCAAAATGACAATCCTTGCCTTTCTCCCTTATGATGCGGGAGGTCTCCTCCTACTTGTTTCTCATCCATCATCTAGTCATTCTCCTCTAAGGACGGCACTCGGTCTAGCCGCAGGGGACATGACATGGCGACAAGACATGAACAATGTTAGAAGTAGAGGTTGTGAGCTATTCGGCCATGACGATGGTCTTTTACAATTGTGAGAGGTGGGCGGCAGGAAAATATGGTGGGAGCCGAAAAATGTGGTGGGATTGACCCCGAGCAGTTGGCACGTGATGACTACCATATTGACATGCTTCTCTGTGCCATGGTCGTCTGCACTATTGGTAGGGAGAGGAGATGGGTCACACGGAAGGCTGAGGAGGGAGGTGAAACTTCCCTCCCAAATGATCGGTTGGTGGATGGAGAGCACTCCAAACCAACACCCACATCCTTCAAATATAGTCTCGCAGACTTGATATGGAGCGCACTCCATAAGTTATGCCAATTCATAGTCGAATGATGACTCTGCTAGAGCACCATTTTGACCTAAAATCGTTGTATTTGAAGATTATTATGGTGATCGACCCGATCTGACCACTACTCCCTCGGTCCCATAATATAAGAGCGTTTTTACACTAGTGTAGTATGGAGTCAAAATGTCGTTATATTATAGGCCGGAGGGAGTATATTAGAGTTGCTTAAGCCAAAAAAGGGCTTGAGGAATACACTAAACCCAAGGGTGCATCTGGTAGGCTACATAGAGCCCAACCAGGCCCGGGCGGAATGAAAATGGGATGTTTGGTTGTGTGCAAGTAGGCCTGGCTCGGGTCAGCATGAAACTTAAAGCACCCCAAAGCCTGGCTCGTTGGGAACGCTCGACTCCGCCGTTTCTAGCTAGCCAAACTAACTCGACGCAAAATCCGGTCCAGCCGTAGGGCACGGTGCATGGGGGAATCGATCTGTGATGGCTGGAGAGGGAAATGAGCGAAGGCGGGATGGTGCAAAAATATACCATCACCCCCACCCATTTAGTTGCTCACTCCTAGCTCTACAACAACCGCTCCTCTGCTTTAGGCACTAGCAGTAGTGGCGACTTAGATCCGCGGTAGCGGCGGCGGCAACTATTGGTGGTGGTGGCAGCACTCTCTCATAATGGTAGCTGCTTCTCCCCTTCTTCTTCGACTCTGTCTGACCATGCTCGTCTCAACCATGGCCCCCGACCACGAAGCTGGTAAGATAACACCCCGCTCCTCTGTTAGGTCGTTCGACAGGTGACGGTGTACTGGGCTAGGGGGTACCAACCTAGCCAGTCCATACACTTCGGGCTGGGCTGAAGGGCCCTCATTCTTCTTGGGGAGAAGATCAAGACTGCATCTACTGAAGACTTGCCGTACACTACAAGACCTCTTCTGCCGCCTCCACGATAGGATGCCGACCTTGTAACCCTAGATACCCTACTCGATGTGTATATAAGTCGAGGGGTTAGCCTGTAGAAGGGACATCATTGCAATCTCATTCTCCTAGCCCTAGAGTTAGAACACATCTGAAGATCTCGAGCTAGAACAACTCTGTACTTGTAATTTCCCCATCAATACAAACAAGATCAGGACGTATGGTTTTACCTCCACCAAGAGGGGCCGAACCTGGGTAAGCATTGTCTTCCCTGTTCTAGTTACAATATATCTAAGATCCACAGCTCGGGACCCACTACCCCGAGGTCTGCCGGTTTTTACACCGACACTGGTGCTTTCATTGAGAGTTCTGTTGCGAGATCGATAGAAGGATCGATGGCCTATCTGCACATCAACTGCGACAATAGCTGTGGGAACGTCTATGTCCTCGAGCTATGGATCTTTTGCGCCAACTCACCTGGCCAGCTGGCCTCCGTTGAAAACTATGCCTAGGTCAGACCATAACCTTTGGAAGCTTGGAGTACATCATGGAGGCCCGCGGCGAGCTCATCAGACAAGCTGGACTCCTAGCCAGGGGCGGAGTCTTCTGACGACGAAATCCCTACTTCGGGACCGATCTCCATTGCGAACACCGGGCCAGGAGCTTTGGCATTGCTGAAGAGCCCCGACGTTATGACCTCGAATGATCTCTCCTCGACCCCTGCCCTGGACTTGAATTTGGCATCTAACTCTAAACCTATGTCGAATGCAGAGCCAACCCCAGCGTCGGACCTAGAACCGTCCATGGGTCCTCTCCATGCTGAAAACGCACCGAGCTATAGTTGGTCGTACTTCGAGCCAGCCCTGCCTATAGCCTGGTCGTGAGTATCGAAGAGCCGTCTCGCCTAAACGAGATGCTCGACCGAATCCATAGCATGTAATTCACGGACGGCAAGACTTTGGTTTACAACAAAGTTAGGCGTAAAGCCGATGACCGGGAAATTTACATCCCACCCATGATACGTCTCCATAATTTTTTATTGTTCCATCCTGATAAATTATAAATCTTGGATGTTTTATATACATTTACTAGCAACTTTATATCCTTTTTTAGGACTAATCTATTGGCATAGTGCCCAGTGCCGGTTGTTGTTTTTTTCTTGTTTTTTACTTTGCAAAATATCAATATCAAATGAAGTCCCAATGCCATGAAACTTTTTGGAGATTTTTTCTGGCAGGAAGACATCCAGGAATCTTATAGAGGGCACGAGTGGACGCCCGTGGGGCCCACCAGGCACCAGGGGCCTCCAACGCACCCTGGTGTCTAGTGGGGCCCATGAGCACCCCCTTGACCTACCTCCGCCTCTATAAATACTCTAAAATCCCAAAAACCCTAGGGGCATAATTTCTTTAGGATAAGTCTGAGATATCTAGTATAGTAACAGTGGTCGAATTGCTGCATAGCCCCCCTAATACGAATTTGGCAAATCCTTGTTCTAAAGTTAGCGCGCCATTGAGGTACGTAAATATTAGTAGGCACACACGAAGCCCGTTGCATGGAAGGAAAGAGCAAGAGCTGAGTCGAGGAAATAGTTTTTCCACCGCTGCAAGTTCCAGAACCATGAGATCCAATCTAGAGGCCTTTCAGGCACTTTGTCGGAGGAGGCAACAATCACGGAGGGGTTCTTCATCATCCTTGTTGCCCCTCCAATGATGCATGAGTAGTTTACCACAGACCTAGGGTATGTAGTTAGTAGCTAGATGACTTCTTCTCCTCTTTGATCTTCAATACAATGTTCTCCTCAATGTTCTTGGAGATCTATTTGATGTAACTCTTTTTTGCGGTCTGTTTGTTGGAATCCTATGAATTGTGGGTTTATGATCAGTTCTATCCATGAATATTATTTGAGTCTTTGCTGAACTCTTTGATGCATGATTTTTATAGCCTCATATTTCTTCTCCGATTTATTGGTTTGTTTTAGCCAACTAGATTGATTTATCTTGCCATGGGAAGAGGTGCTCTGTGATGGGTTCGATCTTGTGGTGCTCAATCTCAGTGACAGAAAGAGACATGACACACACGTATCATTGCTATTGTGGGTACCAAGATAGGGTTTTCTCATACGTGAGATTATTTTCTTTACATCATGTCATCATTCTTATTACATTACTCCGTTTTTCCATGAACTTTATACACTACATGCATGCTGGATAGCGGACAATGTGTGGACTAATAGTAGTAGATGCAGGCAGGAGTCAGTCTACTAATCTTGGATGTGATGCCTATATACATGATCATTGCCTTGGATATCGTCATGATTATTCACTTTTCTATCAATTGCCCAACAGTAATTTGTTTACCCACCGTATGCTATTTTCTTGAGAGAAGCCTCTAGTGAAAACTATGGCACCCGGGTCTATTTCCTATTATGTATAAAATCCAAAATACCTTGCTGCAATTTTTCTTTCTTTATTTTATTTTGAAATTTTGTTACATCTATTCATCAAAACCTATACAATTTAATCTATCTCAATACCGTTGAGGGATTGACAACCCCTCTCACGCATTGGGTTGCAAGTGTTTGTTGTTTGTGTGCAGGTGTTGTTTACATACTATTGCTTGGTTCTCCTACTAGATTGATAATCTTGGTTTCATAATTCAGGGAAATACTTACCTTTGTTGTGTTGCATCATCCTCTTCTCTTCGGGGAATTACCAATGCAGATACAAGCAATCAGGAAGAATTTGTGGCGCCGTTGTCGGGGAGACATCATCAACATCTATCAAGTACCTACACATAAAATACATCTCCTTGAAATTACTTTATTTTCCATTCACCTCTTGTTTTCATCTCGCCCACTTCTAATTTTTTTGCAAAAATAAAAAATTGTTTGCTTTTTCCTTGTTGGATCTTTTATTTGCTTGTGATCTTGTTTGAGTAGTCACGATGTCTCAAGAAAACACCAAATTGTGTGATTTTTCCAATACTAATAATAGTAATTTTATTAGTACTCCTATTGCTCCTCCCGCTGCTAGTGCGAAGTCTTATGATATTAATGCCGCTTTGTTGAATCTTATTATGAAAGAGTAATTTTCCGGTAATCCTAATGAGGATACCACGTCCCATCTAAACACTTTCGTAGATTGTGCAGAATGCAAAAGAAAAAACGATGTGGACAATGATATTGTGAAATTAAAATTATTTCCTTTCTCTTTGTGTGATCCTGCAAAAATTTGGTTTTCATCTTTGCCACGAAATAGTATTTATTCTTGGGACAAGTGCAAAGATGTTTTTATCACTAAGTATTTTCCTCCCGCAAAAATTATTTCCCTTAGAAATCAAATCATGAATTTCAAGCAACTTGAGCATGAACATTTTGCACAATCTTAGGAAAGAATGAAATTAATGCTAAGAAATTGTCCTACTCATGGTTTAAATCTATGGATGATTATACAAAAAAAATATGCGAGATTGATTTTTGTTTCTAGAAATCTTTTAGATTCCACCGCGGGTGGTACTCTTATGGAAATTACTTTGCGTGAAGCTACTAAATTACTTGATAATATCATGGCAAATTATTCACAATGGCATACCGAAAGAGCGCCTACTAGTAAAAAGGTTAATTATGTTGAACAAATTAGTACTTTGAGGGGAAAAGTTGATGCACTTATGAAATTGGTTGCTAGTAAAAATTATCCTATTTATGTTAATGGTGTGCCTTTGTCTACTTTGATTGAGAAAGTAAAACATATAAAGATGTTAAGATGTTAAGATGATTGGTGTTTCCTCCATTTATTCCTTGTTTAGTAATGTTAAGATTGATGAAAAGAGGACCTAAGAAGAGTCAAACTTTAGCTAGAAGGCGTCCTCATAATTCGGAGGGTGAAAATCTTGTTGAAAAAATTGATAAAAGTGGGTTTGGAGAGGTAAAAACTTTAACTAGTGGTGTGCCCACTCTTTTGAACTACAAAGACTTTAATTATGATCGTCGTTCTTTGATTGAATGTATTTCTTTGTTGCAATCCATGCTAAATTCACCCAATGCCTATGAACAAAATAAAGCTTTTACTACATATTGTAGAAGCAATGATGAAAGCTTTAGAAGAAAAGCTCGGCGAAGGTCGTTGTAATTAAAACAATTCAGCATTGGCTTCCCTCTCAAAAGCTGCAAGACATTACGGTGTTCCTCCATCCAATTACTTAAAGGAAAAGAAAGCGTTGGATGCTCATCTTGAGACTCCTGGACCTGCTTCTTCACCAGTTCTAGGTCCTTTTCGGACCTCTCAAGATTCCAGTTCATCTCTGCTATCTCCTCGGAGGCGGAGCCCGGCGCCGAGGTCGACACCTCCATAAAAACACTCCACAACGAGCCATGTGATCAAATGCATTGAGACTTCGGCAAACGTCTAACTCCTCAAGCAATGTCTTGGGGGTTCCGCACTATGCTCGTACTTTCGATCCCAACGCCGGTTTTATGAAACCAGCCTTGGGCTTGGGGGCTACTCACTAACTACGGTGTGAGTTGTCTTCGGGCAGAAATGCAGATTTACAAAAGAAAAACAAGGAAAATATTTTCTCACAAGGATAAAAGAGTACCTCGAAGCTCGTAACAAGTCCCTTGAAGGCCTCGTGCAATCCGGCCCCCGTGGACCGGAAGCCCTGTAGCACCGCACCTACCAAGGCACGATGTTATTCTTTGAGGTAGGAACCCCTTCAAGGACTCCTCCATTTTTTGGGCCACCCCGCGCTAGCCCGCCTTGGGGCTAGAGGCGAGGGTGGAAAAACGACCTCAGACCGGAGCGCTTGGGATTCGGGCGGAGGGGCCTCTGGCTGTGGCAATGGAGCTAGAGTGGATGTCGGTTGGGCCAGAGATTAGCCCAACCCTTCTTTAGAGACCTCAGGGATCTTGTCTCCTTGGTCCTACATGACCGAGGCCTCAACCTCGGCCATGACGGCCGACTCTCCGCCCCCGCCACGTCGCCTTCAGGGGCCAGAATGGATGCCTATCATGATCTGGCGGAGGAGTGGCAGTATCCAGGGTCACATTGGCGGATGGCAACCTGCTCAAAGAGTCGCTGGGGCGCGCCTTAGGGGGGTTGCATAATAGTGCTTGGGTGAATTTACTCCTGCCAGAGAAAACTAATGAAAGTTAAACAATAAAATGACAACACATACCCTCGGGGTGTCGTTTCTTCCTCCCCGTGGCGAGGGGGTCGTCCTCTGACTCGTGGAGAGAATGCTTTTCTCTGACGACTGGCCTACGGTCCCAGTCGAGGTCCTCTTCGGCCTCTTCAGCTGCGTGCCATCCCTTGGGGATCACCACATGTGGCTCCTCTACGAGGAGCGTCGTGAGCAGGGGGTCCTTGGCTCCTCAGGTAATGGGGCCGGGCAATGCATTTTCTTCATCGCAGCCAACCACTTCTACAATTATAGAGCCAGGTGGTGTGGAAACATCTATCTTGCCACACGGAAATAGAAGAATGTAAACACATGTGATTGAACCCTTACTGGTGGGGCTCTGTAGCCAGCCTCGAAGTCGAGGTCTTTCACCTCCTTGGAGATCTTATCCATAGCCATCTTGAGGAGGCGGGACCACATGCCGACTAGGTCAGAGCGGAAGAAACGGAGAACGGTCCCGACATCCCCAGATTTGTGCTCCCACATTGGGGTAGCCCGGTGTTGGAGCGGAAGGATGCGATGGTTGAGCATGACATGGATCACCTCAGGGAGTTGGAGGTCCTTCTCGGTGAACCACCACTTGATCTTCTTGATCAATACCTCTACCTCCTTGGGGTCCTCCCAAATGACGCCCTTCTCCCTCCAAGACGTAAGTTTCTTCAGGGGCCCGGCCGAGAAGACTGTGTCGGATTTCGGGTTCTGGCAGACCCTCTAGATTCGAACACTGGGTGCGCGCGGAGGTTTCGCCCTCTGCCTACCTGCACCTCACCGCCTCGCTATGATCTAAGCAAACAAATGAACAACACAAGAGACACAGAGTTTATACTGGTTCAGGCCAACATTGTGGTGTAATACCCTACTCCACTGTGTGGTGTGGTGGATTGCCTCTTGGGCTGGTGACGAACAATACAAGGGAGAACAGCCTCACGAGGGTCTGTTCTCGGCTGGTGCGATGAACTACTAGGGGGAGTTCAGTCGCTCTCTCTACTGGTTTCCTGGTGAGGATCCCATTGCCTCTATCTTGTGGTGGCTAGTCCTATTTATAGGCAAAGGCCCTAGGCCTCCTCCCAAATATTGAGCGGGAAGGGCGCCAACAATTGGCCATTTTGAAGGGGAACATCCAGTACACTTATCCTGACTAAAGTTGGTCCTCGCCTGCCAAAGGCTCTGGTAGTGACGCCGGCTTGGGCTCCACGATGACCTCCATCCTGGCGTTCTGCTGGTCTTGGTCTTGTTGCACCGAAATGGATACCTTTGCTTGATACTCTCGCATGCGCTTGCTCCCTTTGCACTAAATAGGAAAGGGAGGACACTGTGCGGCCTGGCGCCCACCTGGCGCCCTTGGTTGTCATGGATTGCGTCATGGGCACCTCGTGAGGTACCCTGCCTTGATCTCTCCGCCTCCTCGCGAGCCAGCCCGATGAGGCCGTGCCTGAGGAAGCCTCCTGTCGTCCGCCCCGTGAGGCTTGGCCCCTCGCGAGGGTCTTGAGCTCGTGCTGATGAAGATGGGCCATGCTGGGCCGCCCCTTGAGCCACGCCGCAGGCCGCAGGCAGGCAAGTCTGGGGACCCCCCTTCCCAGAATGCCGACAGTAGCCCCCAGGCCCAAGGCGCGCCCAGACTTGGCTGAGCAGAGAGGCGAAGGGGCAAGTGTGAAGCGTCGCGGGCCCTAACAGCCTGCGGCCTTGGATGCCGCGTGGCGGTTGATTGTACGTGGGCGGCTCCGCAACTGCGTGAATCGACAAAAGAGCGGCATCTGTCTAGGCTTTGCTTCCCTTGCTTCCTCCGGTCATTGCCCAAATCCCCTTTCTTGCGCTCTTCCTTTCTGCCTCTGAAATCTTCAGATCTACCTTGACCGTGTGCCCTGGCAAGACATGGCGCCTCGCCAGACCCCGGCCGAATCTTGGTACTCGCCCGCCTTGGACTTGTCGAACGTGTCGGTGGCGAGCCTTGCCCGGATGCGCCGGATGGTGGCGGCGCACGGCATCGACGGGGCGAAGGTGTTCAAGGCCGGCTCCGCCCTTCCTGAGGCCTGGGGGAGCACCTTCTATCCGCTCTTCGTAAGCGCCATTACTGCCGATCTGGTGCTTCCCTTTTCTGAGTTTTTCCTCTCTGTCCTCCGCCATTACGACCTGCAAGCTCTGCATCTCCACCCCAACTTTGTTCTTCTTCTGGCGATCTTCGCCTACTATTGTGAGGCTCACGTCGGAGTGCAGCCCTCAGTGGCCTTGTTGTGCCACTACTTCTCCCTCCGGCCCTCTCGTGGTGCCATATCCGCGTGCGCGAGCTTTGTCACGTATGGCGGCTCCAACGCCATCTCGAAGCCCGGGAAGAGGATTGAGGGCTTCAGGAGCAAGTGGGTCATGGTAGATGCTGGGCGCATCCATCCTCGGCTGATTCTGCCCACGGGGCAGCCCACGAGTTCCAATGATTGGTCTCACGCGGAACTCGTGGACCCCCGCGTGAAGCCAGTGTTGGAGAAGATGGACGCCGATCTGAGGCCGGGCAACATGTCGGTGGCGAAGCTGACTGGTGCGTCGCTCCTGAGGGAGTTCCTGGAGAACCTGGTGGCCCCGCTTCGTAAGTACTCGCTTCCGCTCTGGAGGCCCCGCCTGAGCCCCGCAGTCTTGGCCGACGAAGACCTGGCCGCGGTCCTCCAATCTTTGGTCGGAGGAGACATGGCGAGGCTGGAGGGTACCCATGTGCCCCTGTTTCTTCGAGATGATTGGGAGAAGGTGGTGGACTCCATGCCCGTCTTCAATGGGGGCGGGCCAGTGCCCACGGAGGCTCCCAAGGACCCGGCGGCCCAGGCGACGGTGAACGTGTCCTTCGGCGACTCCAGCGAAGAGGAGGAAGAAGAGGAGAGGGAAGGGGAGCCCGACTCTGAGGATACCGACGGGGAGTCGAGAGCGCCTCTCCCCCGGCGCAGGCCCCACGCACTCCGCCTCCTGCCAAGCGACGACGAGGATGATGACGAGCGGGGCGGCGGGAGCTTGCCCCCGATCTCGAAGAAGGCCAGGTCTGGGCTGTTCCCCCTCGGGCCTGCCCCGGCTCCGAGGCGATCCTCGGACGTGCCTCCTACTTCCGAGCCTCTCGAGGCTAATCCCAGGAGCCGGCTCTCGGGCTTCAAGTATGGTCGGAGGTTGCTCAAGCTCGTGAGCGGCGACCAGTAAGTGCTTGATTCTTGTTTTATTCCTTGCTTTGTCGTTGAGGCTTGATGTTTGTATCTCTTGGCTAGGCTGGCGCCTGCGGTGAAGAAACTGAAGGTGGCTCCTGAGGCTCCATCCGGGGCAGCGCCTCTGCCCATGAAAGAAGGTGGCTGCAAGGCACAGGCCTCTCCTGCCTGGTCGTCCTCGTGAGGCCTGGTGGAGCTGGCTGGGGCGAGCTCAGCCCCCATGGCCCAAGCGACTCCTAAAGTATCCTTGCCTGATGCCATCACCACAGTTGTTGGGGCGCAGCAGGTCCCGCCTCAGGATGCTGTGGTTACGCTGCCGTCCTCTCCTCCTACTCCACCAACTGATGTCTCTCCGACTCCTTCCACCATCCTGGATCGCGCCGCTGCCGAACTGGACTGGCTGCGGCAAGATCTTCTGGGCGCCGACCCTCGCTTGGTGGCCGGGCGCTTGGAGCTAGCTTCTGGCTGGATTCACTCTAACGCTTCGATTCGAGCGGCGCTGGTTCAGGCCTCGACGGCCTGCGACGAGGAGAAGTAGGCCATCCTCGGGGCGAAGGCCGCTCGAGATGCCGCCTTGGGAGAGGCGGCCGATGCCCAAGGTCGCTGCAAGGCACTGGAGAGCGAACTGCGGGGCCTGCGGGGCCAACATGCCGAGGAGGTCCACATCCGCCAAGAGAAGGAAGAAGACCTGAAGGCTCGCGAGGCGGCCATCAAGGACCGAGACGCCAAGCTTAACAAGCGCCATGACAGCCTGGGCGCACTAGAGCAGGAGTTGGAAGCGTGGAAGGCCGAGCTAGACGGCAAGGCGCGGGTCCTTGCCGAGGACCGCGAGGCCTTCATGGAGACGGAGGTGAAGGTTCGCGGCTTGCTGAAGTCGCTCTATGACAGCGGCCTGGAAAGCCCACTGGTCGGCGTCGAGGATGGCCCCGCCAAGCTGCTCCCCTTCATGGTTCGTGCTCTTGAAGATGTCACCCTTGGCCTTGGCCCTACGGCTGAGGCCGAGGCGCGCGTCCTATCTTCTGTAGCGCTGACGCGGGTCCTTACCCACGTCTACCTTCGCGACCCCAATGTCAACCTCGACAGCCTGCTGGAGCCAGCGAGTAGCGAGCTTGCCACTGCCGCTGCAAAGGCCGTGAAGGGTCGTGCGGAGGCTCTGCTGTCGAAGTTCTGGGCCTTCAGCACCAATCCGAAGCGAGGCACTGCCGGTCCTGCGGCTCCACGAGGAGAACCCGCTCCGTGGAGTTCCGCCGCCAACAAATGACTCCGTCGTGGCTCCTGTCCTGCTTTCAGCTTCTGTAACATGCATCATGCCTCGGGGAGGCGTTTAAACTTGTGTTTGGTGTCGTGATAACAGTTATGGACTGTAATATTTGCTTTTGAATTCCTTGAAATTTGCGCTCTTCCTACTTGCTTATGTTCTACGCCGGCAGAGCCCAGCCCCGCGCATACCTCAGCCGCCGTTAGCCCCTACTAGAAACCAGGACAGGACCAAGGAGTGAGGGGCTACGTGACAAGTTAGGCTCCTGAGTTGTGATGCTCAGGAGTCCCCCTTGGCGCACGAACAGCAAGTAGGGAGGTGAGATGTGTGGGTGAATCTACCATTCTACATCTGCAGAGCCCGGCCCCGCGCATACCTCAACTGCCGTTAGCCTTTCGGAACTAAGGAGTGAGGGGCTACGTGACCAGTTAGGCTCCTGAGTTGCAATGCTCAGGAGTCCCCCTTGACACTCAAATGGCCTTCGTACCTTGGCTCCGCTCAGGGAGAGACGCGCGACGAACCAGGCCCGAGGGGCCTGGCTGGGTGGCGTACGTCTGGGCGTGACCCAGGCGCAGCCCCCGTGCCCAGCCCCCTCGCGCGGCACTCCCGAGGGGAGGCATTGTGATGAGACCAGACACTGAGCTCTGGATTCCCTGAGGTTGATGCGGCCAAGGGCCACCCTCAGTTGTTTATCACCAGCGTGGAGCATAGCGCTTTCGTATGTGTACGGGCATAGCCACTCCTCGGCAG
The DNA here is from genome assembly GCF_002162155.2 of Triticum dicoccoides. Lineage (NCBI taxonomy): Eukaryota > Viridiplantae > Streptophyta > Magnoliopsida > Poales > Poaceae > Triticum > Triticum dicoccoides. Next base: position 210,219,279 of record NC_041383.1, read on the forward strand.
TGTCGTCAGCCAGCGCGGAGCATGGTGCTTCCACTGGTGCGTGGGAGGGGGCTCCCCTCCGGGACGAGCCCCCAGGGCGTGTACAGCCCCGCCCTGACACGTGGCTGGCACGGTAGGGCTTGACGAGGTGTATCTGGGCACCCGTGAGCCAGCGCGGGACTCATGGGGCCCTACCTCAAGGCGGGTTGCGCTTGGCTCTAGGCCTTATCTTGGAGTGTGTTCCTGCAAATTTGGCTAGATGCCGATGCTCTACGTCCTCGGGTCCCGGCTCTCGGGCTGGTCTCAGCCGTCACTAGTGTGTCGGGGCGCGATGCGGTGGGCAGACCAGAGGGTGAGGGCCGGACAGCCGGTAGGAGCCCAGAGTCGCGATGCTCAGGCACCCCCCTTTAACGCGCAAGCTGTGTTAGATGTCAAAAGTCTACGTCCTCGGGTCCCGGCTCTCGGGCTGGTCTCAGTCGTCGCTGGTGTGCCGGGGCGCGATGCCGTGGGCAGACCAGAGGGTGAGGGCCGGAGAGCCGGTAGGAGCCCTGAGTCGCGACGCTCAGGCACCCCCCCCTTTAACGCGCAAGCTGGGTTAGATGTCGAAACTCTACGTCCTCGGGTCCCGACTCTCGGGCTGGTCTCAGCCATCGCTGGTGTGCCGGGGCGCGATGCCATGGGCAGACCAGAGGGTGAGGGCCGGAGAAGCCATGTACCTAGGGTAGGGTCATGGACCTGTCCAAGGTACCCTCCCCAAGGACACCTCTAGAAGAAACTGTCTTTCAGTCGACCTGGAAGGATTCCACTCGACGGACTCGAAGACACTCGACCATGAAGACTCACTCGACCACCAGGAGATCCAGGGTCACTATGCATCCAAACGGTCTGTTATTAAGTAGTCTTTATGGCCATGATATCACTTTATGTAAGACCTTACCAGTAACACCAGGCCTTTATGTACATTGAACCCTCCGCTACGTGGGCTGGCTGGGGTCCTGGCGCACTCTATATAAGCCACCCCCCTCCACAGGCAGAAGGGTTCGCACCTCTGTAACTCATACGCATATAATCTAGTCGACCGCCTCCGGGCTCCAAGACGTAGGGTTGTTACTTCCTCCGAGAAGGGCCCGAACTCGTAACTCCCTTGCGTATACAACTACTCCATAGCTAGGATTTTGCCTCTCCATACCTACCCCCTATTCAACTGTCAGACTTAGAACCACGACAGTTGGCGCCCACCATGGGGCAGGTGTCTTAGCGACTTATTGGAGAAGTTGCAATTGTTTCGATCGCCTTCACCATGGTTTCTGGCGGAGTTTTGGTGGAGGGCCGCCAGATCCATCTCGGCGCGCTCACGTTTATCGCCGACGACTCCTCTTGGCTCCAGGAGGCTCCACTCGACATCGACGCGCTCCCAGTCCGTGGGGTGACACACTTTCGTGCATGTGTCTGCGGCGTCCTGCTGCGGCAACCGTCGGCCCCGTATCAGTCGACCCATGCGTCATCCTCCCTCCCTGTCTCCTGCCAGCGCAAGCGCTCTAGTCGGTCGAGGCTTCAGCGGTGGCTAAGACACGCAGTGGCTCGCCAATCGGCCACAACCCAAGTCGCGGCGATTGAGCCCGACGAATCTCTCTACGGCTTGTTCGATCTATCGACTGGCTCCGTAGAGACTGCATCCGAGTGCGATAGGAGTGATCCAGCAGCGGAGGTCCTGATGGTCAATGGGCCTCGTAGTACTCCCGGTTTCCCCTGCACCAACGGAGGGGACGGCGGAGGCGACCCAGCTCAGGTCCACGAGGAGTATCAACCCGAGCCACTCACTTCGTTGCAAAGAGAAGATCTTCACCGCCGGAACATGGATGCTCTACATACTCCTATCGTAGGAGAAACCCCTGAGGCTCGTGCCTTGGAGGACGCGCGTTTGGCCAACTTGGCTGAGCGCACTCGACTGGAGAACCTCCAGTGAGCACTCGACGAGCACGCGCGGCAACGAGTTCCAGACTCTAGTTGACGTCAACTCTTTCCGCCACCGACTCAGGTATATCGAACCCCAATTCAGAATCTGGCAGCTACAGCCTGTATAGCGGAGTCGATTCAGCCCTCTCAGTCAGAGGCTGGCAGAGGCTTGATGCAGATTAGAGATTTGCTCCGGGCAGCAGGAGATCAAAATTCACTTGTATCACAGTCGCGTAATAGGATTTACAGTCGATCCGTCGCTGCGAATACAGTCTAGTCGGCCCATAGCCCGAGATCGCCCCTGCGGCGTGAGGGACGTGAGGGTCGACGTGATCAGTATGATGACCGATTCAATCGCAATGATCGGCGTCGAGTGCCCACTCCTCCCCCAAGGGGTGGGTCTTACGCCCCCTCGGCAGCAAGATGACAGACGCCAACACAGTGTTGGGCGAAGGGTTCCAATCGACCCCAGAGAACCAGGCTTTGACACGTGGTCCATTATCGTGCAAGGTCTGGTCGACGGGAACAGAGCTCACCGTGAAGGCCATGATAGAGATGCGCCCACCAGCAGCCGAGTTCATGTCTCAGGACCAGAGTGTTTTAGCAGAGCCATCAAAGCCGTGGTGATCCCTCCCAACTTCAGGTTGGCGACTGGGGTGAGTAAGTTCACTGGTGAGTCCAAGCCCGATACTTGGCTTGAGGACTACCGAGTGGCTGTTCAGATTGGCGGTGGTAATGATGAGGTGGCCATGAAACACTTACCACTTATGTTAGAGGTCTCGGCCAGAGCCTGGCTGAATCAGTTGCCTCCTAGCAGCATTTACACTTGGGAAGATCTTGCCCGAGTGTTTTTCAGGACATTTGAAGGGATGTGCAAACGTCCTGCGGGTCTGACAGAGCTGCAGGTTTGCATACAAAAGTCGAATGAAACCCTGAGAGATTACATCCAGAGGTGGATCACATTGCATCATACGGTGGAAAACGTATCTGATCACCAAGCAGTCTGTGCCTTCAAGGAAGGTGTTAGGAACAGAGAGTTAAGTTTGAAGTTTGGTCGGACCAGAGACATGACTCTGAGTTGAATGATGGAAATTGCCACCAAATATGCCAATGGCGAAGAAGAGGATCGACTCCTGAGTGGCAAGTACAAGCCGAGCCAGTCGGAAAAAGGGAACTCCAGTCGGAAGCAGAAGCGAAAAGCCGAGCCAGCTGCTCCTGGAGAAGCCTTGGCCGTGACTCAGGGCAAGTTTAAAGGGAAGCCCAAAGGATCTTGGAACCCCAAGAAGGTGAAGGACAAGGAAGGAAACGACGTGATGGATTTGCCATGCCACATCCACACGAAGAAAGATGAAGAGGGTAACTTCATTTACCTGAAACATACCACTCGCCAGTGCCGGCTCTTAATCCAGCAGTTTCAAGGGAAACAGCCCAAGGATAAAGAAAAGGAGTCGGACAAGATTGAGGACAAAGAGGACAGTGATGAAGGATACCCCCATGTCAATTCCACCCTGATGATTTTTGCTGATGTTGAGAGCAAAAGTCGATTGAAAGTTATCAACCGAGAATTGAATATGGTTGCTCCGGCAACACCCAGTTATCTGAAGTGGTCTCAGACCGCCATCACATTCAACCAGTCCGATCATCCGACACACAGAGCCACCCCTGGGAGGCAAGCTTTGGTGGTCGACCCAGTCGTCGAAGGCACTCGACTGACTAAGGTTCTGATGGACGGTGGCAGCAGACTGAACATATTGTATGCGGACACACTGAAGGGAATGGGCATTCCGATGTCCAGACTCAGTTCCAGCAACATGATCTTCCATGGAGTCATTCCTGGAAAAAAGGCTGAGTCACTCGGCCAAATTGCTCTTGATGTGGTTTTCGGCGATTCAAAGCATTTCCGCAAAGAAAAGTTAACATTTGAAGTTGTGGATTTCCAGAATGCTTATCACGCCATTTTAGGCAGGCCAGCTTATGCACGATTCATGGCTTGACCATGTTACGTGTGCCTCAAATTGAAGATGCCTGGTCCCAAAGGGGTGATCACCATCACTGGCAATCGGAAAAAGGCAGAAGAGTGCTTTCAGAAGGGCTCAAAGATCGCCGATGCTCAGATGGCAGTGGTAGAGCTGCAGGAATACCAGAAAACCGCAGATCCGAGTGATTTGTTGCGAGCCAAGAAGCCTGCTACCAAATCAGCGTTTCAGTCGTCTGGTGAGACAAACCCAATTCACATCAACCCGACCGACCCCAATGCTGCTCCGACTCATATCTCAACAACACTCGAAGAAGCGCTCATCCAGTTCCTCCGTGAGAACTGGGACATCTTCGCATGGAAGCCTACTGACATGCCGGGTGTTCCCAGGGGGCTGGCTGAGCATCGCCTACGAGTTGACTCAAAGGTGAAACCTGTCAAGGAACATCTTCGACGGTCTGCCATCCAGAAGAGAAAAGCCATTGGCGAGGAGGTAGCTCGGCTCTTAGCAACAGAGACTATCCGAGAGATTTACCACTCCAAGTGGCTCGCCAATGTTGTCATGGTCCCCAAGAAGGACAAGTCACTTCGCATGTGCATTGATTTCAAACATATCAATCGGGCCTGCCCGAAAGATCATTTTCCTCTCCCCCGCATCGACCAAATAGTCGACTCGACTGCGGGATGTGAGCGCCTGTCTTTTTTAGACGCCTATTTCGGTTATCATCAGATCTGTCTGTATGGACCCGACGAGATCAAAACAGCTTTTATCACCCCATTCGGATGCTTCTGCTATGTCACCATGCCATTCGGCCTCAAGAGTGCCGGAGCCATGTTCATGAGGATGATTCAGAAGTGTTTGCTCACTCAAATCAGTCAGAACGTGGAAGCATACATGGATGATATTGTGGTCAAATAACGGAAGGGTTCCGACCTGTTGACTGACCTCGCTGAAACATTTGCCAATCTCAGAAGGTATGATATCAAGCTTAATCCATCAAAGTGCACATTCAGAGTTCCTGGCGTAAAGTTACTCGGTTTTCTTGTTTCCGAACAAGGAATCGATGCCAACCCGGAAAAAGTTGGTACTATACTCCGAATGAAACGCCCCGTGTGTGTGCACGATGTCCAGAAACTTCCTGGATGCTTGGCCGCGTTAAGTCGATTCATCTCTCGCCTCGGTGAAAAGGCACTGCCTCCTTACCGACTGATGAAGAAGTCAGACAAGTTCGAGTGGACTCCAGAAGCTGATGCAGCGTTTGCAGAACTTAAAGCTCTGCTCTCCACCCAGCCGGTGCTTGCTGCCCCAGTCAGCAAAGAGCCCATGTTGCTTTACATTGCAGCTACAGGACAAGTCGTCAGTACAGTACTTACGGTCGAGCGGGAAGAAGAAGGGAAAGCCTTCAAAGTTCAGCGCCCAGTATATTATCTTTCCGAAGTATTGACCCCATCGAAGCAAAGATACCCTCATTATCAGAAGCTTGTATATGGGATTTACATGACCACGAAGAAGGTTTCTCGCTATTTTTCTGATCATTCCATTACAGTCGTCAGCGACGCCCCATTATCAGAGATTTTGCACAACAGAGATGCAACTGGTCGAGTGGCAAAGTGGGCGATTGAACTCCTTCCCCTTGATATCAAGTTTGAGGCAAAGAAAGCCATTAAGTCCCAAGCAGTAGAAGATTTCATCGCCGAGTGGATTGAACAACAACTGCCGACTCAAGTTCACTCGGAGCACTGGACCATGTACTTTGACGGTTCTAAGATGTTGAATGGTTCCGGTGTTGGGGTAGTATTGGTTTCCCCCCCGAGGAGATAAGCTCAAATATGTGCTCCAGATCCACTTTCATTCCTCCAACAATGAAGCAGAATACGAAGCACTTTTGTACGGGTTGCGCATGGCTATTTCAATCGGCGTCCGTCGCCTTATGGTTTATGGCGATTCAGATTTGGTGGTCAATCAGGTGATGAAGGAGTGGGACGTTAGAAGCCCAGCCATGACTAGTTACTGCAATGCAGTAAGGAAGATGGAGGAGAAATTTGAAGGGTTAGAGCTCCATCATATACCTCGACTGAAGAATCAAGCAGCTGATGATTTGGCAAAGATAGGTTCCAAGAGAGAAGCCATTCCCGGTGATGTGTTCTTGGCACATATCCATACTCCATCAGTTCAGGAAGATCCTTTTACCGAAGAAGCTCCGCAGCCAAAAAGTGTCACAGATCCGACTGAAGTAGAAGTTCCAGCAGTGGTCGACCTGATCATGGAAGCATTGGTCATCACTCCTGACTAGACAGTGCCGTACATCGCGTATATCTTAAGGAAAGAGCTCCCAGAGGATGAAGAAGAGGCTCGACAAATCGTTCGCCGATCCAAAGCCTTTACCGTGATAAAGGGACAGTTGTACAGAGAGAGCGCGACTGGAGTCGGTCAGAAATGTATAACGCCAGAAGAAGGTCGGATAATCCTTGACGATATCCACTCGGGGACCTGTGGCCATCATGCGTCTTCTCGGACCATTGTGGCTAAAGCATACCGAGCGGGATTTTACTGGTCGAGAGCAAATGAAATGGCAAAGGAGATAGTCGACAAGTGCGAAGGATGTTAATTTTACTCCAATATGTCACACAAGCCCGCCTTAGCTTTGAAGACCATCCCACTCGTCTGGCCATTCGCTGTATGGGGATTGGATATGGTTGGACCACTAAGAACAGGCAGAAGCGGTTTCACCCATGTGCTGGTGGTAGTCGACAAGTTCACTAAGTGGATTGAAGCTAAACCCATCAAGAATCTTGATGCCGGCACTGCTGTCAGCTTCATCAGGGAGTTGGTATTCAGATACGGAGTTCCCCATAGCATCATCACTGATAATGGGTCGAACTTCGATTCCGAAGAATTTAGAGCCTTCTGCACGTCTCAGGGCACACGAATCGACTATGCTTCAGTCGCTCACCCCCAGTCGAATGGGCAGGCGGAACGAGCAAATGGTTTAATTCTCAAAGGACTGAAATCCCGACTGATGCGTGACCTCAAGCATGCAGCTGGCGCATGGGTCGACGAACTTCCATCAGTACTTTGGGGATTAAGGACCACACCTAATTGGTCGACTGGGAGAACTCCGTTCTTCTTAGTTTACGGAGCTAAAGCAGTCCTGCCGAGTGACCTACTTCACAACGCACCTCGGGTCGAACTCTACACTGAAGTTGAAGCAGAACAAGCCCGACAGGACGCAGTTGACCTTCTAGAAAAAGAAAGAGAGATGGCCTTGATCCAATCGACTATTTATCAGCAGGACTTGCATCGATTCCATGCCAAAAACGTGAAGAGTCGAGCCTTCCAAGAGGGAGACTTGGTTCTCTGAGTGGATCAGCAGAAGCCACACAACCTTGCTCCTACTTGGGAAGGTCCCTTCATCGTCACCAAAGTTCTCCACAATGGGGCGTACCGCCTTTACAATGTCGAGCACCAGATTGACGAGCCCCGAGCGTGGAACCCGGAGCTACTCCGCCCCTTTTATACTTAAGTATTCACTCAGATGAGTTGTAATAAAAGTACTTCTGTATTTATTTATCAAAGACAAGAGTTTTATAATTTTCCCAGTGATTGTTGTTACTTTTGTCCACATAAAGCAGTCCCGCAGTGGGTGGCTTAGCTGCGAATCCGTTTCGCCTAAGTTTGTAAACAAAATCCTTACTGAGTAGTGAGCCAGCCTCCCACTCGGAGGCTTAGCTGCGAATCCGTTTTGCCTAAGTTTAAACAAAATCCTACCGAGTGGTAAGCCAGCCTGCCACTCGGAGGCTTAGCTGCAGTCCAAGTACTCGCCTAAGTTTAAACAAAATCCTACCGAGTGGTGAGCCAGTCTTCCACTCGGAGGCTTAGCTGCAGTCCAAGTACTCGCCTAAGTTTAAACAAAATCCTAGCGAGTGGTGAGCCAGTCTTCCACTCGGAGGCTTAGCTGCAGTCCAAGTACTCGCCTAAGTTTAAACAAAATCCTGCCGAGTGGTGAGACAGCCTTCCACTTGGGGGCTTAGCTGCAGCCTAGTGTTCGCCTAAGTGCAAATACAACGTGCGCTCCGCAAGGAGGATGAAGCGCAGGTCAACTGCTACCTTCTCCTTCCGAGCTATGTTACAAATACAGCGTGCACTCCGCAAGGAGGACGAAGCGCAGGTCGACTGCTACCTTCTCCTTCCGAGCTACGCCACAAATACAATGTGCGCTCCGCAAGGAGGACGAAGCGCAGATCGACTGCTACCTTCTCCTTCTGAGCTACGCCACAAATACAACGTGCGACCCGCAAGGAGGACGAAGCGCAGGTCGACTGCTACCTTCTCCTTCCGAGCTACGCCACAAATACAACATGCGCTCCGCAAGGAGGACGAAGCGCAGGTCGACTGCTACCTTCTCCTTCCGAGCTATGCCACAAATACAACATGTGACCCGCAAGGAGGACGAAGCGCAGGTCGACTGCTACCTTCTCCTTCAGAGGTACGCCACAAAAATCCTTCCGAGTGGAGAGCAAACCTCCCACTCGGGGGCTTAGCTGCAGCCCAGTGCTCGCCTAAGTTTTTGAAAATCCTACCGAGTGGAGAGCAAACCTCCCACCCGGGGGCTTAGCTGCAGCCCAGTGCTCGCCTAAGTTTTTGAAAATCCTACCGAGTGGAGAGCAAACCTCCCACTCGGGGGCTTAGCTGCAGCCCAGTGCTCGCCTAAGTTTTTGAAAATCCTACCGAGTGGAGAGCAAACCTCCCACTCGGGGGCTTAGCTGCAGCCCAGTGCTCGCCTAAGCATGACGATGTACAAGTCGATTGCAATTTGTGCTTCGTCCCAACCTGCAAAAGTGCATCACAAACACTAGTATATATTCCGAGCGAAGGACAATGATCGTTCGATGGCAAATGCAAACATATTCAATGGCAAACCCAAGTTCAGATAGCGTCCTACGGATCTAGAAGTGCTCAGGCACCAAGCCTGTTAAAGTTTATCGGTTACAAAAACCACTCGGCATTCCGAGGCAAATTTAAGGCATCAAGCATAGAAGTTTTTTACTCCTCCTGCGGAGGACTAGAAGGCGCACCGAACTCATCCAGGTCGATTCCATCTGCGATCCGAGTGGCAACAGTAATGAAGGTCTCCATGAAAGATCGGAAGTCATGCTTCTTGGTATTGGCCACCTTGAGAGACGCCAGCTTGTCCTCTCGCGCGTCCTTGCAGTGAACACGGACCAGAGACAGAGCAACGTCGGCACCACACCTGGCAGAAGACTTCTTCCATTCTTGCACTCGACTTGGAACTTCGTTCAGTCGAGTCATCAGAGACTCAAGGTCGTTCTGAAGTGTTTCTCCTGGCCAGAGTGTTGTGTCGATGCGCGATGTTGCAACCTTCAGTCTCGCAAGATAGTCGACCACAGCAGCAACACGAGACTCGAGACGGAGCACGTTCATGGTGGCTTCATCCTTCACAGGAGAGTTGATGGGATCCAAGCCAGTCTCCACTCGACTAGTCTCTTCTTCAAAGTTTTGGCAGAATTCTATGGATACAATCCAAGGATGAGCTGATAGTCCTACAATAAGTCAATGATTGCAAGTCAGTCCGATATAAGGGGTTACCTTCGAGCATGAGGAATAACTTCTTGGCGAGCCCTCCTAGATAAGCCTCTAAGTCGTTCTTCTTTCCCACCAGTTCGCTAGCCTTGTCCCTCAGGGCTATCTTGTCATTCTTCAGTCAGCTGACCTCCTTGTTGGCCACGTCAAGAGTAGCTTTCAGATTGGTATTCTCCTCTTCAAGTTTGCTGATTGAAGCCAGCTTTTCTTCTGCGAGTTTCGTCTTGTCTGAAGCCGCTTTCTGCGCCTCGGCGAGGTCAAGGTCCTTCCTCTTCAGAACATCCTTCAGTTTATCTGCAAAATGACAGTGAGATCAGACTCGGGAATGGACAAAAAATAAGGGCAGTCGTCAGGGTTCTCACCAAACATACCTTTTGCCTCCTCCTTCGCCTTCATGGAGTTTTCCTGGACAAGCTTCAGATCAAGTTCGAGCTGGATATGCTTGTTCTCCAACTCAGTATAACGAGCCACAAGCTCGCAAGATTTCTGCGAAAGATCAGTCGACAGACATCCAAAATAGGTCACTTCCGAGTGACTGAGAGAAAAATCGTAGTATTTCTAAGACTACAGCCGAATCAAAACAATCAACTGCAGTCTCAGGGACTACACCCAGTGGGTGCACTCAGCGTGCCCCCACTAGTTCTATCAGTTCAGGCTGATCAGTCAACCAAAAGAAACAGAAAGGCTAACTACCAACAGTTAGACACAGTTTCAAAAAAAAGAGAAGTATTCTTCAGACCATAGCCGACTACCAGCAGTCGACCACGGTCTCGGGGACTACACCCAGTGGGTGCACTCAGCGTGCCCCCACTGGTTCCATGATTCCATTCGACCAGATCAAGTGAAGAAAGTAAAAGAGAAAAAAGTTCAAGACATAAAGACTACAGTCGACTGCCAGCAGTCCACCGTAGTCTCGGAGACTACACCCAGTGGGTGCACTCAGCGTGCCCCACTAATCCAGACATTTCAATCGACACACCCAGTGGGTGTATGAAAAATACTAAGATTTTCAGAAAGAAAAATTGTCAGGTATCATATCCTAACAGAACAGGCGGTGGTCAACTAACCTGGACATTGCTCTGAAGAGCTGAACTTGCATCATAAGCTGCTTGGCTGGCGTCTCGGATCGCCTTCTCCTGCTCCATCATGACCCCCGCCTGGCGTATGGCTTCCTTGGCAGCACCTGCTTGGTCCTCTGGGACGTGGTGTGTGGAGAAGAGGGAAGGTGGATCAGCACTCGACGACGGAGGGCGGGCACTCGTCAATGGCACCGCAAAAGACACGGTAGCCCGAGCAACGTTGCCTCCCTCCGGAACCAATGTCTCAGGTGCTGACACAACCTAAGCAGTCTTGCTAGCAGATGCTTTCCTGTTCCTCCTTTGCCTCAGTGGCTCCTCATCGTCATCGTCAGGGAGATTGATGATAATGCTAGGTGGAGCTACAGAAAAGGTTCAAAGTTAAAAATGAAGATCCGATCGACCGAAAGCGAAACTGCATAGATCATACCAGGATTGGAAGTAGCAGCATCCTCCATTTCTTGATCTTCATGCCTGGCTGAGGTCTCAGAAGTAGCAGCACTGCGATTTCAGAAATTAGTTGGTCAGTGATCGGGTCGACCAAGAATATATCCATGTTAAAAGAGAAAACATGAGTTATGCCATTACCTAGAAACAGTCGGAATCTCCATCCTCATCTTTGGTAGGGCCTTCGCCGGTTTTGACGGTGCCGCTCGGGGTTGCTTCGACGCTTTCTCAGTCGGCGCAGAGAATTCGTCCGAGGGCGTTTGGTCGACTGCCCAGCAGGCACGGCTCCCTTGCCACGCTCGACTGCAGGATCTTGGGCGAGCTTGGACTGTCTTTCACTACGAGGAGGCTCGACTACCTCCTCCTCTTCCTCATCAGAGCTAGCATCTTCTTCACCCTCGTCGCTGTCCAACTCCCACTCCTCCTGACTTTCACCTCCACTTCCTTCTTCTTCTTCGGCCCGTTCTTGCGCCCCGTTGGGCATCGAGTACATCTCGGTAGTGATCTGGAAGACAACAAACAAGACAAAAGTCAGTCGACCGAATTGCAGCAAAGCGGAATGAAGAAAACAGAGTCACAGTCAGAGAAATGTGGTCAGACCTTGTCTGGTTCATATGACTGGCCGAGTGGCGGGATCCTCCTGGCTCCACGAGGATTATCTTTGTTCCCTGTGATGGCAGTCATCCACCTCTCCAGAGTGGCATCGTCGACCTCCTCCGGGTGGACCCGAGTGGTGTCTTCAGTACCAGAGTACAACCACATTGGATGGCCCCGATATTGAAGTGGCTGAATACGCCGCCGAAGGAAAACCTCTAGAAGATCCATGCCCGTCACTCTGTCGCGAATGAGCTAGACTACGCGCTCCACCAACATCCTAACCTGAGCCTTCTCCTCCGGAAGCACCTTCAGAGAAGATGGCTTGTTCACTCGGTCCATGGAGAACGGGGGGAGGCCAATCGACTGCCCTGGCGTCGACTGGTCTTGGCAGTAGAACCAGGTCGGCTGCCACCCTCGAACTGACTCGGGAAGGGTCATGGCTGGAAAGGCACTCTTACTCCTCATCTGAACCCCAAGACCCCCACACATCTGGATTACTTGGGTTTTCTCGGCATTCGGGCTAGCCTTTTTCACCGTCTGAGAGTGACAGGTGAAAATGTGTTTGAAAAGGCCCCAGTGCGGCCGACAACCCAAGAAGTTTTCGCACAAAGACACGAAAGCGGCGAGATAGGCAATGGAGTTGGGTGTGAAGTGATGGAGTTGTGCCCCAAAGAAGTTCAGAAACCCCCGAAAGAAAAGATTCGGCGGTAGAGAAAAACCACGATCTACATGGGTGGCTAAGAGGACGCACTCACCCTCCTGAGGCTGCAGCTGCCACTCCTTCCCCGGAAGCCTTGCTGGCCCATGGGGGATCAGTCCTTCATTGGCCAGGTCGTCGAGGTCCTTCTGGGTGATGCTCGAGCGGATCCAGTCTCCCTGGATCCAGCCTTGCGGCAGGCCGGACCACGACGAGGATCCACCCCGACTAGTCGCTCTCCCCTTCGCCTTCGCCGTCGCCTTCTTCGCCCGCTCCAAAGCCGCCGTCTTTTCCTTCACCATCATCGCCGGCGAGGCGCGCAAGGAACAGCAGGGCGGAGGTGGAAGCAAGCGCAGCGGGCGAGTTCGAGGAAGAGGGAGAGGGGAATGAGGGCACACTGTTCGAAAAAAACCCGTCTGGCGCCTTATATGAAGTCTCTTCCGAGTGGCTGACTGATAGGCCCAGACGATCCTGTCAAATCCCGCAATAGGCGCGCGTGCAATACGTGGCGAAAAAGATGGCGCGGAGATCGAGGCGTCTTTGCCTTATCCCATATAAGTGTCGCGGCCTCCTCTGCTTTGCGCGCTTCCCAAAATTCGGATCCCCTCAAATCCGCGAATAGCAAAGCAACTTGTTAGACAGCAGATTTCCTCCGATCCGTCGCCCGAAAATCTCCAAGTTCGTAAAGTTCACTCGGCATATGCAAAGAATGGATCAAGGCGACTGAAAGAGAAGTTGACGCCATCACTAAAAAGTCATTGGTCCAGAGTAAGACACTCTCGCAGCACGAAAAGCAGGTCGGAAGAATTCTCAACTCCTTCCTCACTCAAACCTCGATCCATTCGGGGGCTAATGATGAAGCCATGTACCTAGGGTAGGGTCATGGACCTGTCCAAGGTACCCTCCCCAAGGACACCTCTAGAAGAAATTGTCTTTCAGTCGACCTGGAAGGATTCCACTCGACGGACTCGAAGACACTCGACCATGAAGACTCACTCGACCACCAGGAGATCCAGGGTCACTCGGCATCCAAACGGTCTATTATTAAGTAGTCTTTATGGCCATGATATCACTTTATGTAAGACCTTACCAGTAACACCAGGCCTTTATGTATGTGGGCTGGCTGGGGTCCTGGCGCACTCTATATAAGCCACCCCCCTCCACAGGCAGAAGGGTTCGCACCTCTGTAACTCATACGCATATAATCCAGTCGACCGCCTCCGGGCTCCGAGACGTAGGGCTATTACTTCTTCGAGAAGGGCCCGAACTCGTAACTCCCTTGCGTATACAACTACTCCATAGCTAGGATCTTGCCTCTCCATACCTACCCCCTATTCTACTGTCAGACTTAGAACCACGACAGGCTCCCCTCGGGAGGAGCCCCCGGGGCGTGTACAGCCCAGCCCTGACACGTGGCCGGCATGGTAGGGCATGAGGAGGTGTATCTAGGCACCCGTGAGCCAGCGCGGGACTCACGGGGCCCTACCTCAAGGCGGGTTGCGCCTGGCACTGGGCCTTAACTTGTGATGTGTTCCTGCAAATTTGGCCAGATGTCGATGCTCTACGTCCTCGGGTCCCGGCCCTTGAGCTAGTCTCAGACATTGCTGATTTGCCGGGGCGCGATGCCGTGGGCAAAGCCAGAGGGTGAGGGCTGGAGGGCCGGTAGGAGCCCTGAGTTGCGATGCTCAGGTACCCCCCTTTAACGCGCAAGCTTGGTTAGATGTCGATGCTCTACGTCCTCGAGTCCCGGCCCTTGAGCTAGTCTCAGCCATCGCTGGTTTGCCGGGGCGCGATGCCGTGGGCAAAGCCAGAGGGTGAGGGCTGGAGAGCCGGTAGGAGCCCTGAGTCGTGATGCT